>NC_092764.1:19492065-19804940 GCF_047496795.1 Chiloscyllium punctatum
AGTGATCAGAGCTGAAACGTTAACTCTGATTTCTCTCCACAGACGCTGCCAGACCTGCTCATCACTTCCAGAAATTTCTGATTTTGTTAAAAATTTGAGAAGTATTTTCTTTACTATGAAAAAATAAAATTAAATGATGTTACTAAACAGTCTTAATAGAGATAAATTATATTTAAGTAAAATATTTTTCGATAAGTACTGTTCTAGTATTGAATCCTGACAGTGAATTTAACTGAGAATCTTTTTCAAACATCCTGTAAAACAGACATTGAGTCTGTGAAGCAAAATTGTTTTATAAAATCAGATATTTGTAATGCTGATTCAAAGGAAAGTAACTGATTTACAGGAGACTGAGGAGACACGTTTTAGTGAGAAGTAATGTTTGTGTTTTTTATGGTTGCTTACTCAGCACCTCTTGATATTGCATGAACATAATTTGGAGAGTGGGACAAGTGAACATGAATTAGAGTTACAGAGCTAATCTTTAGCACTCTGAAGGAGCCATTCTGTTTGCCACGAGGTGAAAATGTTGGAAAAGCCAATCCTTTCAAAATAAATAAGACAGTCAAAGTAGTACTTGTTTCAGACATACTGGAGTTACTGAAATATACAATTCCTCTCCTCAAGGTGTATTCACATCCAATAGTAAAAATCCTGGGTTTATGTGGAATTACCTAGAATTTAAACAACTGAAACAAATCATTTGACCTCGCTGTTCTCTGCTCTACATGACCTTTCTTCCATCCTACTTCATATAATCTTATCCTCATATTATATTAGCCTTTTCCTCATACTCTTATAAATTCACTTCAAATGGATTTATATCATCTGCCTCAACTGCTCTATGTTGATTAGATAGACGATGGCTGTATAACTAAAGACTTTTAGCATGGAGAACTGGCTACTTGGTCACAACTTCCCAGGTGCTCATATCCCTGATATAAGGACTCCTAAAATCACATATCAACATCACAAACATTGACCTTGTCACCTTGGAGGCAGCCATTGACAACCATGGCCTCTGCAAGCTGACTGCTTTGGAAAGGACATTGATGGAAGTCAGCAGAGACAAAAAGACTGCTGATTGGGAACACAGCACAAAGAAAACAGAGGCCAGTAAATCACGCAGCTTCTTGTTTTCTAAGATAATAGTTCTTAAGGAGCTAATATTCATATTACATTGACACTACCCATTCCACTGATGTCAAACACAGTCTCTGTGTGGGAACAAGTTGTTCTTCTGTCGCTTTCAGAGGGAGCAAATGCATCTGTACCAGTTCCTCAAAATTGTTGTAACTATGCCTGGCAAAATGTTATCTACTTATTGCTACCATGAAATCAACCTTTGTGTTATGAGTATTCCCTATTAGATAGATTTAAGAAGGCAGATAAAGCAAAAACAAAGGAGGATTGACGGCAGTGAACTACTTCAAACAAACTTTATCCAGCACCTCATATCGATAAAAAGTGGAAAATACCACATAGTGGTAACATATGGCCATAGGCAAAAACCACAAATTATCTAGATCTACAGCAGAGACTGCCTGGGTAGACTACAACTCAGGAGACACAGTATGGGATGCTTAACATTGAGATGATCACTATGGCTCAAGCCATTGTCTTATGGAGGACTGCCGCTGTCTACTTGCTATCAAATTTCATATTTTCACAACTCTGAATTGAAAGGTGTCTATCTTTTATTCATGAACCTTGGTTGTGGAATTATCACTTTTCTGATCCTAAACACACAGATATGGAATGAGTGATGTAACTTCACCATTTGGTACAATACCTTTTAAGTTAAATCCACTATTTAGTATAAAAGTCTGCACTGGTACTTGGTCAAGTATTTTGCTGGCAATTTCTGTTTCCATTTAAATTTTCCACAAGATCCCGCATAAATCCTGGAACTTATGTTAATGATTATTCGTGAGAAAAAGAATTATGATTAAAGTAGAAGAAAATTCAAAGGATAATTTTTAACATAAAATTACATTTCTCAGAGCCATGTGTTCCATTTAAAATTTAAAATGTTATCAAGAAAGCAGAAATGGAAACAGTTAATCAGCAAGGTGTCTTCAATAATTTGGAGAAAATTCAAAATAATGATAATCGCAGAAAAAAATGACAAAATGGGCTAAATATCGATTTCTCTTTAATCTTTGCTGATGTTTTTGTAAGGAATTTAATACCATTCTGTTAAACCAGTTGTTTATCCACAACATTATGAAAGAATAAGTTTCCAAAAACATTTATGACTGGCATAGCATTTGAAAATTGAACAAAAGGAGACAGTTCTCAGTAAAAAACATTTTAATTCTAGATAAAGATAACCCAGAAATTCATCTTGCAAAATGCTGTGTTTCAGCCAGTCTTCAAACAGAGAAGCTGTGCAAAATAATTTATCGTTAGAGCAAATTATAAGCAAAACTTAATAACTGTGCTGCAAATAAATTACCTGACAAGCAAGTATTTTTCTTGATGACATCAACTAACTCGAACATATTTTGGTCACTTACTAATTCTAGATGTCAATGTAGTAGGGGTCTGTCAGCCTCTATCTATACTTGATCATGCAGAAATTATTTACAGGGCTGTTACTGTTATCAGTGAGCTGCAGCAGGCTGGGTCACTCCATCTAAATGATGTCACTAAGGTTATCAGAGATGGGCAGTAGTGTCCCCCTGCCAGAGCTCCATGGTTAGTTCACATGTCAAAGGTTAACAGCCACAGCATCACAAAGTGTAATGGAGTCAAATCACACCATTTCAGATTGCAGCATGCCATAGAAAACATATTGAGACAACCAAATGATCCACTCATACTGTGCTGTCTTAATGATTAGGGAACAAGAAAGACATTATTCAGCTTTTCAGTATTATTCTGTTAAAATAACAGCACAATAACAAGCTGCAACAGGTTAAAAAAAGCAAGAAGCATGGAAAGTTATTCTCCTGACCCTTACTCAATGTAACAATCCACGTACTTATTTACTGTTAATTATGTATAAATGCTATAAAGATATAGTACGTGTAGGAAGTCAGATTGAAGTGAGTATGCCTCTTCAATAAACTTTAGCATTCCCTTATTGCATGTGCTAGTGTGCACCATAATTTCAAGGAATAAATTAATTTAAGCATTTAGGTTTTATACCTTTTGTTTATTGCGAGATATCTTCAATGGATAAATTTTACAATTTCAAGAAGTTTTCTTAACAAGCATGATTTTCTAAATATTGGAGAACAAAGTGACAAATATACAGGAACAATATTTTTGTTGCTATTTTATATAAATTAATTAGAAAATGCCAGTCCGGTTTGATTTCTGTTCTAGCTGTAGGAAAACCTTCAATACTAATCACAACTGCTATGGTTCCAGAGATCATGAGGCAAGGAACCCTGCTGATATTAGGATTTACTTGATTTACAGCATAATGCAAAGAGAGAGAGAGATCCATTGTTAAAAAGCCTACCCTTTAATATTATGCCTCACTCTTTGCTTTGCTGCTAATTCTCTTTGATGCCGCAATACTTCACAACGAAAGTATAGGCTCAATGAAAAAAATACCTCCCACATTGATGTTTCAATAAACTAAACTATATGAACCAAAAGTTGAAGCCAACACTAATATTTATTCTTAAAATGCAAACTGCTAAAAGGTTTTGTTTTTAGTTAATCTGAATCTAGCTGATTTTGATGGTTTCTGAAGTTCTTTTAGTTCCTTTTCCAATTTAACAATTCTTCAATTTGGAGAGGTGACATATGTTTTGTTGCTTCACGTGCAAATGGTGTACTTTTGGAACCAAGGCGAAAATAACTCACGCTTGCATTGATAAAATGCTTTGTGGAGTTGGAAGGATTTGATCAAAAGTTTCCTGATTAATATCACTCAGAGGAGATTTACAAAGCTGACTGGTTTTAAATGGCGCAGTTCTTTAATATTGCAAAATAATTATCACTGTACCAAATCAATGGAAATGTTGAAATTATAATCCTGAATGACTAACATGATCATATTGTGTTATACTTAAAAGCACAATAAAACAAAGAGACATTTTTGGCAGACCTCGAATAGTTTGTTATTAGTCCCACAACTTCAATAAAGTCACATAAAACAGACTGTTAATCATTAATTTATTAGACATAAATGCAGAAGTACATTTAATGTTATGGCAAATGGACTATTTCTGGTATATTTCCAGTGAAACTGAATATTTTTAAGGCAGAGGCTAGCATAAAACATGAAAATGGCAGATTCGCCCATTATGAAACAATCCCACAGGAATTGGAAGTGCTCTTGTAAAAGTGTATTAAAGTCCAATACGATGGTAAAGTGCAGTAATATTTCCAATTTGTCCCAGGTTTGTTCCAAAAATTAACAAAATTCTATAGGCTAGGTGACTATGATATTAAATTGTATAATTCATTGTTCACAGCCCCTGACGGTATATTCAGTTCATTAGTATATGCTACAATATATTTGATTGACGAGGGCATCCTTTGGTATATTTTGATAAAGATTTTCCATGACTGTGTGTGGTAATGAGCAAGCATTTATTTTATTTGGCCTAATGTGACTAATTACTTGCGATGGCTGATTTGACATTTGTGTCTCATATGGCAGAGGATTCTCAGTCATTACGATACTATATGCATCACAGCATGGATATTTAGAAGTAAAAACTAACAGTTAACTCCTTATGAACTAATGATGGCTATGTTTGTTGCATTTTGTGATTAAATGACACTACGATCATCTACATTTTTTCAGGTTAACTGGATACTTCCTTCTTCTATCAGTAGTATCAATTTTCAGCTTCTGGCCCTTGATACAAGCACATTCTGGGCTATTTTAAAGGTTAAAAGGGGTACATTATTCCCTAAAGTAACTACAATACATCCTGAAATAGTCCAGAAAAGCAGCAATTAATGCGTGTACTCTAAATTGAATTAATAAAAGGTAGTAATAAATTAAAGTAATGCAAGCATAAGAAGAACTAGCACTGAACAACAGTGACGTGAAGAAAACAAGTTAAAAGGACTGGAAGCAGTTGAGCACTCCTTACTAAATAAAAATAAAGTCATAATTAAATGCTAGCAATAGAAAGAGATGCTAAAGAAACATTTGAAGGTATGGGGAAGAATGCAGCAAAACATTTCAGTAAAAATAAAGCACTGTCTGAAAATGAACCATGAAGAAAACTGAATGTAAAACGTGGTGTAGAAAGAGAGGGATTCATTTGGTGTTAACAACCACACTATAACAAATTGTCTTTACACATTATCTTTATTTAAAAAAGAACAACACATTCTTAGAGGTGTGAGACCAGACCAATATTAAGTTTAAACCAAAGAAGGAGATATTAAGACAGGTGACTGAAAGCTTGCTCAAGGAGGCACATTCTAAGTATAGATTTCGATATAGTGTCTTCTGAATAGAGAAAATTGCAATAACATGTGACAACCAAATGTCGGAATGAATGACTTCAAGGGCTAAAGAATATAAACATTTTAACAGATTAAATTGAAAAGCCAATTAAATTAAACTAATGATTACGTGAATGCGAAACAACATATGTACATACACCTGAACAGTTGTCTCCAATTATCTAATTTTGTTTCATTTTCACAGCCTCTCAATGTTTTCAGTCACTCTCCTTTCTCTCAGACTATTTTGTCGCTTTTGCTCAGATTTTTTTGCTCATATAATTTGAAAGTGGCATCAGTTATGAAGAAAAAATAAGCAGAACACAGATGTGCTGAGGTTTGGTCTTACTTCTGAAAACATGAAGGATGTGAAATATATTTTTATCCATAATTCAACTATATCGGTTAAGAAACTAAAACCAGCAGCTTCTTATGCAAGAATCTTTTCATTACTACTAATTATATGAGTTTTTCCACAAATTATGATAAACACAAACTTAATGAAGTAAAATGATCCATTTGTCTAAAAGTGATTTGAAGATCATTGAACAATTAGTCAGTTTCTGTGCACCTAATAATGACTTTGACATATTCTTCTGTATGTTACTATCAAGATGAAATGGCCAAAAAATCTAACCTTTCATTACTTTCCTACATCTTCACTATACTGGAGCGCTCTCCAAAATTCACTGATTTAATATTTATAAATTATATTGATTAATTGGGTCAGTGGGCTGAGGAGTGGCAGATGGTGTTTAACATAACCAGCAAAGTATTCAGTGGAAATGAAGTAATCATTGGAGTTATTCACCTAAAAGTTTTTCGGATGTTCAGTTTCATTTTCCCTCCAGTCTGGTTCATAGGGAACAAGCAGTCCTATAGGCCATAATGTTAACACCTATAAAATCCATTCACTTGCACAGAGCTAAAATTGAGACCAATGAGTGCCTATGCTCTTGTTAACTCTGTACAACTTGAAGGAGAATTTCAATCATTAACTGTTATGGAATCTACCAGCCATTGTGTTTCCTGCCTAATTTTCCTTTCCATTGACTTCAAACACCCTTTTCCTATTAGGAATCATTATATAATTTGTAGTGACAGGAAGCTCAATTTGATGGTTTTCCATCCCTAACGAATTGGTCCAGAGTGTAACATACTGCCTTAATAGACACTGACAAGGAATTAAGGATTAGGCTGTACATTTCCGGTCCACTCTGTGCAGTGCACTAACACTGAGCCATTGGGGCACCTTGCAATTTTTCAATTCTATGCTAATTTCTCAAACTGGCGCTCAGGTAGTTAAATAAGGACGGCTGTTTTTTTTGTAGGGTCGAGCAATTGCAAATGGGAAAAGACAAACAGATACAGGTTTTTTTTGGAATGTCATTCCTAATACTCGTTCCACGCACTTTCAGCAGGCAGCCTCCATGCACAGGCTACATTATCTGTGATCTGAAGATTTGATTACGATTTGTTAAGTGTTTGGAATGCAGTGAGCATTTGCATGAACAGTCTGGACCTATATCTCAATTTACAAGATAGATCAGTAAATCCAATCTCCTATGCAGCCACACTTGGGGTTTAATGTTCAGTCTAGGGTTGGGAACTCCTCATCTGAACAATTTCTGGCTTGCCTGGGAGCAAAGTACATTTATATTACTGAAATGAGAGGCACATTACCAAAGTATTTTGTTTTGCACCCCCTCAGGATGAAATAAAAGAATATTAAATTTCAAACATTCACAACACAAAAAGTCACAAAAAACAGAAACAGACCCTTCAGTTCAGCTAGTTCACACCATCCATGTTCCCAAAATGAACTAGTCCCACCTGCCTGCATTTCCCACCTGCCTATATCCTTCCAAACCTTTCCTATTCACGTACTTATCCAAATGTCTTTTAAACATTGTAACTGTACCTGCATCCACCACTTCCTCTGGCAGCTCATTCTACACATTAACCACTCTCTGTATAAAAAAGTTGTCCCTCATGTCCTTTTTAAATATTTCTCCTCTCACCTTAAAAATATGCCCCCTAGTTTTGGATTCTCTACCTGACGGAAAAGACCTTTGCTATTCACCTTACCTATGCTCCTCATGATATTATAAACCTCTGCCTTCAGTGAAAAATTCCCAGCATATCCAGCCTATTTTTATAACTCAAGCCCTCCATTTCTGGCAACATCCTTGTAAATATTTTCTGAACCCACTTCAGTTTAATAATAACCTTCCTATAACAGGGTGACCAGAACTGGACACAGTACTCCAGAAGAGGCCTCACCAACATCCTGTACAACCTCATGATGATAATCCAACACTTATACTCATAGGTCTGTGCATTGAAGACAAGCATGTTAAATGTCTTCTTTGCTACCCTCTCTACCTGTGATTAAATCTCAAAGAATGATGTACCTGAATCCCTGGGTCTCTCTGATCTATAACACCACCAAGGATCCAACCATTATTTGTGTAAGTTCTGCCCTGCTTGTTTTACCAAAATGCAATACCTCGCATTTATCCAAATTAAACTCTATCTGCGACTCCTCAGCCCATTGACCCAATCGATCAAGATATCTTTGTCATCTTAGATAACTTTCACTGTGCACGATATCTCCAATTTTGGTGTCATCTGCAATTTTACTAACCAAATTTCCCACGTTCTCACCCAAATGGTTTATAAAAATGACCCAGTACCGAAGCCCGTGAAACATCACAGGTCACAGGCCTCCAGTCCAAAACCCAATCCCTCCACTACAACACTCGGCCTCCTACCATAAAATCAATTTTGTATCCAATTGGCAGGCTCACCCTAAATCCCATGTGATCTAACTTTACTAATTAATCTACCACGTATGATTAGATTAGATTACTTACAGTGTGGAAACAGGCCCTTCAGCCCAACAAGTCCACACCGCCCCGCCAAAGCGCAACCCACCTACATTTACCCCTTACCTAACACTACGGGCAATTTAGCATGGCCAATTCACCTGACCTGCACATCTTTGGACTGTGGGAGGAAACCGGAGCACCCGGAGGAAACCCACGCAGACACAGGGAGAACGTGCAAACTCCACACAGTCAGTCACCTGAGGCGGGAATTGAACCCGGGTCTCTGGCGCTGTGAGGCAACAGTACTAACCACTGTGCCACTGTGTCCCCCACAAATCTTATCAAAGGAGAAAGTGAGGACTGCAGATGCTGGAGATCAGAGCTGAAAATGTGTTGCTGGAAAAGCGCAGCAGGTCAGGCAGCATCTAAGGAGCAGGGGAGTCGATGTTTTGGGTATGAGCCCTTCTTCAGGAATCTTATCAAGGCCTGACTAAAAACCAAGTAAACAAGTTGCTTAATAATTCTTTGAATGTCTGAGAACTAAAACAGAATCAACCAGCGTTAAGAACACTAAATAGCATTTTTTGCTAAGCAGGAAATACAACATAGAGTCTATGAAAGTGGTAAATAAGGTCCAAATTATTGAAATTAATATATCTCTGTGCATCTGGTAAAACAGAAACAAACTGCCTCATGTTAAGAAAACCCTGTTCCATGGAGTCTCAGACATTTACTTTGAAACTCACTGCATTAAACAATAATTATTAATTGAACAATACTGATGAGGCTTAAATCTTTCCAAGACCTTGGGCTTGACTTTTTTTTATATTGCCCATGGGAATGTACATTGAAAATAGCATTCCGCCAGATGATATATCAGTGTCCCAATTCCTCTGGGAAGTGCTGTTAGTTTACGCCCTCCACCTGCCTGTGTCTGGTCCATATCACTTCAAACCTTTTCTATTCATGTACTTATCCAAAAGTCTTTTAAACATAACAAGTGCATCTAACACTTCCTCTGAACCACTCTCTGTGTAAAATAGTTGCCTCTTGTGTCCTATTTAAATCTTCCTCCTCTCACCTTAAAAATATGTCTTCTAGTTTTGATTTCCCCTACCCTGGGGAAAAGACCTTTGTTATTCACATTATCTAGGCCTCTCGTGACTTCATAAACCTCTGTAAGGTAACCCTTCAACCTTCTATGCACTAGTGAAAAGCAAGGGCAAGGTGGGAGAGAGCTAACACTCCTCACTTCCATTTAACTGTCTGTAAGATTTATTAAGCTGCTAGGGAACCTGTACTATAGTTCTGATGGCTTTTTCCACAGCGATGCTTGATGAAGGAAGAGCGCTCCGAAAGCTTGTACTTCCAAATAAACCTGTTGGATTATGACCTGGTGTTGTGTGATTTTTAACCTTGTCCGTCCCAGTCCAACACCATACCTCCAAATCGTCAGCCAATCAGCAGTCACTTTTAAATTGTCATTGTTTTGAAATTTGGCATTATTGCAAGACAAAATGCTTCAGTTACATGCTTCTCTTTTCAGTCATATTCATGTATTTAATTAGCAAGTGAGCTGGACGTTATTCAGGCAAAGGGCTCTCAACCCCTGTGCTTGACTACGTAGAAGGTTAGATTTTCTGAGTCATATTGTAAATTGGGGAATTTTCAGCTGAGCTGGAGGCATGATTGCCACAAGCAGATCGGTCCTTAGATGTTAAACAAGACCATAAATCAATGACGACTGAGCTTTAAGCCATTTAACACAATTCAGCCCATAACAGACATGAGGTAAATTTAGTTCTCACCTAGTTCAAAGCATCTTTCAACTAATTGAAGGATTAGAAAGACACCATTCCTTTTTGAGTCAATGGGGTTGCTTTGCTTTTGAATTCCTGGGAAAAATCAAAGACAAATATGTGAAATTTTGTCACATCTCCGTCCTCAAATCATCTCATTTAACTACAGATAAAACCAGGGACTCAAATAACTGTTTAAGAGATCAAACTTGAAAAGTTGGTTCTGATCAGTCATTTAACATATTGTACTTGAGCCCCGACTCAGTGTACAGGGTTTGGAATTTGTCATAACCTAGAAGCTAGATAAGGAAATTTAGTTTCTGTTGGTAGGTACATTAGCACTTTTTCTTTGAAACCTTAAGTCATAATGCAGAGTCATTCATGAAGATTGTCAGAAACACTATTCATTAAATTGAACAGGTTAATATACATTTGTGATAACAATAAATATAATACCAGAAGAATTGTTGAATAAAGATCTGCTATGACTGCATCCATTGGCTTTGGGATTAAGATTTTATGGGTTTATTATTTTAAGAAAATACTTGGTGTGCTTCACAAATTGAATTGCACTGTCATGATAAATAGCAAGTGGGGACATTCTCCATTCTCCTGTGACATTGTTAATTATTCCAGGGTCACAGGGACACACTCTGATTTGATGGATTTTGGGGAAAAATTGCTGTTGGCTGTGCCAAGCAACCTCCTTGAAGACATTCCCAGAAATGTGTCCAAAAATCATTTATCAGGCAGAGTACTTCTGAGCACCTATATGAATAGTGTTAGGAGTGGGGGGCATATGTGGTTTCAGGAGTAGCTCTTCAAGGGTTAAGAGGAACAGTTGAAGAGATCTGCAGCTGAGATACATGAAAACTGAAGCCAGTGAGCCAACTCATGTGCTTTTGTGTCACAACGCAAGATTTCACAAAACAATGATATATTGCAATTGTCACTCAGTCCTATTTGTCACCAGGATTGCAACATTAACCAAGATACTTATCACTATCTTTTTGGGGCTATTTTGTACTCAAATACATTTAAACTAGACAGCAGCACAAACTGCCCACGTACAATTCTTTTCCCACAAATGTGTTGACTAAGCATTGGAAACGATGATCTTATCCATATGAGTCATTACAGAGAAGAACAATAGATGCAGAAAACAAATATATGTTGCTTTTAATAAGAAGAATTGATTAAATTGTAAAATGTTAATGCTAAGAAATTCCAATGTTAAATAATTGTGTATCTACTATGATGTATTTGGCTAATTGGAGAAAGCAGCAAAACAATCCTAATGTAATTCGAATAGTTATCATCATAACTAAACATGAACATAAAACTGCAAGATTTTTGCAACATTGAACATGAGAGAATCCACATTTATTTTGAATTGTATTTTCTGATAATAAGGTAAATAAAAATCATCTGTGCATTGTGCAGCTTTAATCTGTAGAAGTCACAATGTTACAGTTTACACTAAGTGCATGTCCAATGGGTAAAGCAGAAAATGGAAAGGTTCTGAGGGGCAGAACTTATCTAGACTTGAAGAGGTATGAATTAATCTAGGATGGTTAGGGGGTGATCACATACAATGAATTTGATTGGATTTTGAGATGAGGTGGTCAGTGTGTAGATGATGATAGGTGGTCTACATGGACTTCAGTGAGGCTTTTGACAAGGTGTCGTATGGCAGGCTGGTTAATAAGCTAAGTGCCCATGGATCCAGGGTAATTTGTTAAACTGGATCAAAAATTGGCTTTGTGGCAGGAAGTAGTGGGTGATGATTGAAAGAACTTTCTGTGACTGGATGTCTGAGTCCTGTGACCCAACACACAATTTGGTGCTGGATCCCTTGCTGTTTGTAGTGCACACTGATGACTTAGATATGAATGTAGGAGGTATGATCTGTAAGTTTTCAGATGACATGAAAATAGACAGGAATAAAGTTTTAGTCTGCAGGATGATATAGAAGGACTGATCAGATGGGCTAAACAAGATAAATCTTAAAAAGCATGAGCAGATGCATTTTGAGAGAATAACAGGGCAAAGGTGTGCATGACAAATGTCAGGACCCCAGCAAATGCAGAGGATCAGAAGAACCTTGGCATTCATTCCATAGATCCTATGGGTGGCATGATGGCACAGTGGTTAGCACTGCTGCCTCACAGTGCTAGAGATCCGGGTTCAATTCCTGCCTCGGGCGACTAACTGTGTGGAGTTTGCACGTTCTCCCCGTGTCTGCGTGGGTTTCCTCCGGGTGCTCCGGTTTCCTCCCACAGTCCAAAGATGTGCAGGTCAGGTGAATTGGCCATGCTAAATTGCCCGTAATGTTAGGTAAGGGGTAAATGTCGGGGTGTGGGTGGGTTGCGCTTCAGCGGGGCGGTGTGGACTTGTTGGGCCGAAGGGCCTGTTTACACACTGTAAGTAATCTAATCTTTAAGGCAGCAAAACAGATAGATAAGGTGATTAAGAAACGTCATGGACCAGACCAAACCACCTCAAAACATATCAATGAGATAGCCTCAACCTTAACTTTTTCTTATTTTAAAAGCAAGTGTCAGGTGTTATGTTCTGGATGCAATTCGATTGGTCAAACTATCAGGTTTGAAGCAGAACACACTTCATTCATACATTATGGTTTAAGTGCAACAAAAGAAAGTTTGGAATAACAACTCTATTGGAAAACTTAACAGAATGATACAATATAGTAACATAATATAACACAAGCTTAGCATAGGCAAATTCAGTAAGAAATTGTCTCACATGCAATTCTAGCAGCAGGTAGAGAACCTCAGCTAACAGAGAGAGGATTAAGAGTTTCCAAGTTCAGCTTCAAGACCCCAGTAACTGCAAAAAGCAGAAACTAAAAATCTGGTTCTGTAGGAGTTTGATCCCACCTATTCTGGTTTCTTATATTAATCCAACTTTTAAAAAATGAACAAGGCCTCACAAGCTGCTTACTTTGTCGGTTTTAAGTAGACCACTTAATATCTCTCTTTCAATGTCTCTTCACACAAACAAAGGACAAAATACACCACTTAAAGCCATAGTATCATCACAACAAGCATATCGGATATTTGCTTTTATTCATCAAGGCATTGAATGTAAGAGCAAGGAGATTATGATGAACTGAAAACACAAATTCTGGAGATCATAGCAGGTCAGACAGCATCCATGGAAAGACAACAAGTTAACATTTCAAATCTAGATGAGTTTTCATCAGATGAAGAGTCCTTGACAAAGAGTCATCTAGACTCGAAATGTTAGCTTGCTGTCTCTCCATGGATGCTGTCTGACCCGCTGTGACCATCAACATTTATTGTTTTCAGTATAGATTCCAGCATCTGCAGTAATTTGCTCCTATACTGAGGTTATAATGAAGCTGTGTATAGTGTAACCAAGGTCACAGATGAAGTACTGTGTTGACAAGTTTTGAGAAGATTTGTAGCTCAGGTTGAGGTTCTGGATGCAGGTTTGCTCGCTGAGCTGGAGGTTCCTTTCCAGACGTTTCGTCACCCTACTAGGTATCATCTTCATTGGGCCTCAGGCGGAGCACTGTACATGATTCCTGCTTTCTATTTATATGTTTGGGTTTCTTTGGATTGGTGTTGTCATTTCCTGTGGTGATGTCATTTGCAGTTCTTTTTCTCAGGGGGCAGTAGATGGGGTCTAACTCGATGTGTTTGTTGATAGAGTTTCCATTGGAATGCATGCTTCTAGGAATTCTCGTGTGTGTCTTTATTTGGCTTGTCCTAAGATGGATGTGCTGTTCCAGACAAAGTGGTGTCCCTCCTTATCTGCATGTGAGGATACTAGTGAGAGAGGATCATGTCGCTTTGTGGCTAGTTGGTATTCATGTACCTTGGTGGCTAGTTTTCTGCCTGTTTGTCCAATGTAGTGTTTATTACAGTTCTTGCACAATATTTTGTAAATTATATTAATTTTGCTTGGTGTCTATATAGGGTCTTTCAAGTTCATTAGCTGCTGTTTTAGTGTGTTGGTAGGTTTGTGGGTTGTGAAGTACTGTGTGCAATTCTGGTTGCAACATTATAGGAAGGATATGATACATGAAAGAAGGTACAGAGGATACTCATCAGAGTGTTGCCTGGGCTGGTGAAGCACATCTGTGAAGAGAAAACAGATAGTTTTAGGGTGTTTTCATTAAAGCAGAGAAGGCTGGGGGCGGGAACTTGATTGAGGTGTACAAAGTTATGATGGGCATGCCTTTACCAGCCTTGCAGGCAGTGATTCCCAGGTACCTATGACACTCTGGATGAGAAAGCTTTTTCTCAAATCCCCACTAAACCCATGCTGTTTGCCTTGTACTGCTTATCACTGACCCTACTAATAAGGGGAAATGTTTCCCCTTTCTCATCTATCTAGAAACCCTCAAGGTTACAAAGAAACATTTTGAGATGAGCACTATTTAGATGAGCACTATTGACCAAGTGCTGGAAAATGGGTTTAAAATAGACAGATGTCTTATGGTCTTATGTCAGATGACACGATGCAAAGGTTGAAGGACCTTTCTCCATGTTGTTAAATCAGTATGACTCTACAACTTGCTCCGAGCAGAATCTATATGGCTGGGTTCAGAAATTATAATGTAACTCTGTCCATGATACCTCCTTTCTTATTTTTGGGGCTTGTCATGGGTGTAAGTTTGCTTGCTGAGTTGGAAGGTTTGATTTCAGATGTTTCGTCACTATACTAGGTAATATCACTAGTGAACCTCCGGTGAAGCATTGGTATTATGACCCACTTTCTATTTATGTTTAGGTTTCCTTGGGTTGAATTGAACAGCAGCAAAACAAAAACACAGGTACAGGCTAATGCAAGGAGTTTGTGAGTAGAGTAGAAACTGTTTTGAAACTGGCTTGTGCGTGTGTTCAGGCTTCTGTACCCTCTCCCTGGTGGTAGAGGTTGCAGAAAAGCATTGCCAGGGTGGGATGGGTGAATTGGTAGTGTCATTTCTTCTGGTGATGTCATTTCCTGTGGTTGACATTTGTGATTATGCCCGAAATGTCATTTCTCCTGCTCCTTGGATGCTGCCTGATCTGTTGTGCTCTTCCAGCACTACACTCTTGACTAGTAGCAATATGCCATAGACTACATTTTGATCATGCAAGAGTTACTCATAAATACATTTAATACAACATAAAGATGATATTTGAAATATGGGTCATTTCTTTTAAACTATTAAAAAAGTACTCATCCAAAAATGCATCAGTTTCTACTTGAGAAAATGCAAACTGAAAACACATATGCAACAAACTTAATAATTCCCAAGGGATAAGTTAAAAAGTATTAGCTTTTACTGAAGCATTCTTATAACCCTTTTGCTTTCATTGGAAATGAGTTATTTTCATTGCAATGGTGTTATAGTAAGTTTATCAATTTTAACATTTCAGTAACGTTTCAGGAAATGTGAATAGCCCTTTAAGAAAAAAACTAGCCCCAATTTTTATTCCGGGATCATGCGAGCAGAGGTGGGCGAAATCCCAGCTCTGCAAACCCAACTTTGAAAAATGGCCATCCACACTTCCCCCATGTGGTCTTGGAGGTGGCTTGGGGGTGGGGGAGAATGGGCTGGATTGGGAGTCAGGCCAGGCATTCCGGGATGAATGGAGAAAGAGACTGTTGCTTCCTGAGGGCAGCTGGTTAGTAAACTTGTCAAAGGCCATGGCTCTGTGTTCAAAGTTTAAAAATAAAGATTAAAATATTACATATCCTTCTTGTTCCCAACCACTTGCTCCCCCTGCCCCCTCCATGCTAACCCATTTCACCTGTAGCCCAGAGCTTGTTGAGGATGTAACTATTGGAAAAAATAAAGGAGAACCAGTGGATGGAGCGTATTTGGATTTTCAGGAGACTTATGATATTGTCCCTCTTTTTTTTTCAGGATCCCAGGATATGGGACAGGTTATTTAGAACTGAGATGAAGAAACATTGCTTCACTGAATTACAGAATTTCCAGCCACAGAAGCCTCTGTAGGCCAAATCATTGAAAATATTCAAGAAAGAGATTAGATAATTTTCTTAGATTTTAAAGGCATTGAGGGGTATGGGGAGAAAGCAGGAATATGGCATTGAGATAGAGGATCAGCCATGACCTTATTAAATGGTGGTGCAGGACTGATGGGCCAAATGGCCTATACCTGCTACGTTTCTACGTTTTTATGGAGCCACCCCATTCTCTCCACATCTTCCATGTCTATCCAAACACCTTTACCCACCCACTCCCACTACCTCTCATATCCAATGTTCCCTCTAAGACCTGCAGCTTCATGTGCACACCACAACGTTCCAATGTTCCATGCATGGCAATCAGCATTGGCATGGCGATTGCGGTATTGACTTCCAGATGCCACTTCCCCACAGGGGCCTCGGAGGCCCTTGTATCCGGAAAGAAAACAGAGGGAACGCAGCCTGGCACAGTTTTTTTTCAATTCCACCCTTGTATTTGGAGAGTTCCTCAACCCATCCTTGGAAATATTAGCCATTCTGTGACAGTTTTGGACATCCCAGTCACCATCATGGTCATTAGGAAGGGGTTTCCAACAGTGCTTTCAAGTGGCAGTTGCTCTGCAATGACTTGCTCTCTGATACTCACACTTAGCTTGAGTTCCACCAGGGTCACTCAGCTCCTGACCTGAATATAGTCTCCAAACTCCAGAGATGAGTTGGGACTCTCGACAACACGGCTGCATTTGACCAAGGGGTGGTGTTGCAATAGTGATAAATATGCACATTCTTATTCGCATTTACATGTTTATATATCTCATTTCGACTTTCACTATCTGTTGTGCCTGAAACCTATCATTAACTGAAATAGATTGTACAAAGGGAGAAAGATGAACCAAAAATGGCTGCTATGCTCAGCTGCATATGGATTGAGACAAGCTTTGTGAAGCCTATGTAGCATAGAGAGAGATGTCTCTACCAAAACTGCCATTATGCAAAGAATTTAAAGCCAGGCAACATAATCAGTGTAAAGAAATTGGCATCTCTTGGTTGAATCAACAAGTGTATGATAATTTCACATTTTGGGAGATGAAAGACTCATCTGCAAGTTAGACAGCTTCAAAAGACAATGGATAGAGAACTCAGAGCACATACTGAACTATCCTTCAACAGCTACTTTTGAGCAGCAGTGCAGAGATAAGAAAAATGAATTGTGACAACGAGTTGGAACTTTCTCACTCGCTGCCTGTTTCCCTTATTATCTCAGAAAATGGTATCCAGTGAAAAGTAACTAGGGTTATCAATCATTCACTGAAACTCTGCAGCTATCTGCAGATTGCACTACGGATGTTGATATTATTACCTGTCTTTGTATATGTGTTTGATAGTGCCTTTTTGGCATTTTTCCCAGGGTTACTAGGCTTGGCAACACATCCACAGACAATCACTGATGCACTGTCGCAATGGTGTGCAACATTTACAAGATGCACTGAGTAACTCACTCCGGCTCCTAAGACATGGGCACCGTCTAAACCTGCAACATCCACCACTTCAAAGGACAAGTGCACCAGTTGCATGGAAACATTAGCTTCTGCAAGCTCCCCTCAAAGCCACCCTCAGAATCACAGAATTGTTGACGCACACATTGAGACCATTCAGCTCATTATGTCTGCACTGGCTCTGCAAATGCACATCATGACACTGCCATTCTCCTGTCTCTTCCTTATAGCCTTGCACATTCTTTCTAAGTAAATAATCATGCAATTCTTTCTTGAATCCCTCAACTGAACCTGACGCCACTGCACATCCAGTCAGTGTATTCCGTACCCTATTTCTGGCAGTAAACCTTACTTCAACCACCTCTTTCTCTCTGCACCAAATTCCCACTTTGAATCAGATTCTCAGATATAGCAGTTCAGCCTCCATCTCTGTCTCACTCGGGTGAAGTTTTCCTCACACAGAATGTGCCCCCTAAGTCACCACCCTGACATGGAACAACATTGCATTTCCTTTCACTATCTGTTGTGCCTGAAACCTATCATTAACTGAAATAAATTGTACAAAGGGAGAAAGATGGAGCAATTTTATGGAACTTCGTTCCGAACAGTACTGTGGGGCACCTTCACCAAATGGACTGGAGCAACTTCAGAAGGCAGCTTGCCACTATAGTGTCCTGGGCATTTGGGATATGTAATAAATGCTGGCTAAGCCATTGATACCCACAGCGCATAACTGGATACAATAACCATGCACTTTTTACTCACAATTCCAAAGCATGCCCTATCTCCAAATAAAGGGTACCTAAATCTTCCAAAGCGTGCCTTACCTTCACCAATGGGCACATTAAATTTGTGAATGGTGTCTCAGAACTAGTTCAAAAGAGCTGTCTTACCTATTCAAGAGAGTAGCTTGGCTATTTAAAAGAAATGTACTGAGCACCGTTTTGCTCTTACTAGTTTCCATATTCCAGGATCTGACTCCATTGGAGGGGATCTTTAAATGTCCAGCAGCCTCCACAAACCTCATACTTTCAAATTACACATCCACCCCAATCTCATCACCTGTGAACATGAGAAATGCTGTGTTCAGGGGTGGAACTTGAGATTTCCAAACTCTTTTAGCTTTTTAATGGCAGTGGAGTGGCTCTCCTGCATTGTGTGAAACCAGGCCTAGATTGAGATTGTTTGACAGGTTCTGGCTCTGACTAAAGGACTAGAAGTCCTTTAGACTATAAGTCTAAAGACTAGAAGTCTAGAACCCATCATTAAGGATGACGTTTCTCAATTCTTAGAAGAGCAGAGTCTGATTAGAATAAGTCAACATGGATTTACTAAGGGGAGGTCATGCCTGACAAACCTGTTGGTATTCTTTGAAGAGGTGACAAGCAGGTTAGACCAGGGAAACCCAGTGGATGTGGTCTATCTAGACTTCCAAAAGGCCTTTGATAAGGTGCCACACGGGAGGCTGCTGAGCAAGGTGAGGGCCCATGGTGTTCGAGGGGAGCTACTAGGATGGATTGAGGATTGGCTGTCTGATAGAAGGCAGAGAGTTGGGATAAAAGGTTCTTTTTCAGAATGGCAGCCGGTGATGAGCGGTGTCCCGCAGGGTTCAGTGTTGGGGCCACAGCTATTCACATTATATATTAATGATCTAGATGAAGGGACTGGGGGCATTCTCGCGAAGTTTGCCGATGATACGAAGATAGGTGGACAGGCAGGTAGTACTGAGGAAGTGGGGAGGCTGCAGAAGGATCTAGACAGTTTGGGACAGTGGTCCAGGAAATGGCTGATGGAATTCAACGTGAACAAATGCGAGGTCTTGCACTTTGGCAAAAAGAATAAAAGCACAGACTACTTTCTAAACGGTGAGAAAATTCGTAAAGCCAAAGTACAAAGGGATCTGGGAGTGCTAGTCGAGGATTCTCTAAAGGTCAACATGCAGGTTGAGTCTGTGATTAAGAAAGCGAATGCGATGTTATCTCAAGAGGGTTGGAATATAAAAACACCATTGTGCTACTGAGACTTTATAAAGCTCTGGTTAGGCCCCATTTGGAGTACTGTGTCCAGTTTTGGTCCCCACACCTCAGGAAGGACATACTGGCACTGGAACGTGTCCAGCGGAGATTCACACAGATGATCCCTGGAATGGTAGGCCTAACATATGAGGAACGGCTGAGGATCTTGGGATTGTATTCATTGGAGTTTAGAAGATTAAGGGGAGACTTAATAGAGACGTACAAGATAATACATGGCTTGGAAAGGGCGGATGCTAGGAAATTGTTTCCGTTGGGTGAGGAGACTAGGACCCGTGGACACAGCCTTAGAATTAGAGGGGGTAAATTCAGAACAGAAATGCGGAGACATTTCTTCAGCCAGAGAGTGGTGGGCCTGTGGAATTCATTGCCGCAGAGTGCAGTGGAGGCCGGGACCTAAATGTCTTCAAGACAGAGATTGATAGATTCTTGTTGTCTCGGGGAATTAAGGGCTACGGGGAGAATGCGGGTAAGTGGAGTTGAAGTGCCCAGCAGCCATGATTGAATGGCGGAGTGGACTTGATGGGCCGAATGGGCTTACTTCCACTCCTATGTCTTATGGGCTTATGGTCTTAAGTGGACTAGAATAAAGTTAAAAATCACACAACACCAGGTTATAGACCAGCAAGTTTATTTGGAAGCACTGGCTTTTCAGGTGGTTGTGGAGCATAAGACCATAAGATACAGAATTTATAGCAAAAGATTACAGTGTCATGCAACTGAAATGATATATTGAACAAATCTGGATTGTTGTTCAGTCTTTCATCGTTTAGAATGGGTTACACATTTCGGTTCATTTGTACTTTGCTCAAAAACTGCATGAATCCATGTAAGACTCTGTTAACTCACATTTTAGATTAGAATCAGTCTAAACATTATGGCACAGACAGGGAACACAGGGGGTTAACATCTTCAATATCTCAACATGTTATCTGCGCTGACACCAATTGTTACAGCTAACCTGAGAGTGTAACTTTTAAAAAAAGTTTTCTGATTTACATGTGAAAGAAGTGAAATTATCATGGATCATTCTAACAGATGAGAGACTTAACAAACAATCAAGGTATTTTTCAATGTGTAATTTCAGTTACATCACACTGTAAACTTTTGCTATAAATTCTGTCTTACAATTGTGCACTCCACAACCACCTGAAGGATTGGCGCTCCTAAAGCTAGTGCTTCCAATTAAAGCTGTTGTATTATAACCTGGTGTTGTGTGATTTGTAACTATGTAAATCCCAGAACTTCTGTTAAATCACATTCTTGCGATAACTTAAGGTTTTATAACAAAAGGCAACATTTTAGCTCAGACAATGCATTAAAGGTGTGAGGTTAGAATCTGTCTGTAATCCCATTCCCAACTTTAAAGTGGAAATTATTTAAATAATATTTAATAAATATAACATAATCTAGGTTTGTTCAATATATAATTTCAGTTTTATGATACTGTAACCTTTTGCTATAACCTCTGTGTCTTATTGTCTCCACAATCACCTGACAAAGGAGCAGCGCTCCAAGAGCTAGTGCTTCCAAATAAACCTGTTGGACTATAACCTGGTGCTGTGTGATTTTTAACTTTATCTCCCCCAGTCCAACACTGGCTCCTCCACATCATGGACAAGAATAGTTGAATCACTGATTTGAATTGCAAAACTTTGATTGATGTCAGGACAGACATCTGAGGTAGGTTCTTTACTCAGAGATTAGGAAGGGTGTGGAATGCCCTGCCAGCACCAATAGTAGACTCGCCAACATTAAGGGCATTTAAATGATCATTAGATAAATATATGGATGATAATGAAATAATGTCGGTTAGATGGGCTTCAGATTGGTTTCACAGGTTGGTGTAACATTGAGGGCCGAAGGGCCTATACTGCGGTGTATTGTTCTATGTTTGATCTTCTGCATTTGACTTCACTCAAAATTCACCAAAATAAATTTGGGTGCACGTGCCTTTGTAGACAGACTCTGATGTAGAGAATGAAGGGGTTAATGGAGTTGCTGGAGATGATGTTACTGCAGTTCATAAGCTCAGGCTGTTTCTTCAGCTTTTTTCTATCCACCAGTTTGTCTGTGAGAAGGTGATTGGCTAAGCCAGGAATGTCGTGCGACCAGCAGATAAAATAAGACAGGGAATGTTTTCGGGCAAGTTGTGCTTGTTCTTCTTAGAATTTTGTCCAAATAAATCTTGTACGTGATATGGAGAGGAGGAGAGTGAAAGAGAGAGAGAGAGAGAGGCTTAGAGATTTACAGAAAGACTGATAAAGAGACTAACAGAGTTTGAATTTCTCCTGCATGTTGTAATTAAGAGTTTCTGATCTAACCATCCTGAGTCCAAGTATGGCATCTATCCCACAATGACTTTCTGAACAGCAGCTCCAGGAGCAAGGAAAGATATTTCTTTCCTGAATAGCTTTACTGGCATGACATTTGAATTTTCTTCTTTTCATCAAAGCAGGGATAACTTCTGGGCACTTTTGGGACTGATAATTGCAGAGAGAAAACCCAACTCTCTCTTGCTGTCATCAATTAGCTGAGAGCATTGCCTGGAAACGTCTTCACAACTTTTCTTCAAATCTCTGTACACAATAACTGCTCCAAGTCAAACTGTTAAACAGCACAATCCCAAACTGTCAAATCATGCTTCCAAGTGAGTTTCATGCTGGGTTAGAACAAGTTTGTTAACATAAAAATCCAACAGTCATTCCAATACAGCTGTTATTTATATGTGAGACATTAACTCTCATGTGTAACAGACACATGAAAGATTCCATAGCACTATTCCAAAAAAAAGAGTAGAATAGTTATCCACAGTGTCTTTGTTTATTTGTCTTTTGATCAAAATCACAAGAACAAATTACCTGGTGGGAACTTGCTGTGTACAAATTGGCTGTCACGTGTCCTACAGCACAACAGTGAGTACTCTTCAAAACTGCATATGGTTGAAAAGTATCTTGCTGTGTTCAATGATTGTGAAAAGCATTATATAAAGGCTACTCCTTAACTTTTGTTCAAAGTTACTGATTTAGGTTTCGATGTTTCAGCTTTCAAGCCCTCAATGTGAAATTTATCATAAACTCGTTTTTTTCTACACATTAAGGACCTCATCATTCACAAAATGTTTATAAGCACCATTTTCCTTCCATTTACTTTGTTTCCTTTGCTGTGACCTGCAGTGGGAGGATTATCAGCAAAGTGTTAATGGACACACCCGTACTCGCAACCAGGGGTTGGCTAACATACAGCAGGGATCGAATATCATGTATATTATGCTACCTCCAATAACACGTTAATCACAAAGAGGATGTGCAGCAGCCTTATGCTGGTCTTTCAGCTGAAATCCTCACTTCCCCCTCAGGAATTCACTTCTACTTATAGATAAGTACAGTCTCCACTTACAATCACAGCTTCGGTGACTGAGCTGTCGTCCACCAACAGAAGTAAATTAAGTTTAATACTCTAATTTGCTACAACCACCCCCAAGTAATGCAGTCCAGATGCCTTCCAATTGATACACTAGATTTACATTGCTGGTAATGAATTCTGCATGGGATCTTGACAAATCAACAGCAGGCTGTGTGAGTGCATTGATGCCACTTCACAGTGGGGGATCAGTTATTTTTAGCTGTGACCCCTTGCACTTTCAATTCATTTTTTGACTCATTTAATTGACATGGAGATCCACTGCTGTGCCTATTGCATTGAACATTAGCCTCACTATATTTGGCCAATGTATTATAAAGCCTACTAAACCATTTTTTTTGAACTACATGCTTAAAGAAACACATGACATCTGGTTTTGTGTCAAAAATTATACACTTGCTCAGCAATTGAAAGCAGGACTCCAGTGAGAACAAGCAGTCTCCTAACTGCAGACTAGCTAATTAACCTGCATCTGGAATCAATTAAATGTGGAGTCACCAGCAGATGAGAACTGGTGTCCTTATCATGTGTATTCAGTTGCAAACATGAGTGAAGAACATATTGGTGGAGCCTTCAAACATTTACACACAGATAAAAAATGCATATTCCAGAAAATACTTGACAATTAGCTGGGGGGGGGTCATCTTTTTAAACATTTAAATGCAAAGAATGGCTACTTAAAACAGAAGCAGTGTTGTAACACAGACTGACCGGACTGATTGAGGGTTTTTGTATTTTTCTTCTTGTCGTTATTGCAGTGAGCCGTCCCATTGGCCTTCAACAGGTCATTTATGCTTCTAGTCTACAAACTACACAGCCCATGGTCTCAGTTCGACCACCCACTCATACAGTTGTTCCTACAACACCTGTCTAAAGTTGATTCATTTTAGCTAACGAGTACTGAGTTGGGGTAGAAACAGGGCAGTTTGGGGATGTTGGGGAGGAGGAAGGTGTGAGCAAACATTTCTTTCCAGGGTTTATTATGTACAATGTATGATCTGTCTCAGATTGCATGGGAGCCCCAGCTAATGGCCTTTATGCTGTTACCCTTTTACATTCCTTGCTATCTGTGCAATCTGACAAGACAAAGATGATACTCAATTCTCAATAATCCTGTCACCTATGTAAATCCCAGCATCATTCATATACATGGTACTGCTGATTAAGTCCATTCACATCTAATCCCAAGTGCATTACCCAGCGACTTCCAGTAGGCCTCTTGATGCTAAGCTTTGACTGTGATTACCTCTGGTATGCAGCCACTGCTATGGAGAACATCTCCCAGTTGCCTGCTTAATGCTTCAATCCAGGAGCCAGTTAATAGGGGGTTTCCAGTCTGTCTTCCTTCACAGTCCAATTTTTGTAAGATTACATAGAAGACTGATTGGACCACACTGTTCACAGCAGGACAGCCAGTAACTAAATCTTATTAAAGAGTAACCTGCAGTCATCATGTACTAATCAAAGCCCTTACCCCCTTTGAACCCTATTCAGTTTAGATTTATTATCATTTGTAAACATGTAAAAAGCAAGATAAACCATTTTATCACATTAGAACATGAATATGCTGACACATCATACAGTGATAACATGATAATGAAAATGTCCAGATCTCTTTCCAGGATCTGAAATGAGCCCATTCACAGTTATAGTAAAGCAGATTTCAACTCTTGCCCTGCTGTATTGAATGAACTTTGGAAGAAAGTTATTTTGAACTTTTGCCATGCATAGATTGATTTTTCATCCAGATTATATTTAAATGTTTCATACATTTTGAGTATAAAAAACTAAATTGCTGCAATTTTATTTAGATAACCAATAAGTAAACTAGGGTATCAAGCTGTGTCAAGCATGTTAGTAAGTATGTAAATGTTTTTAAAATAATTTAAAATAAAAAAAATTCTGTAAATAGCAAAATCCAGGGAGTCACTTATCAATCCTTGATAAAGTCAAATAAATGATCAAGCTCCATTATTTAGAATTCCCAACTAGACAGAAAATAGTAGCAGAGTAAACCAAGTCATATTTAAATAACTCTCCTCAGACATGCAATCTGTTAGTGCCTTTAATAAGGTACTGCAGATGGGTGTTGGTCAAACAGAGGAGAATGTTTGGGGGGAGGATGGGGAGTGTACACTGAAGAAACTCCAAGAGGCTTTTAACCTGTCACCAAATCAACCTTTATTTACACATGGAAAGTCCTTCTCATTGATCCAGTTTCCTCAGTGTTATCAGGATTTCTGACACTCCTGTTCTTATCTGTCAGCCAAAGCTCTCTGATTGTTGTTAATCTGACCCAATGAGAGAACTCATATTCTATGAGGTCCACCCTGGCTGACCACATTATGATCATTAGATCTCTTCCCCTTTGAGCCTGAGGACTTAAGCCAGTTTTATTTTTTGTAGCTCCTCTTGGGGCTTTTAGCACCAGGTCAGGTTCATCCAACTCTGTCTCTGACACCTGTTGGAGTATAACCTGGTGTTGTGTGATTTTTAACTTTGTACACTCCAGTCCAACACCGGCATTTCCAAATCTGACACTGGCGACATGTAACGCACAATAACTCACCTCTTGCACCTAAAGCAACTCGGAAGAAATTCACTCTCTTCTTCAGGTGGCAAGGGTGTCTAGGCAGTGACATCTACCCTGTCCATCTCAGACTCCAAGGTATCTTCAACGTTTGACGGAAAGAGAGAATCCATGGGTTCTGGAACTGTTGGGAAGATAGTCGAGGAGCTGGGCATGTTTTGCTCCAACCCCGGTTGCGGGTTTGCAGCTTTCATATGGACCACGTGCTTATTCAGGACCGTTATACCTACACAAACTTTATACATTACTGGTCCTTCCTTTGTGTTGACCATGCCTCTTATCCATGCAGTGCCACTCCCATTATTCCTCCACAAAGCTTTCATCCCCTGAAGTAGACTGTCTCCCTTGCTTAGTGGAATCTTGTGTCTGTCATTAGCATTCCTGATGCCGTTTCACCCTCCCCCATCTGCTGTATGACTCCATAAGAAATCTACAGAGCATGCTTTGTCTTGTATAGTTGAGGGAACCCCACTCCCTGGTCTAACTAGAAGAGTCTCCTGCAGTTAACAGGATATAGTTCATTGCATGTTATCAACCAATTGTAGGTTGAAGTCACCATAACCTTATCAAATGATTGGGTTACTTTCTTGTTAGAGAGAGTCAGCTGGTGGTCTTTTAACCTGAGAGTCAACATAAACCATGCAGGGGGGATGGTTGAGAAAAGGGTCTTTTGTAGTAACCACAAAAAAATTGAACCAACACTGGGGTCACCCTGAACCAAAGGCCAGCCATCCGGCAAACTGAGCTAAATCTACTCCCAGTTACATTGGCAAGATAGGCATTGTTACAGAAACTTTGAGGAGGACCTGGATGGTGGATCTCACTTCCATGAGATCTTAAGCTGTACTGGCCATTTAACCCATCAAAGCTGTTCTGCCATTCAATGATATCAGACTGATCTAACCATCCACAATCTACCTTTCTGCTTTTTCCCCATAACCTTTGATTCCCTAATTGATTAAAAATCTGTCTATCATCATCTGTCTAATATTGTCAAGTGGTGCACCTCGGTGTTAACCATCTCAAAACCATAGACACTAAAACTGACCCACATTCTGATATTTCACCAATCACCCATTTTCATTTGTCTTCCGAAATGAACATCCAATAATAATCACTGTTAGCACCACCTAATTCAGCACATATAATTGAGGATTATCTCATAACAAATTAAATTCAAAAATAATAAAGAATATTGGAGCTAAATAGTATGCTTTTCAAAATTGTACACAAAGTATTACTCTCAAAGATTGGAAATATCCGATTCTCGACAATGCTTTTATGTGCCATGCTGTATGTAATTAGTTTGGACATTCAATGCTGCTTTGTGTAAGGAATGTGCCAGATTAGGAGCATATTTAAACCCCTTTGATAGGTGGGTAGTAACAGGAATAGGATAGAGTCAGAGGGCTCACAACTCCATTGCACTTCTCAGTGTTGTTTTCTGAAGGTTTTCACTGTCATGCTCCAGAATGCTCCATTTAAAACTACTTCTGTGGGGCCAGGAGAGTTTTACAAGGACACAATCTGGGGCTGTAGTATCATGGTCGACCCAGATTACACCTTCAGACTTACCACCCTCCCTGTTTTCTGCATTCTGTGCCCATTACAAGCTAGCAGCGTAACAACAAAGCCTGACCCTCCAACTGGCAGGATATATTTCCCTCCCCATGTCTATCTGCATTCCGCAGAGACCATTCCCTTCCGACTCCGTTGATAAGTCCATGCCCCCCACCAACCCACCCTCCACTTCTGGCACCTTCCCTTGCCACTGCAAGAAGTGTAAACCTGCACCCACATCTCCTACCTGTGGACTTGTTGGGCCAAAGGGCCTGTTTCCACACTGTAAGTAATCTAATCTAATCTAATCTTACCTCCATCCAAGGCCCCAAAAGATCCTTCCACATCTAAAGCTTTCTCCTTATTGGCAGGATAGCCTGGTGCACTGCCAGATTTCATCAGCTCTAGGCTTCCGGTTGGCATTTATTGAAATAGGATAGAAGATCCTTCGCAGACAGTGAACTTTCAAGAGCAAAAGACAAGTGATGCCTGTTGTGACTCAGAGACTGCCTGTAAGCAATGACCTATTGGAGGTCCTTTCTCCTTTCTCTGTGTGGCCTTTGTACTGCAGGGTATGTGCAAGGTTTTGAGTCCAGCTCTGACCCCCTCCTTTGACGAAGGCAGCAAACTCTCCAGAAACAGGAAGCAGTGAGGTGAAACATGATGCTGTTTCAGAACAGAGTGATCAACAGAACTGTCACTCCAAGGTTACAGGACAAATAGCAGCACCGTGTGGTTCATTAATCAGGAGAGAATTTCCTGTGGTTTCAGGCAAAAGCTGAACTTTTTTTAAAAACAAATGTTATTTTATCTATGGATTGAAATCATTCAGCCCTCCTGTTTCTGCCACGCAACTGCCCATATTGTCTCCCAACACCCACCTGTTTATACACAGATCTTTTACTTCAGTGATTTGGAACGAATACTATAAATGAGAATATGTGTTGTTCCGTGAATCTACATTATCAGACAATTACGTTAGAATGATTTCTCCTATGGAGTAATTGTGCTGGGTGGAAATCTAGCACCAGAGGATGGGATGTCACACTGATTCCTTTCCACCAAACATATTAAGTATAATTTAAGGTAGACCAAACTAGAGACACCCGACGACTATGGCAAGGAACTGAATGACATCACAGGTTCTAAAAAGAGACAATTCAAGATAGCAGACGATGACACATCCCTCCCAGATCATCTCAATGCCTTCTATACTCGCTTTGAGCAGAATTTCGGTGGAGAGGTAACACCTATTCTGACAAGTCCTGAAGAACCTATCCCAGCAGTCACTGCATTAGTTTTCCTTTGTGTGAATCCAGGGAAAGCGATGGGACCAGACGGAATATCAGGCCATGCACTCAAAGCATGTGCACATCAACTGGCAGGGGTCTTCTTGGACACCTTCAATCTCTCCCTGCAGCAGGCCTCTGTCCCTGCCTGTTTCAAGAGAGCCAACATCATTCCTGTGCAAAAGAAGGCTCATGCAGCATGTCTCAATAACAATGCCCAGTGGCTGGTCACGGCCTTAATCAACTCCAGCCTCCCCACTACTCTTGACCCACTCCAATTTGCCTATTCGACCAACAGATCCATGCCGATACCATATCACTTGTCCTTCATTCCTTCCAAGAACAGCTACGTAAGAATCCTACTCATTGACTACAGTTCAGCCTTCAACAATATTATCCTGTAAGACTGATTACTAAACTAGTGATCTCGGACTAAGCTCCACTCTCTGCAACTGGATCCTCAGTTTCCTGACCCACATGCCACAATCAGTGAAGATTAGAGACAATATTGCATCCTCACTAACACTCAACACTGGAGCCCCCTAGGGATGCTTACTCAGGCCCCTACTATACTCACTGTATACCCATGACTGCATTGCCAAATATCAGACTAATGCCTTTACAAGTTCTCTGATGACACCATCATAGTCAGTCGAATCTCAGATGGCGATGAAACAGACTACAAACGGGAGGTGGAAGACCTGGAAAAATGATGCACTGAGAGCAACCTAGCTCTCGATGCCAGCAAAACCAAGGAACTCATTAATGACTTTCAGCAGGATATTACTCCTTCATATAAACAGCACAGAGGTGGAACGACTGGAGGGTGTCAAGCTTCTGGAAGTGATCATCAATAACAATCTTTCTTGGATTCTTCATATGGATGCTCTGGATACAAAAGCCCAACAACATCTCTTCTTCCTTAGGCAGCTGAGGAAATTTGGCATGACGGCAAATACTCTTGCCAACTTTTATAGGCGTGCCATCGAGAGCATTCTGTCTGGATATATCATTATGACAACTGTACCATTCAAGATCAGAGATGGTTACAGAGAGTGGTGAACTCGGCCTGGACAATAACAAAGGCCAACCTCTCATCTATAGAATCCATCTACCAGACCCGCTGTCAAGGAAAGGCCACCAATATTCTCAAAGATCCATCCCACCCTGGCAATGCTTTTCTACAACCTCTACCATTGGGGAAAAGGTACAGAAGCCTGAACACATGCACCAGCTGGTTTCAAAACAGTTTCTACCCTACTGTTGTTAGAATACTGAATGGACTCTCAAACTCTTCGCATTCGCTTGTACCTGTGTTTTTGTTTTTGCCACTGTTTACATATTATTTACTATCTATGCTATTTAACTCTGTGATCTGCCTGTATTGCTTGCAAAACAAAGCTTTTCACTGTGCCTCGGTACATGTGACAATAAATTCAATTCAGGTGAAATTATTCTGTCATATCTTACTTGACCGGGACTAATGTTCTGGAGAGTTAGGTTCGAAACTCAACATGACACATGGTGAAATTTGAATTCAACCAAAATAAAATCTGAAATTAGTAAAAAGAAAGCTACTCCAAGGAGTTGTAAAAACTCAACAGCTTCATTGCTGTGAAGGAAATCTGCCAAACTGACCTGGTCTGGCCTACATGTGACTTCAAACCCACAGCAATGTGATTGGCTCTTAACTATCCTCTGAATGCTTTTGAAGTGAACCACTTCAAGGGCAATTATGGATGGGTAGCCAATACTCCCATCCCATAAAGAGCATATGCATCGGTGGTTAGTGCAATCCTTAGCAAAATCCTTACATACAGTGTCTCCAGCACTTGGGAATTTTAATTCTGTCAGCTTATCTCTTCTTTTTGACAGTAAATCTCCAACAATGTATTCCTGCATTGTTTTACCCACTCACCCATCTTCCATCTATTGAAAAAGACTCAGCAATACAACTCACTTTTCCAACAATCTTAAGCATTCACACCCTCCAACCACTCAGCAACAGTAGTATGTACCATCTATAAGACACACTGCAACAACTAACCCAGGGTCTTTGGACAGCACCTTCCAAATCCACAACCATCTTGAAGAACAAGGGGCAGCAGATACATGGGAGCACCATCTGCAAGTTCCCCTCCAAACCCCTCACCATCCTGACTTGGAAATATTTTGCTTTTCCTTCACTATTGCTGCGTCAAAATTGTGGAACTCCTTTCCGAACCACTGCGTGATTGTCCTTACAACAAAAGGACGGTGGTGGCTCATTACTACCATGTCAAGGATAATCAGACACCATCAGCCAATGATACCCACATCCATGAATGGAGGGAAGACAAGCACGGAGTCAATAGAAAGAAAGTGCTATTTAAGGAATCAGGTACTGAGATAAGTATTTCAGCCCCCACAAGGATATTCCTCCATTCAACTGAATCATCGATCATCAACATTTTAGCTTCATTTACTCACTTTAGTCCCATTTCCATTGATGTCCTCCCTGTGATATTTTCTCATTCTCTAAATAATCATGCTTTAGAATTAAATTTTTTTTTCGTCATAGAGTGCAGTTCTTTCAGGTCTCCATGTTGTTAATGGAAGGCATATTGTTACATTGGATAGAAGTCCCCCTGCCTGGTTGGAGCTTTAAGAACAGTGGCATGGAAATTAAATTGGGCAGGAGGCAAGGATTTGCTTTCCTGACTGTGGGATGATGTTTTACTATCAAGTTCTCAGAACCTTTCAGAAAAAGGTGGGTTTCCTGAGGTATCTATCACTGTGCAAACTGGCACAATCTTGATAGTCAAAAACAGGTAACTCTTGTGCTCAGAAACACAACTATGTAAATGACGTACATATGGGTACAGGTAGACTTCTTCCTCCAAGCTCTGGTGAGGACTAATTTGATCAGTTACTTAGCTCCTTCATAACCAAAGCTTTTCTTTATATAAAAGTGTCAAGGGTGAAGCCTCTCCATGTTGATCGGCTAATGAGATATCCTCATCATATATAGTGGGGCTTGTTATTGTTAAATGCTCACAGAGTTATGGGTGATACCTAACTGGGCAAACAAACCTTTCTGGTAGTCTGGTTAGAAAGATTAGATCATGTGGGATCCAGGATGAGCTGACCAATTGGATACACAACTGGCTTGAAGGTAGGAATCAGGGGGTGGTGGCGGAGGGTTGGTTTTCAGACTGGAAGCCTGAGACCAGTAGTGTGCCACAAGAATCCATTTGGTGCTGGATCCACTGCTTTTGCTCATTTATATAAATGATTTGGATGTGAGTGTAGGAAGTATGGTTAGTAAGTTTTGCAGGTAACATCAAAATAGATGCTGGAGTGAATAGTTAAAAAGATTATCTTAGAGCACAATTGTATCAGATGGGCCAATGGGCTGAGGCATGGCAGATAGAGTTTAAATTACATAAATGTGAGGTGTCGCATTTTGGTAAGGCAAACCAGGTTAGGACTTATACTCTTAATGGTTTGGACCTGAGTAATGTTGCCAAAAAAGAGACTGAGGTGGTCAAGAAGGTGTTTGGCTCATTTGCATTCAGAACATTGAGTATAGGAGTTCGAACATCATGTTGCTGCTGACCAGGACATTGGTAAGGCCACTTTTAGAATACTGTGTACAATTCTCGTTGCCCTCCTATAGGTAGGATGTTGTTAAACTTAAGAGGTGCAGAAAAGATTTACAGGGATGTCACCAGCATTGGAGGGTTTGGGTTATAGGGAGAGGCTGAATAGGTTGGAGATGTTTTCTACCGAAAATGGAAGGATGACCTTATAGTAGTTTATAAAGTCATGAGGGCCATGGAAAGAGTAAATTATCAAGATCTTTTTCCGAGGGTAGGGGAGTAAAAAACTAGAGGACATAGGTTTAAGGTAAGGGGGGAAGGATTTTAAAAGGACACAAGAGGTAACATTTTCTTGCGGACGGTTGTGTGTGCGTGTGTATGGAAAAAGCTTCCAGAGGAAGTGGTGGAGGCTGGTACAATTACAGCATTTAAAAGGCCTTTGGATGGTGTATGACGAGGAAGGGTTTGGAGGGATATCGGCCAAATGCTGGCAAATGGGACTAGGTCAGATTGGGATGTGTAGTTGATGTGGACAATTTGGGCTGAAGGGCCTGTTTCTGTACTGTACATCTCTATGACTCTATGACTGTATGTCTGTATGAAACTTAAGCTATTTATACAGTCATAGAATCATGGAAATGTACAGCATGGAAACAGACCCTTCAGTTCAACTCGTCCATGTCAACCAGATATCCAACCCAATCTAGCCCCACCTGCCAGCACCTGGCCCATATCCCTCCAAACACTTCCTATTCATATACCCATCCAGGTGCCTTTTAAATGTTCCAATTGTATTAGCCTCTACCATTTCCTCTGGCAGCTCATTCCATACATGCACCACCCCCTGCGTGGAAAAGTTGCCCTTAAGGTCTCTTTTATATCTTTCCCCTCTCACCCTAAACCTATGTGCTCTAGTTCTGGACTCCTCCACCCCACAGAAGAGACTTTATCTATTTATCCAATCCATGTCCTTCATGATTTTATAAACCTCTATAAGGTCACCCCTCAGCCTCCGACGCTCCAGAGAAAACAGCCCTAGCCTATTCACCCTCTCCCTATAGTTCAAATCCTCCATCTGTGGCAATATCCTTGTAAATCTTTTCTGAACCCTTTCAAGTTTCACAATATCCTTCCAATAGGAAGGAGACCAGAACTGCACGCAATATTTCAACAGTAGCCTAACCGATGTCCTGTACAGCCGCAACATGACCTCCCAATTCCTGTACTCAATACTCTGAAACCAAACGCCTTCTTCACTATCCTATCTACCTGTGACTCCACTTTCAAGGAGCTCTGAACCTGCACTCCAAGGTCTCTTTGTTCAGCAACACTCCCGAGGACCTTACCATTAAGTGTATAAGTCCTGCCAAGATTTGCTTTCCCAAAATGCAGCACCTCGCATTTATCAAAATTAAACTCCATCTGCCACTTCTCAGCCCATTGGCCCATCTGGTCAAGATCCTGTTGTAATCTGAGTTAACCTTCTTTGCTGTCCACCACACCTCCAATTTTGGTGTCATCTGCAATCTTACTAACTATACCTCTTACGCTCACATCCAAATCATATATAAATGACAAAATGTAGAGGACCCAGCACCGATCCTTATGGCACTCCACTGGCCACAGACCTCCAGTTTAAAAAACAACCCTCCACCACCACCCTCTGTCTTCTCCCTTTGAGCCAGTTCTGTATCCAAATGACGAGTTCTCCCTGTATTCCATGAGATCTAACCTTGCTAACCAGTCTCCCATGGGGAACCTTGTCGAACGCCTAACTGAAGTCCATATAGTTCATGTCCACTGCTCTTCCCTCATCAATCCTCTTTGTTACTTCTTCAAAAATCTCAATCAAGTTTGTGAGACATGATTTCCCATGCACAAAGGCATGTTGACTATCTCTAATAAGTCCTTGCTTTTCCAAGTACATGTACATCCTGTCCCTCAGGATTCTCTCCAACAACTTGCTCACCACCAATGTCAGGCTCACTGGAATATAGTTCTCTGGCTTGTTTTTACCACCCTCCTTAAACAGTGGCACAACGTTAGCCAACCTCCAGTCTACCGGCACCTTCTTTAAGCTTGCCTTCAAAATTTGGACTACTCTTTCTGTCACACCATTAAACGATGGATAGTATATAGCTGTCCTTTTATGTTGAATTCCATTCGACTTCATTAAATACTCAAATTCCTTGCTGGTAAACAATTACCTGTTACCTGTGACCAACACTTTCGGGAATCCATGTAATGCAGAAGATGCAAGCAGTTTTTCTATCATTGCCCCTGTTTTTGACAAAGGAACTCTATGCACAGTCAGCCACTTTGAGTGGGCATCCACAACGGCTAAGAACATTGACCCCATGGAAGAACTTGCATGGTCCAAGTGTAACTGAGTCCAGGGTTTACCTGGCCATTCCCATGTATGTGACACAGCTGCTGGCAGTGGCTTTTGTCCTTGTTGGCACTATGGGTCCTGTTCCAACAATGCAGCTATGTCTCCATCCAATCCTAGCCACAAAGACATGACTTCTTGCTAACATCTTCATTTTGGAAATTCCTGGATGACCCTGGTGGAGTTCAGCCAGTATCTGTCGGTGACTTTTATTTGGGCCAATCACCCTTGCTTCATATAATATGCCATTCTCCACTGTGATCTGGTTTCTCTGGATCCAAAAAGGTTTCAATTCTGATTGTGATGGCCCTTTGGTTTTCTCCATCACCACCAGCTCTTTCAGTTTGCCAGGACCCAATCTTCCTGCGTCCAAAGTCTGACATTGTCAGCAGGAAGCATCCAGAAAATCTAAAACCGTGATGTTCTCTTCCAGTGGAGGTACCATCATTGATGTATCTGCCAGTGGGGGCAGTTCAATGAACTTGCATTTGATACTAGGTCTCCCGGACATTGTTCCAACTTGTAATCATACGCACTTATTATTACAGCCCACCGCAGAATGTGGCCTTAAGCTGTGGTCCTCTTGAAGTAGACCTAGCAGGAATTTGTGGTTCTTTACTATGAAAAAATGTACTTTCATGAAGGCATTGGTGAAACTTCTTGATTTCATATGACCACCAAATCTCCCTTCTCTATCTGGGTGTATTTACACTCTGCATTAGCCAAAGTCCTGGATGCATACATTATTGGGCATTCCTCTTTATTCTGCCACCTCTGAGCTAATTCTACCCCGATACCATACAGGAAGGCATTGCATGTCAATACCCAAACTCACTTGGGATCATAGTGTGCCAACACCTTTCGAGTCATAGTCGTAGAGATGTACAGCATGGTAACAGACCCTTTGGTCCAACCCACCCATGCCTTTGATTTGATAGCTGTTCATCACTTCCCTGAAAGTGGTGCCACTTTTTGCTGGCCCTTTTTTAAGCATTGATGCAAAGGTGCCAGAATGGAAGCCAGGTTATAATATTTCAACAGCTCAAGGAAAGACCGAAGCTCCTGTATAGATGGGAGCTGGGCCACCGTTGATCCACGTCACTTTATGTTTCAACCTGTGTAACCTGGTCTTCTTGACTTTGTAGCACAAGTAGGTCACCTGGGATGCCTGGAACACACAATTTTGCCTTTTAAGGTGCACACTCCCCTGGGAGAAATGTCCAAGTTCTCTGAGTGCTTCTTACTAGTCTTCCCTGTTATTAGCATGTCACTTAGATAAATATTGGCCTGGGATTGACTTTGCAAAATGTTTTCTGTCATGCACTGAAAAACTGTGCAGATTGATGATACCCCAAATGGCAATCTTGTGTATTGGTACTAATCCTCATGGGTATTACTTATGTTAGAACTCATGTGACACCAGGTTATAGTCCAACAGGTATATTTGAAATCACAAGCTTTCAGAACGCTGATCCTTCAACAGGTGAAGCTGCTTCACCTAACAAAGGAGCAGCACTTTGAAAACTTGTGACTTAAATAAACGTATTGGACTGTAACCTGGTGTCATCTGACTTCTGACTTTGTCCATTCCAGTCCAACACTGGCATCTCCACATCATGGTAGTAGTTATAGAATACTTCAGGGAATCCTCGTCTAACTGCAATTGCAAGTGCATATGATTTAGTAAAACCAATAGCGCCACAGATTTAGAGGTCATAATATTCGTCAATTCGTCAATTCGATCTGTCAACTCTTGAAAGGTTTTGATATCTGGTGCCTCAGGAAAGTTGGGCTCCTAATAACGAAAAAAACTGTGGGTCTGCAAACTGTCAGGAGAATTGCTTGTTGCTTTTCACCTGCCCCAATGTTTCTTGCCCGGAAAAGATAATACATTCTTTCCACATACTAGGCCCAATCTCCAATGGCAGGATTGAACAAGCCAAGCTTCCCAAATAACAGCATGATGCCAGAAATGTTTATCTGAACTTAAAGACAACTGTTGCAAGTGAATTTCTTCAGGAGCATGCTTTTCTTTCATTGCCACTGAAATAACTCCATACAGGCCAGTATCCCATTACGAAGTCACCCTTTATTTACACACGGATAGTCCTTGACACTGATCCAGCTCCCTCAGAGCCAGCTCTCGGAGTGAACAAGACATCTGACACTCCTGTTCTTATCTGTCAGCCACAGCTCCCTGATTGGACTAGATTAATAGCCCCAATCAGGGAACTCATATTCAGTGAGGTCCACCTGCTCCATTACAAACACTAGATACACCTACCAGGAAGTGAAATAGCAGAAAAAAGTATAGACGCGGAGGTGAAAGAAAAGAGAAGTAATAAGGCAATGTGTTTTCATTATGGTCCTCAATCTTAATTTTAAAAAGAATTAGAATCCAGATCTTGTGAGACCAATGGACCACAAAAAACCACTTCAAAATACACTTCCTCAGTGAATTTTCATTAACAAATTTCAAGCCACTACAGCACTCTAAATTGTCAGCTGTGATTTTTTATTAACTTCTTCCATTTATTCATCTCTTACAAGAGATTGTGCTTCAACATGCTACGGATTTTGGGGGGGCTGGTACAATTACAACATTTAAAAGGTATCCAGATGGGTACATGAATAGGAAGGGTTTAGAAGTATATGGGCCAAATGCTGGCAAATGGGATTAGATTAATTTAGGATATCTGGTCAGCAGGGATGAGTTGAACAGAAGGGTATGTATCATGGTGTACGACTCCATGACTGTACCTCATGACTGTAGATTCTTTAGTTCAAGCATAGGCTTCCTTTAAGTACTCAGGACACTGCATTGCTAGTAGTCCCTTGTTCTCTCACAGTTTTGATGCAAATGTTGGACCTACAGTTAATTCCTGGTGGACATTTTCTCTCTGTTCCAAGCTGACTAACTGCCTTTCACTGTGAAGATCACTGTAGATTTCTTCCTCTACCTTTAAGGAGGGCAAATCTTCCAGCTTTGCTTCACATCACATAAATCCCAAAGCTCCAAGTTGAACCAATGCCTCTGCTTGCATTCTGCATTGGAACAATGAATTTATTATTTTCTTTGTTTAAGGTGTAGGCTTTACGAGCATTTATCTCCTTCAACTCATTGAGTTACAAATACATAAGTTGAAATCCATAGCTGCCCTCATTGAGAATTTTTTTTCACTCATTCATGGGATAAGGGGGTCTAGTCAGGCCAACATCTATACCCTTCCCTAATTGCAGAGGGCAGTCAAGAGTCAATCACACTGCTGTGGTCTAGAGTCACATTATTTCCCTAAAAGGCTTTCGTGAACTAGATGAGTTTTCCCTGATGACTGGCAATGGTTTCATAGTCATCAGTAGACTCTTAATTCCAGATTTTTATTGAATTCAAATTCCTTCATTTTCCAAGGCAGAATTCGAACCCAGATCCCCAGAACGTTGCCTGTGTCTCTGGAATAACAGTCCAGTGATAATACCACTAGGCAATCAGCTCCCCTCTGAATATGTGGATGCGTGGAACAAAAGAACCTTCCAGTACCCACAACCCTTCTCTATGTCAACATGACATTTCTTGGAAGGTTTCCAACAGAAATATAAATTAATGCTTTTTTAACATTGTTAAACCTCTAGACGAAATCTTACCATATTTTGCTAAAGTGTCATTTTAATGTGCTTCACAGAGGTTTGCTCTCTGCAAAATCAAGTGAGTTTTATCACACGACCAACCAAAATGCAGCTCATTAATGACTTGCTACAGCTGTTAGATGTCCCTCTAATTCAATGTTAAATATTCTCTCAGCCTTCAGCCTGCCAAGTCCCCTCCAAATTTAATATGTTTCAATAACATCACCACTGATTCTTCAAAACTCCAATGAGTGTAGGTTATAGTTCACTTCTCATGGAATATTGTAGAGTCATATTGCATGGAAACAGACCCTTTGGTCCAACCAGTCCATGCCAGCCATGTTCCCAAATTAAACTAGTCCCACCTGCCTGTACTTGGTCCATAACTCTCCAAATGTATCCTATTCATGAACTTAACTAAACATCTTTTAAATGATGTAACTGTACTGCATCCACTATTTCCTCTAGATGTTCATTCCATACATGAACCACTCTGTGTATAAAACAATTGCCTCTCATGTTCTCTTTACAAGATTTCTCCTTTCACCTTAAAAATATGCCTCATAGTTTTGAACTTCAGAACTAAAAGGTTGTCCTTTTGGGAACACTTGTCACTGTTGTGACTCTACAGATCTGCACCTGAGATATTAAGCTGACATTTGCCTTTGAGTAAGACAATGAAACTTCCGGCGAACATTTTCTCTCACCATTGCACCTCCAATATCCCCTTCTTGCAATTCTTCCCATGTCATCTCGCCAAGTAGTCTCGGTCAATGGTAATAAATATCTACAAAATAAACATCTTTAGATGTGCAGAGGGATCTTGGAGTACATGTACATAGATCCCTGAAAGTTGCCACCCAGGTAGATAGTGCTGTTAAGAAGGCATACGGTGTGTTAGGTTTCATTCGTAGAGGGATTGGGTTCTGGAGCTGCAATGTCATGCTGCAACTAAACACAATGCCCTTGGAATATAGTGTACAGATCTGGTCACCATACTTCGGGAAGGATGTGGAAGCATTGGAAAAGGTGCAGAGGAGATTTACCAGGATGTTGCCTGATCTGGAGGGAAACTCTTATGAGGAACAGCTGAGGGACTTGGGTCTGTTCTCATTGGAAAGAAGAGGGCAAAGAGGGGATTTGATAGAGACATACAAGATGATCAGAGGATTAGATAGGGTAGACAGTGAAAGTCTTTTTCCTAGGATGATGACGTCAGCTTGTATGAGGCGGCAGATCTTCAAATTGAGGGGTAATAGATTTAAGACAGATGTCAGAGGAGGTTCTTTACTCAGAGTATGGTAAGGGCGTAGAATGCCCTATCTACCAATGTAGTTAACTCATCCACATTAGGGAGATTTAAACAATTCTTGGATAAGCACATGGATGATGATGGGATTGTGTAGGGGGATGAGCTGAGAATAGTTCACAGGTCGGCGCAACATTGAGAGCAGAAGGACCTGTTCTGCACTGTATTGTTCCATGTTCTATGTTCTATGTCTAAAAATATCCACCTGCAACTAGAAAATGTTGAACTGTTTGAGGTTGTTTTGGTGAGGTTGGGGAGGCTCCTAGCCGATGCACACTCCACTGCCAATGACAGAAGGAAGACCTAAAAAGCAAACAGTCAGTGGTGCAACTAATGAAATTTGGGGGATGCGAGAGACTAGAGTTGGAGGAGTGCAGAGATCTCAGAGGGTGGAGAGTAAGAGGAGTTTGGTCAGATCAGACGTAATGGGAGACCATTTGAAAGCAAGATGAGAATTTTAAAACTGTGCTGTTGCTGGACTGGTAAACAATCAGCAGGAGTGTAAGGTGACTGAGCCTTGGTGCAATTTAGGATATGGTTGCTGCAATTTTACATAAACTTAAGATTACCAGGGTGCAAAGCAGAAAAGTGGGCAGGGCAGCATTTGAATAGCTAAGTCTCATTGCAACAAAAAAAATGCATGAAAACTTGGTGACTAAATGTGCACATATCATTACCAAATAAGTTGAAAACCCATTGGAATTTGCAGTGAAAAGATTTTTGGAGTAACGTAAATGGTATTACCCAACCTCTGACAAGCTATACGGTACTGCTGAAGGGAGTTTGAAAATTTAGTACAGAACTCTGGATTGGAAGTGTTTCAGTTATCATATATCTGCATTTTTGTGAGTTAGTGCTCATGAGCAAAACTGACACTTTTTTTCATATTGCTTCATGTTGATGAAAAATTGGCAGTATAGCTGCATTTTTATTGTTCCATGTATTTCATCATCATTTACTGAACATTAGAGTTACAAATATGGGCAATGTTGAGTAGTAGGAGGAAATTAGTTTCACATTTGCCATTCTCACAGTGAAGTCCTGTTCAATTCTGGCCTTGTCAGTACAAGAGAGATGGCAAGCAGAAGCTATACATTTTTCCAAATCAATAATAGGAAAATAGAAGATGAACACTGTGCATATAGCAGCAGCTGACTCAATGGCAGCATCAGCTCAAACTTAATCTTAGTCACTTGACTGTCATGTCCATTTCTAACTGGGAGGGAGACAAAGCTTTCTAAAGTAATTCATCTCTTAAAATAGCACAAAATGTTAGTTTGTATCCTCCAAAAATCATTCAGCACTTGAGGATTGATTAACTACTTCATGCAGGAATCACATACTGAGACTGCAACATGTAAAACTGGCAGACATATGTTTTTTTTTAGCAACCTCAACCCCACTCAATAAGCATACAGTGCTGTGGGAAGCCCAATCAATACTTGCTGTACAACTCTTCTACTTGACTTATTAAGAACTACAAGTACGGGGGTTTAACTTTACATTAGCCAGCAATAATCATTACTCAAGGCTAATTGAAGAACAAAGTTACTGTAAACAAACTGGAAAAGAGGGCTGCCAAGCTATTGAGTGAATCATAACAAAATTCTCTTTCTGCATTTACAATTCAATTCATGTTTACATCAACTTCATATACTTAAAGCATTCATGGCATTGCTAAAGTCAGTGACAATAAATTGTAATAAAATTGAGCAGAATGTACAAAAAGTTCAACAATGTTTGATTTGACAGCTTGCAATCATTTAAAACTTTCTTTAACCTGCATCAATTACTCTTTGGACCCCACAGGGATGACATGCATCAAGAACCTTGAATTCCGGAAAAAATGCATTAGTTACAGTGAAAGGCTATTCACTCTTGTCTTATTGTAGTCAGAGAGAAAACTTGTGTTATAACTGAGGGATTATCAGGTTTATTCCGTGAGTAAAGTAGGTCTGGTAGCCAAAATTCCTAATGGTATGAAAAAAAGGCATATATTATAGTAATGGTTTCTTTAATCCATGATTCTCTTTGAGTCCACCTTTTGGGTTAAGTGGTCGGATAGTTAATTTCTCCTCCCTTTTCATGTCAGATGAGCAAAGGCATGGAATTTCACCTCAATTTGAGGACTGGTATGTGATCAGAAGTATACTCATTGTTTTAATATTTATCTTTGAGAAACAAATAAGATGTACACTTGATTTAGATATGTGGGACAGATTGAACTCAATTTAGCGCTGTTCAAAATTTTCTTTGATCAATCCCATTATGTACAAAGGGATGAGATTTCTTGCACATTTGGACTCAGAGATAAATGTAATTGTGGATTAACAAATGCCCGTTGGAAAAGATCAAGGGAAATTGGTTACAAGGTATGCTTGTAATCCTTACTATCAACATCCTGGGGTTACCAATGGTCAGAGACTGAACTGGACTAGCCCAATGAACACAGTGGCTACAAGAGTAGGTCATAGGCTAGGAATCCTGCAGCAACTAATTCACCTCCTGGCTCCCCAAAGCCATCTACAAGTCACAAGTCAGGAGTTTAATGAAATATTCCCCATTTGTCTAGATAAGTGAAGCTCCAACAACAGTCAAGAAGCTTGACACCATCCAACACAAAGCAACCACTTGATTGGCATTACATCCACAAGCATCCACTCCTTCCACCACTGATATTCAGTAGCAGATGTACCATCTTCAAGATACACTGCAAACATTCACCAAGGCTCCTTATTCAGCACCTACCAATTTAGGATATGGTTGCTGCAATTTTACATAAACTTGCAGCACAATTCCATCTAAACAAACAAGGGCAACAGATACATGGATATACTACCACCTTCAAGTTCCCCTCACTATCTTGACTTGGAAATATATAGCTATTTCGTCAGTATCGCTGGGACAAACTCCTGGAACTCACAGCCGAAGGGTATGTTGGATCTACCTACAGAACTTGGATAAGAACAGTTCAAGAATGGAACTGACCATCATTTTCTCAAGAGTGTTTAGAGAAAGGCAACAAATGTTAGCCGAGGCAGCAATGTCCACACCCTGTGAATGAATGAAAAATAAATAATGCCATATGAATTTCTCTGATCAATTATGACCACCAATCAATCCCTCAACCTGAACATATTCCTGCATCATCACCAGGGAAAGTGTAACTTTAAAAATTATTTCCCACTTTTCAGGCATAACAGGGGACAAAGTAACATTTCCACTGGTCTATGATAATTGGTGAAACAATGCTACTATATTTTCCCCGAGATATGTGTCGTATTTTCTGTTCATTTCAAAGCATTTTTATGGCATCAGTATGAGTGTCATTAAAAGTTGGAAAATGTCCATGATTACATTTTCTTCTGCCAAGTATGCATGAATGATGGCTAGATGGCATGCGTTGCACTTTAGTTAAGACCAGTGTTTCTCAGAAGGGTCAGACTCCTTCCCAGATGGTTGGGTCTTGAATAAACTTGATGACAGATAGTCAGGAGTACTGATGTACTGGAGTCAAACAGAATATTAACAAATCAAGCCCTGAAAACAGGAAAATGTGCAATGTATGAAGCGTGTAAATCTTTTTGCTTTTTTTCCCCACAATATTAATAACCATGCCAAACTCAAATATTTGTAATTTGCCAACAACCTGGAAATAATTCAACATTTACAGGTTCATACTCTTGAAAACTACTACAAAGACGGCAGACCTTTCAGGTATTATGAAGCAAATGTAGACTAAATGAGTGTTTAACAACCGTGAAATACATGTTCCTGATTCATAAAGTGGACAAAATGAAATTGGCTTGAATAAGCAAACACTTAAAAAGTAATTTTCTGACGTTGGACTCCTGGTGGGATACCACACTGATGGAAACACACATTAGAAATTTCGGCACCCGCTGCAAAGCATTTTCAAATTATTCATTTTGTGACCTGTAGTCACAAAAATATATTCCAATGCTCCCAATTTTCCAATCTGTAATTCTAACAATTGTGTGCTGTCTGTCCTACTCAAACCAAGTCTTGTTCACTTATTCCTTCATCATTGTTTGCCTACTGATCTAAATTGGTTAATGGTCCACTATATTCTTATCCTTGTATTCAAATCTGACCACGGCCTAACCCCTCCAAATCTCTATTAGCTTCTAAGATGGCCTTTGTCTTACTTTTTTTATACATATGTTTTCTGTTAGAAAGACAGACACAGGAGTATGGCGACTTAAACATTTTCACTGTTTTCTTTGTAAAGTGACAATAAATTACTGTTCTACATTATTTCTAGTTTGAGAACTCTCTAAACTTTCAATTATCAGCACCCTTTACTCTCAAACCTATTCATCCTCCCTTTAAATAACCAGATCTTCAGCCCGTCTGGGCTCCACAATCTCGAGTTCTGCAACCGTTGCCCATCTGTCCTCTTTACTTCAGTGAGAAGCCTCCGGTTATATAGAACATAGAACATTACACGCAATACAGGCCCTTCGGCCCTCAATGTTGCGCTGGCCTGTCATACTAATCTGAAGCCCATCCTACCTACACTATTCCATGTACGTCCATATGCCTGTCCAATGATGACTTAAATGCACTTAAACTTAGCGAATCTACTACTGTTGCAGGCAAAGCTTTCCATACCCTTACTACTCTCTGAGGAAGAAATTACCTCTGATATCTGTCTTATACCTATCTCCCCTCACTTTAAAGTTGTGTCCCCTCATGTTTGCTGTTCCCATATTTCAAAAAAGGCTCTCCCTGTCCACTCTATCTAACCCTCTGATTATCTTGTATGTCTCTATTAAGTCACCTCTCAACCTTCTTCTCTCTAATGAGAACAGCCTCAAGGCCCTCAGCCTTTCCTCGTAAGACATTCCTTCCATACCAGGCCACATCCTACTTGCCTTAACCGACTGCGTGAATCGAATCTGTTTACATTCTGTGAAGTACTTTGAATTCTTTTTATTGCAATGAAGGTAATAAACAAATACAAGTCCTTGATACTGTTTAGACAATTTGAATCAATTCAGGATTCAGAAAATAATTCACTGAAAATTAATTTATACTGTTTTTAAAAGAGAAACATATTGTTATGTACTTCCCTTCAAGAATATTTCTTTTCTTCCTCGGCTATATCTTTATAATACTTTGCGTTGACTTATTCAATTGTGAATTTCTATGTGACCCTTTCTTTGGGAAGCTGCCTCTCTATGACCTTGTCATGCTGTAATTACATATTCTCACCACTGATGACACTGTAGCACCTCACTTTTACATTTCCTAGCTCCTCATCCCTGTTCTGCTGTTTTTAACTGTCTCTCCATTTTCACCTTCAAAATTGCATTCAAAATTGTGCTTTCTAATTATTAGTAATCTATATATAAAAAGCTTACTCATACATGCATTTCTTGTAAAAGTTTATTTTTCACAATTACAATTGTGCTATACTTTTGAGTCAAATACTCTCCATTACATGTAATTCTTATCACAATCACAAATCCCTATACATTTATCGTAGCAATTATCCTGCTGTAATTATACCTTCCTCTCAGTTATGCTAGTGATGTTACTTAGCTGTGCACATTTGTGACCTCATCCTCATCAATCAGATGCATCTTAGATTAGATTAGATTACTTACAGTGTGGAAACAGGCCCTTCGGCCCAACAAGTCCACACCGCCCCACCGAAGCGCAACCCACCCATACCCCTACATCTACCCCTTACCTAACACTAGGGGCAATTTAGCATGGCCAATTCACCTGGCCTGCACATCTTTTGTGATTGTGGGAGGAAACCGGAGCACCCGGAGGAAACCCACGCAGACACGGGGAGAACGTGCAAACTCCACACAGTCAGTCGCCTGAGGCGGGAATTGAACCCGGGTCTGGCGCTGTGAGGCAGCAGTGCTAACCACTGTGCTACTGTGCCGCCCACAATCTGTCCATGACAGTATTGATATGAGTGACCACAGTCCTTGTGGAGACAAAGTCCCATTGTCACTTTGAGAATACACTGTCACTGTGCTAACTGGAATAGACTTCGAAAAGATATAGCTCTGATGGCTTTGTGGGTCCACCTACAGCATCCCGACTGCAGCAGATCAAGCAAGCAGCTCACCATTGCCTTCTCAAGGACCATGGGGGGAGTGTAGTAAGTGCTGGCCCAGCCAACGATGCTCACAGTCCATGAATAAATAAAAGTCAACTGAGAGAAACTCCTGTGCTCCAATTACTCTGATTTCTCTACAACCAAGTTTATATTGTTTTACTACTTAATTGAAAATGATACTAAAAGGAAATAATTTATGAGTCTAAAACAAGGACTGATGAAGCCTACTTGCCCTTCTCCAAATATTATTAATCCTTAACTGATTTTGAGATTTAGAGGTTATCTTATGTGGAAACCTTGGACTGGTTGGGACTATGTTCAATGAGGTTTAGAAATTTGATAGTTGACCTTACTGAAGCATATACCTGAGGGAGTTGAACAGGATAGATGCTGAGGAAGTGTTTGCTCTTGCTGGGGGACACAATTAAAATAAAGTAAGTGCTCTCCCACTGAAGATGGAAAAAAGGAAACATTTTATCACTTAGAATGTTGTTAATCTGTGGAATTCTCTTCCCCAGAGGGAGGCTGGGCCACTGAACATTTTTATGGTTGGTTCCGGTAGATTCTCAGTTGACAGGGAGTCAAAGGCAAAAAAGGTGGAGTCACAAAAGTAGAGTTGAGGCCACAATCAACACAACCATAGTCTTACCAAATGGTGGACCAGGTTGAAGGCCCAAAAGACTTTCTCTTGGTATCTGGATGGGTATATGAATAGGAAGGGTTTGGGGGATATGGGCCAAGTGCTGGCAAATGGGACTAGATTAGGTTAGAACATCTGGTCAGCTTGGATGAGTTGAACCGAAAGGTCTGTTTCCATACTGTACATCTCTATGACTCTATATTTGATAACGGGCCATTCAGCCCAGCCACTCCATGCTGATGTTTATGTTTCACATGACCCTTTTCTTACCCCTATCTATCTAACCCTGATCAACATAATGGTCTTGAATTTCCAAGGAGGTTTGGAATAGGAATGATTTTGTTTGGACGAAAAAACGCCTTTTGATGAGTTCTCCCCATGAATTTCCTGGTGAGAACACTAGCAGTGCAGATGAACCCAGGATTCAGTGGAAACAGGAATGGAAAGGATTTGCTTAGAATTATGCGCATTTTTTCAGCAGTAAGTACTACATTCTGTGAGTTAATGATCTTCTGGCCACTTTGAAAACTATTGAGAGAAGATAACCATGTAAGAGAAAAGTTAAGATGGCAAGAATAAGAGGCAGCTAGGGGCAAGGGAGCCAGGTCAGTGTGGGGAGTAAAAGATAGGGTGTCAGTTGGGTGAGAGATTAGCATAGTGGGTAGGAAAAGAGGAATAGGGCTGAAGGGGGTAGGGAACCATAAGGGTGAGTTGGTTCAGGTGCCAGGTGGGTGAGGTTGAAGGGCCTGGTGGGAGAAGGGATGGTGCATTGGGTAAGTGGATGAGTTATTTAAATTGGGTTAAGGGTTCTGTTTGGGGGCAATGCAGGATCTGATGAGGCTGGGTAGGGTGGGTGTCAGATTCCATGGGTTTATAAAGGTGGATTTGGACTGTCAGTTAGTTGGAGCATGGGAATGTTGGATTCAGGGGGATTTGTTGAGGAATTGGCTGGGGGGATGGTGGGCATTGATAAGGTTGCCAGATCCTCTGGGGTTGGGTGGAGGTGTCAGGGGGCTGTTTGGGCTGTCAGCTTGGGGTGTCTGGGTTCAGGGGTTATTTGGGCAGAGGGTAGGTTTAGTGATTTCTGGGTAACTTTTAAGTTTAAAATGAGTCATTACCATCTAAAATTGGCAACTCTGAGTGAGAGTTGGAGTCTTATTTTGGTTGGGTTCCAGATGCCAGGGAATTGAGCTAAGGAAATAGTGACCACCTGGGCATTTCGCACAGATTCAGCTGAGCTCAATGAGACTTTGATGATGGATAAACTATGGAAACTACTGGTGTAATGCAAACAGATGAAATTGGAGAAAAAGTGGCTGTAAATGACATTGGTTAGCCACTTTTTGAATATTGTGTGCAATTCTGCTCTCCCTGCTCAACTAAAGATATTGTGAAACTTGAAAGGGTTCAGAAAGGATTCATAAAGGATGTTGCCAGAGTTGAAGGGTTTGAGCTATAGGGAGAGATTGAATAAGCTGGAGCTATTTCCCTGGATTGTCGGAGGCTGAGTGGTGACCTTATAGAGGCTTATAAAATCTTGAAGGGCATGGTAAATAGAGATATTAATTAGGGTGCAAGGTGTGAATATTTACCTTGGGAGGAGATAAAAATATAAGAGAAATGTTGAGATGGCAAGAGAGAATTAGGGGCATGGGTGCCAGTTGAGTGTGAGGAGTAAAGGATGTGGTGCCAGGTGGGTGAAAGATTAGCATAGCAGGTGGGTGAGGGGAGTAGGGCAGAAGGGGGTGGGGAACCATATGGGTTCGGAAGTTAGGGTGCCAGGTGAGTGAGGCTGAGGGGCCTAATGGGAGACGGGTTGGTGCATCAAGTAATTGGATGTGTTATTTAAATTGGGTTGAAGGGTCAGTTTGGGGGCAATGCAGGGTGTGATGAGGTTCGGGTAGCTCGGTAGGGTGAGTGTCAGATTCAGATGGGTTGTGATAGCAGAGGGTCATGGATTTGGACTGTCAGTTTGATGGAGGATGGGAGTGTTGGATTCAGGGGATTTAGTGAGAAATTGGCTGGGTGCGGGGATTGGGGGAAGGTGGGGATAGGGGGCTGGGTGCAATGATAAGGTTGCCAGGTCGTCTGGGGTCAGGTGGGGTGGGGAAGTTATAAACTGGAGGGCATAGGTTTAAGGTGAGAGGGGAAAGATTTAAAAGGGACCTAAGGGGTAACTGGGTTTGAGAGGTGGTGAAGCTGGAGTTTTTGATGTGTGGTGCTGGAGAAGGCTGCAATTTTGTTGACAGACTGGTTACCTGATGTGAACTACCTTCTCCTGCAGGTGAAATAGTGGCGCTGTGAATCGAGGTCTATAATTTCCCGCACTTTCCTCATAAAAAGAGAGGTCAGGGAATCAGATAGGCAGGTAGACCATGCACTGAATATTACAAACACCACTCTCCCCCCACTCACCCCAAACTCCACGAAACCCACCTTTAAACCCACTGGCAAGAAACCATATAGTTCCACCCCTTGTCTCTAAGGGAGTTTTAATATAGGCCTTTGAATTACTCCAGTAGCAATGACCACTCATGAATTCTGTGACTGTCTCAGGGAAAAAAGAAGTCTTGCAATGGGAATGTTTGGGTAGTAGATGTTGTTTCCACCTTTAAAAGGAATGAGAGAGCAGATTTAAAATGATTTGCAAAAAGAGTAAGGGTGAGATCAGGAAAAGACATTTCACTCAGTGAATAGTTAGGGTATAGAATGCACTGCCTAGAAGCGTGATGGAGGCATGTTCAATGAGGCATTCAAGGAGACATTGAATGTGTATTAGGATAAAAATCACATGCAAGGTATGGGTAGAAAGCAGGAGATTGGCACAAGGTAATAATGCTCATCTGAAGAGAGATGATGGGCTAAATGACCTCTTTTTGTGCCATAAGGATTGAAGTAGGCATTAGGCTCCTTGTTTCGATATGCAAAGGAACTAGCAACTTTGGGTATGGGTAAAAGATACATCTTACGCAATACAGTGAGCAGAGTTTTAGATTTATAAGAATGCGCATGTTCTCTGCTGGGTATTTAAATTACAGTAATGACTGTAAAACTGTCTGATTTAAATTCCAGGTCTTTCTATTCAAATTACCTACAACAGTGATTCTGTTCTGAGCATTGAATTAATAGAGTCCTATGTACAACGCTGCTGCTAATCTCCAACCAATGCTTTCATTGGGTCAGCCAGAGAAATGAACCAACACCCAGGAGAACTCAAGGTTCGCCCACCCACAACATCTGCTCTGACAATTGTCATAAAACTTTCCTTATGGGAACATTTAATGCATTATTCTTGCCACAATGTTTCAGACAGAAGATTTGTAAAGTTCAGACATCACCCGCGATAGCACTAACAACCTGAGCATATCTTGTACTTTTCACATTCTCCTCAATGCTCCAGATCAGTTTCCTGGAGTAAATTAGCTTCTTATTTGCCATAGAAAAGATACATAAAATTCTGTCACCTGATTTGTAAAGGAAAAGCTTGGAATCGTGAATCAATAAGCTGCTAAAAAAATACACTACCACTCTTTTAATAGTGCCATTTATTTCAAGTGAAATATTTTGGTTTCCTTCAAATCCTGTTACAGTATCCTCAGGCACTCAACCACAGAAACGTGTTATTTGTCCAGCAAAAAGGTATTTATTTATAAAGCTTATTAAAAAAAATAAGCAGAGTATCTATAGACTCTTTTTTTCACATTTAATATTTTTATTACATCCGATAGGGACATTAAATATATGGTAATTGGAGAAATTAATAACTAAGGAAGTGTTAACGACAAATACAACTAAACAGATAAATATTTGCATAAACTAGCAATAACTCAAATGACTGGTGCACCAGCTTATTTTTTTCCATCTGAATTTTCAATACAGAAGTCTGCTGAAAGCACCAAGGTATTAATATTCTTGTTGGGGGGAAAATAAGTCAAACAGAGGCAATGCTGAAACAATAGCATCTGGTGGATAAGAACCCAAACATTGCATTGTAACCGTGTGCATATGCATGCAGTGATTTCACATATAAGCAATACAGCAGTATCCTGAGTGAGAATCTTAACATCCAGTTCAGAAAGACAGTCCTGTACATATAAAACTTCACAGCTATTCACCAATTTTGATTAAGATGTGATGAGATATTTTATCACCATCAGTTTTCTTCCTAACAAAAGATTATCAAGAATTTGACGAAAGCGTGAAACTGGACCAGGAGCAAATGTGCATCAATTAACTTATGAAAATCATATTAGAAGTTTATACTTATAAGGTAAATTTCTTATATGTACAGCATGGACTACCAATGATTTATATTGAGTGCTCAACGTTAGAAACTATTCAGCAAGTTAAGAAAATATGTTGAAAACAAAATGTACTCAATAAATGTTCAATATTATAAATGGGACCACATACTCACTCAATTCCCACAACTAAAACATTCTCTGATCCTCATCCAGTCTTGTTCAGAAGTTAACTACTTGAAAGTACTATTCATTTTTACATGAGAAAGCCCCTTGCATTTCTATCCTCTGGCATCTAGGAGCTATGGCGCCAGTTTTTTTAACCTCAATTTTACCGGGGTACAAAATGTCTTTGTGGTTATGGTTTCCATCGCTGGTCAGTCACAGTGGCTTCTTTTCAATAGATGATTGTCCATGGAGAGGAGGAGTTAATGTTGCTCCATATTCTACGTGGCAATATATTCCGCCAGTACTGTACAATCAGCAGGCTCGAGAGCATGAAGTTAGTGAGTGTCTGAGGCACTGATGATAGACCAGGTGCTGCTGCTACATCTAATATTGGATGCCAAATTTATTGCTCAAGTGGTCTGTTTGAGTTCTTGCTCTCTCACGCACCTGCACCTTCTTTGTGATATGCCTGCAGAGCTTAAAAATCTCCCTGTTTTCATACAATGAACATTTATGCATATTACCTTTGTGTGCATGTTCCTGGCTTGAGTCAGAGCTATATGTATAAATTGGAAAAGGTTGTACCTTGGAGTGGTTTATTTTCTGGTCAGCCACAGGGGTTGGGGATACACTGACAAGGTGCTTCAGAAACACAAGAAGGTGGGTGGCATAAAGCCTGGCAAGGTCGGTGAGCCAACTGTGTTGGTGGCAAGCAACTTGTAATGGGGAGCATTAAACTTGTACAGTTGCCATATATCTGTGGTTTGGTCCGTAAGATAACTAGGGTTAAGAACTCAGGCAGTGAGCTACAGCAATCAGGATGGCGATTAGCCATGGGGGCCTGAGGGATCTTGACTCAAGTTAAAAGCTGCATTTGGAAGCAGAGTTATGGAAAAAAGCACTAATCGGTCAAATTTATGACAGCAGGCATGGCCAGCTATTCGCAAGGCGATAACCAATAAATTCTGTATCTGTGTTAATCTAGCGGGTGTTGTCTGTTTGTTGCTTTGGCTGGGAAAGCAGTCAGGAGGTAAATTCCTAACACAGTCTGAATGTTTCCACATTTTTAATGCCCTTGAACACACACAGACTGAACAGTTTTAGCATTTATTTCAAAAATTGAAAATCAATCATTTAATTTTTGATAAATACTGGCTTTGATTATAATTCTGATCAAGACATATGAAAGATAAAATTAAAATACCTTTATAGCTCCACATCTTCACATTTATAAAAAAGTAAAGTTACCTGCACTGATTTATTGCTGTGTGCGGTCTTAGACTTCCTTTCCCTATTGGCACCTTAACTGCCTAACAGCCAACACAAATTGAGCTTTACAAAGACTCAGTGTTATAGGATAGTGGGGGGAAATAACACATGACATGATGTCACAAGAAGTGTTAAAGTGCCCATGTATTCAATGAACTATTTTGCACAAAAATAAATTAATTTCTTTACATTGGATTATCCTGTGTGTTATTGTTAGACATTCCCGTTATTTTTATGTCAGCGCGTATGAGTTTTTAAGTCCTAGTCTGCTTTCTGTCCATTTAACCTGAAGCTGGAGTGCAGTTTCATGGACAGTAGCAACCCTTAGAAACTATGGTTAAAGTTATATACTTAGGCTTGCAGCAAGGCCTAGGTGCTTCAACTTAGTGGAATTAGGGTGCTTCTTCAGCTTGGCAGGTCTGCCACCCACCACATAGATCTGCTTCTGAGTGTGGTACATTTTCCAGCCTCAGTGTCATTTAAATATTTTTGGCAGGATCCCCAGTAGTGGAAACAGGCTGAGGAAAGTGTACGAGGCCTCTAGCAGTTTGCGGCCTCTGTACTGCTGGTTAAAATTGATTTTATGGGAAAAAAAACATTATTTTTGGTAAGTGGTGTTTTTGGCTTACAATTGCATAGAAACTTGGCCTATTTAATTTTTAAATGGCCCCTAGTGCCATCCATTGCAGCACTAGGCAACTACAGACATTTCTAATGTAAAGTATTGTGCTGGCACAAAAGATATAGAATTTCCTGCACAGAAACAAGCTGTTCGAACCAAAGGGATTTTGCTTCACACGAGCCTCCACCTACTTTACTTTATCTCCCATGATCAATATATTCTTTTGACCTTTTCCCATTTTTAAACTTAGCTTAAAGGCACCTGGAGTATCATAATGGAATATGTCACTGGGTTAGACTTTCATTACATGTTATTTCAATTATCTTTATGAAGCAAGGCTAGGCATATTGAATGTTATACATTATGTCTGGCAGGGAAACATATATTTGAGATAATGAGTGCATCCTCAATCAATTCCCATTTTTGTCCTCGTCCAGTCATAGGCTTATAGGAACACCAGAAATAGGACCAGGAATGGACCATATTGCCAATTGAGCCTGCTCTACATGCAGTTTGAGACAGCAGGACTGCAGAAGGTCCAAGCTCAAGTCAAGATGGGTAGTGGGCAATGAGATTTCGTGAAATAAAAACAGAAATAGCTGGAGAAACTCAGCAGGTCTGGCAGCATCTATGGGAAGAAAGCAGAGCTAATGCTTCAAGTCTGGTGTCTCTTCATCTGAACTGTTAGCAGCTTGGAAATAATGGTATATACAGGATATACTGAAGCCCAAATTGGGTTAAGATGGGGGTTGGGGAGGGGTGAGTGCATAGGTGGAGATGGAACCCAGAGAGAGAAGGACATGAAAGGGATAGGTAAACAGAAGATAATAGATAGTAGGCCAGGACAGAAGAAAAACTGAATACATAACAATAAGGGCTAAGAGTGATAGTAAGTGCAACCCATATAATGTGATAATGGCCAAGAGTATGTGTGATTGGGTAGCTGAGCTAAAATCAACCCATGTCATGACAGGACTGGATGTGGGGTACGTAAAAAAAAATTCCTGAAGAAGGGTTCATGCCCAAAACGATGATTCTCCTGCTCCTTGGATGCTGCCTGACCTGCTGCGCTTTTCCAGCAACACATTTTCAGCTCTGATCTCCAGCATCTGCAGTCCTCACTTCCTCCTGCATAAAAAACATGACTGCATGAGATCATTGAACTCGATGTTGAGTCCTTGAGGCCGCAGGGTCCTCAAGCACAAAATAAGATGCCACTCTTCGAGCTTTCTGTTGTTGCTTCTGATTTCCAGTGTCTGCAGCACTCTGTTTCATTTTAATGAGGTTAGAAGTCATATAACACCAGGTTCGAGTCCAACAGATTTATTTGAAATCACAAACTTTGGAGCACTACTCCTTTATCAGGTGAAGTAGAGAGAAGTGCATAGGCTCAGAATTTATAGGTAGAGAGATCATTGTAAGATAATTCTAGGTAATTAACAGTATCAAAAGAGTACCAACACTGGCACCTCTACATTATTTCAATGACAACATCATGTTTGAGCCAGGACCTGCTCATTGGCAATCATATCTACGTACCATTGGGAATTATTGATTATCAAACCAATAGCAATTTTCAATCATCAGTCCAGTTGTACTATCTTAATCCTCAATTGTAATCATCAGGTGCAGCAGAGATCAGATAGGATCTTTCATTCTGTTCTGCTCAAACCATTAGACCATTGTGGAAATTCTAAGTTAAATGTTTATTTCTCAGTTAACATCACAAAACCAAATTATCTGATCATTATCACACTGTTGTTTGTCAGAGTCTGTTGCATGCAAAATAGTTGACAAGTTTTCTACATTTCATTATTACCTCAACTTCAAAATCTCCTCATTTACTGTGAAGCACTTTGAGATGCCTGTAGTTGTTAATAGTGCGGTATTAATCCAATCTTTCTTTTCTTTGTCAATGGTGAAAGCACCCAGTTTATTCCACAAGTGAGGGGGGATTTCTCTAATGATTGTCACTCTGCCAAAAATCTTGGGCGTGGCGGTGGTTCTTTTTAAGTAATTTTAGATGTTTGATTTAAATAAAAGAACATAACAGGCAGGAGAGGAGAGAAGATCCAGAGATTCATGCCAGCTCTAGGTAGATGGACATAATATTAAGCAGACAATACAATAGGCTGAATCTTACCAGAAATCAGCAAATTTTGGCAAATTTCATGGATCATCTTTCTTTCAAGTTCGAGCATTGTTTCTCATGATGTCTTCCCAGATATTCCTCACTACCTCAGCTCATCTTTCCCATAATCCTTAATCTTGTCCACAGTCTTAAAAGCCTCATAAATGTTGGAGGATTTCAGAGACTGAGGCTCATAGAGAACTATCCATTGAGTATCGTACATAAGGCTGATCCTGCCTTATGTACAATAAACACTTCAGTCATTAACCGCAGCCACAGTTTGAGTTGCCTTATCTAAAGACTGCGACCACCTCCTGGAGCAAGTATCTTTCCTTTCCCATTTACCATTTGAACTCCAGTTCCTCAATTCTAATCTGATGTTCGTTGAGCTCTAAACAGTTACTATACATGTGTTCACTCTGAACCATGTTGGTGTCCGGCAGTTTCTAAATATGTTGCAGCTGCATGTCACCCAATCTGCCATCACTATTGTATTTTATTTAAGCAAATTATTAATTATTCATTTTAATAATACGGCTCTTTATGCATTATTGTACTTTTTTTGCTTTACACACCAGTATAAATATTATACCTAACACACATCTAATTATGGGAATTGAACAAATGAAAACAAACTGAATACCTTATTTTGACTTCAAAGACCAGAAATACTCACCAATCCTACTCTCCAATCTGCGTTATTTAGACAAAATCAAACAAACATCCCTCTCTTTCCTCCACTGAACTTCTTGAGAAATTCAACTCCAATACTGTTCTCTATAGTAAATCACATTCAAGTGCTAAGACAAGCTAAATTGGCTACTCCTACATACAACCAATGGTGTCCTGGTCCGTGTGATAGCTATCAAACGTACAGATCATTTCTAAGAATGGAAAGAAAAATCTAGAAAGATTCTTTTCATATTTACATCTCAAAGAACTTTTGGGTCAATTAAGGTTTCTTTTAAGTTTGTCACTGTTACAAGGTGTACCTACCTCACAATATAAAGTATACATTTTACATTCTTGCCTCTCCCTCCCATATTACTAACTAACTGCAGCATTTTTCAGTGGCTCAGTCTCATTGAAATGCTGATTAATTACTAGTGTCATATAAACATTTAATTATGGGAATTGAACTCATATGTAGTGTTAGCAAGTTTTGAGAAGATTTGTAGCTCAGGTTGAGGTTTTGGATGTAGGTGTGTTCGCTGAGCTGAAAGGTTCATTTCCAGGCGTTTCATTACCTTACTAGGTAACATCTTCAGTGGACCTAATGCAAAGCAATGCTGAAAATTCTTGCTTTCTATTTATATGTTTGGGTTTCTTTGGGTTGGTGATGTCAATTCCTGTGGTGATGTTATTCCCTGTGGTGAAGTCACTTCCTGTTCCTTTTCTCAGGGGGTTATAGATGGGGTCTAACTCGATGAGGATACTAGGACAAGCCAAACTAGTATCCTTACATACAGATAAGGAAGTACACCACTTCGTCTGGAACAGTACATCCATCTTAGGACAAGCCAAACAGAGACACGCACGAGAATTCCTAGAAGCATGGCATTCCAACGGGAACTCTATCAACAAACACATCAAGTTAGACCCTATCGACCACCACCCGAGAAAAGGAACAGGAAGTGACTTCACCACAGGAAATAACATCACCACAGGAAATGACATCATCAACCCAAAGAATCCCAAACATATAAATAGAAAGCAGGAATTTTCAGCATTGCTTTGCATGGGGTTTTACTAAAGATGTTATCTAGTAAGAGAATGAAACATCTGGAAAAGAACCTTTCAGCTCAGCGAGCAAACCTACATCATATGTAATGTTTTCTAATTGACCAGCTTTGCAAACATTTGCAATAATATGAATACTTTATAGATTTAAGTTAACTCAACTTAACTATAAGCTGAATTATTTCACAAGGTGTACATTTTGGTAATATAGAAGCTAAGAAAATTGGATCAGGAAGGCCATTCAGCCCCTTGAGCCTGCTCCTTCATTTAATATGATCATCCAAATCAATATTCTATTTCTTTGATCCCTTTACCCCGAAGAACGATACCTAACTTTCTGTTAAAAATGTGCAATATTTTGGCCTTAACAATTTTCTATGCTGGAGAACTCCACTGGTTCAGCACTGTCTGAAAGAAGCAACTGTCTGAGATTGCCACGAGAAAGTAACATTTGCCCCTTGATCTGTGCTTTGCCTATTGAAGGTGATGGTGATAGGTTGGAGGTGAGGGTGGGAAGGAAGATGGACAGGCAGGACAGTTCAAGAGAGTGGTACTGAATTGGAGGGTCTTATCTGAGATGAGGTGGGGGGAGGGGAGATGAGGAAACTAGTGAAATCAACGCTGATGCTGTATGGTTGGAGGGTCCCAAGATGAAAGATGAGGCAATCATAAGTGTGCTACAATTAAACTCAATATTCCATTTTCTGGAGAAATAAACTGTATTTTCACTCATTTTCCGGGTTGTCCTATTGGAGACATTGAATGAGGACATCTCTCTCATGAGCGGGCACAGACTCAATATCTGATCAGCTTTCCTTGTATTGAAAGATATTATAATGAGATCAAGATTGGTTGACTGGCCTTCCAAGTTGCATACAGTCACTCAATGCCAAGGTTCACATAAAGAATATCATCTTGCATTGTGTTGGAGTGACAACCAGGATCTAACAATGGGTCCACTTTGCAAAGTAAGGTGGAGAAATAAATTAGAGAGGAGCCAGCAACGTAACTCATTACATTGTGATAGCAGTTGAAAAGTGTGGCACAGGAAAAGCTTAGCAGGTGAGGCAGCATCCGAGGAGCAGGTGAATTGATGTTTCGGGCATAAGCGCTTCACCAGGAATGGTGGGGGTGGGGGTGGGGAGAAGGGTGTTGAGAGACAAATAGGAGGGTGGGGGTTGGGGCTGGGGGAAGGTAGCTGGGAAGGCGATAGATAGATGCAGGTGGAGGTGATGGTGATAGGTCGGAGATGAGGGTGGGAAGGAAGATGGACAGGCAGGACAGTTCAAGAGACTGGTGCTGAGTTGGAGGGTTTTATCTGAGATAAGGTGGGGGGAGGGAAGATGAGGAAACTAGTGAAATCAACGCTGATGCTGTATGGTTGGAGGGTCCCAAGATGGAAGATGAGGCGTTCTTCCTCCAGGTGTCAGGCTGGCTTGGATTTGACAGTGGAGGACGCCCAGGAGTTGCATGTCCTTGGCAGAGTGGGAGGGGGAGTTGAAGTGGTTGGTCACAGGGCAGTGGGGTTGTTTGGTGCATATGTCCCAGAGATGTTCCCTCAAATTTTCCCCGAGTTGGGAACCTGTCTCCCCAATGTAGAGAAGACCATATCAAGAATAGATGAAGTGTTTGGATGTGCAGGAAAATCTCTGCCAGATGTGGAAGGGTCTTTTGGAGCCCTAGACAGAGATAAGATGGAAGGTGTGGGTATAGGTTTTATACCTCCTACAGCAGCAAGGGAAGATGCCAGGAGTGGAGGGTGGGTTGGTGGAGGGCATGGATTTAATGAGGGACACATGGAGGGAATGGTCTCTGCACAACGCTGATAGGAGTTGGGAGGGAAATATACCTCTGGTGGTTGGGTTGTGATTGAAGGTGTTGGAAATGATGGAGGATAATGTGCTATATCCAGAGACTAGTGGGGTGGAAGGTGACGACTGGGAGGGGTTTGATCCTTGTTGTGGTAAAGGGGTGGGATTCAAGGGTAGAGGTGTGGGAAGTGGAGAAGATTCACTGGAGGGCACGATTGATCACATGGGAGGGGAAATTGTGGTTCTTGAAAGAGGAACCAATCAAGGATGTCCTGGAGTGAAATTACTCATCCTGGGAGCAGATACGTCAGAGGCAGAGGAATTGGGGGTAAGGGATAGTGTTTTTACAGGATGGAGGGTGGAAGTGTTGTAGTTGGTGAGTTTAAAGTAGATGTCGGTGTTGAGTTGTTAGCTGGAAATGGAGACAGTGAGGTCCAGGAAGGGGAGGCAGGTGTCTGAGATGATCCAGATGACCTTGAGGTGAGGATGGAAGGTGAAGTTAATGAACTGTTCAACCTCCTCATGGGAGCACAGTGTGGCGCCAATACAGTTATCAATGTAGCGGAGGAAAAGGCAGGGAATGGTGCAGGTGTAACTACGGAAGATGGACTGTTCCAAGTATCCGATGAAGAAGTAGGCACAGCTGGGGTCAATGCGGGTGCCCATGGCTACTCCTCTGGTCTGTAAGAAGTGGGAAGATTCGAAAGAGAAGTTATTGATGGTGAGGACCAGTTCTGGTAATGGTAGAGCGTGTTGCTCGAGGGGTATTGGTTGGGTCGGCAGGAGATGAAGAAATGGAGAGCTTGGAGGCCTTCATCATGGTGGATGGATGTGGGCAGGGACTGGACATCCATAGTGAAAATGAGGTGTTAGGGATTAGAGAAATGAAAGTCATGGAGGAGGCGGAGGGTATGAGTAGTGTTCCGAATTTATGTGTGGGGAGAACCTGGACCAAGGGGGACAGGACGGTGTCAAGATATGAGGAGATAAGTTCGGTGGTGCAGAAGCAGGCAGAGATGATAGGTTGACCAGGGCAGTCAGGTAAGAGGTGAGTTTTGGGTAAGAGGTAGAACTGGATGGTGTGGGGTTCCAGGACTATGAGGTTGGAGGCTGTAGATAGTAGATCCCCTGAAGTGATGAGGTTGTAGATGGCCTGGGAGATGATGGTTTTGGTGTTGGGAGGTGAGTTCATGGTCGAGGGGGCAGCAGGAGGAGCCATCTGTGAGTTGGCACCTGCCTTCAGTGGTGTAGAGGTCAGTGTACCAAAATACCACTGCACACTCCATGTCCAGTGGTTTGATAGTGAACTTGGGGTTGGAGTGGAGCGGGTGGATGGCTGCGCTTTGTAAGGGCAAGAGATTGGAGTGGGTGAGAGAGGTGGGCAGGTTGGGGTGGTCAATGTCGCGGTGGTAGTTGGAGATAAAGAGTTCAAGGGTAGGCAACGTTGTGATAGCAGCAGCATTCTTGCAACTACTGTGAAATCACTGTAAAAACTCAATTTGTTTTGATCATCAATGCTCTCATGTTTTCTTTACACATCCATTGCAATGAAGGGCTCATGCCCAAAACGCCGACTCTCCTGCTCCTTGGATGCTGCCTGACCTGGTGCGTTTTTCCAGTGCTACATTTTTCAACTCCCACACAGTGCAATGTTGAGACGCAGGTATCTGTCCCCTGCTTCACAAAAGCAGGGTCTTGTCAGGGGAGCAATGGCCTAGAGGTATTATTGCCTAGCTGTTAATCCAGAGATCCAGGTAATGTTCTGGAGAGCCAGGTTCAAATCCTGCCATTGCAGATGGGATAATTTGAACTCAGTAAAATCTGAAATTAAGAGTATAATGATAACTGCGAATCCATCACCGATTGTCAGAAAAACTTATCAGGTTCACTAATGTCCTTTAAGGAAGGACACTGCCATCCTTCCCTGGTCTGGCCTACATCTGATTCCAGACCCACAGCAGAATGGTTGACTCTTAACTGCCCTCTGGGCAATTAGGGATGGGCAATAAATGCTGGTCTGGCCAATGATGCCCTCATCACATGAATGAATAAAAAAAAATGTGAACCTTGGCACTGAGTGACAGAATGTAAGGGTGGCATGGTGGCTCAGTGGTCAGCACCGCTGCCTCACAGCACCAGGGACCCAGGTTTGATTCCAGCCTCAGGCGACCATCTGTGTGGATTTGCACATTCTCACCGTGCCAATGCGGGTTTCTTCTGGGTGCTCCAAAGACGTGTAGGTTAGGTGGATTGACCGTACTAAATTGTCCATAGTTTTCAAGGATGTGCAAGCTTGGTGAATTCGCCCTGGAAAATCTGGGCTACAATGATGGAGGGTCGGTTTGGGTAGGATGCACTTTGGAGGGTTGGTGTGGATTCCTTGGGCTGAATGGCCTGTTTCCAAACCATAGGGATTCTATTCTATGATGTGAACCTTGGCACTGAGTGGCAGAACATAATTTGACTGTGGAAAGCAAAATTAAAATAGTTTCTCCTGTCATAGAATCCCACAACATTTGAAGAGACCATTTGGCTTCTTGAACCTGTGCGAACTTTGAAAATGATGTTCTTGTCCAACAGCTATATATAAGAGCAACAAAAAGAAGCTATACAATGATCTGAAGCTCATTTTAATAAAAGCAAAATACTGCAGATACTAGAAATCTGAAACAAACCAAGAGTATGCTGGTGAAACTCAGCAGGCATGGCAGCACTGCAGAGCGAGAAACCGAATTAATGGTTTTGCGTTGTGACATGATTCCTCTTTGAATGCTTTACGTTGTAAGGTAGGCAATCCACATAATGGTGACAAACTTACAAAATAATTTAATTAACCCTGAAGTTATTTGACAGATTGTAAATATGAATACATTCTTTCTGGAGTTTTTCTTAAAAATGATCTACATATTTGATGGCTTTTGCATGAATTAAGGATACTTTTGAGTGTATTTATAAGTTGCTAACTTAGTGTGACTTACGATATGAGCATGATTTACAATTGGAGAACACTAACTGTTGTCCCAATCAGCACAGATCAGGGAGTAATAGTTATTTTCTAGAAGCGAAGTCATACAGTTACTGGCTTCTCTCTGATTTGCTTTCACCCTTTCACTTTGCACATTGTTGAACCCAGGTTATCAGCCCAACACACAACAAAGGGAGACATTCTCCATTTTAATTCTCCCTAAACTGAAGCTGAATTATAACTTCTCTATCAGCCAATAGGCTGAAATCAGGTAGCACTTTGATCAATGTTGAAACCTTACCGGTGGCACAGTGGTTAGCACTGCTGCCTCACAGCGGCAGAGATCCGGGTTCAATTCCCGCCTCCGGCGACTCTCTGTGTGGAGTTTGCACACTCTCCCCGTATCTGCGTGGGTTTCCTCCGGGTGCTCCAGTTTCCTCCCACAATCCAAAAATGTGCAGGTTAGGTGAATTGGCCATGCTGAATTGCCCATAGTGTTAGGTGAAGGGATAAATGTAGGGGAATGGGTCTGGGTGGGTACGCTTCGGTGGGTTGGTGTGGACTTGTTGGGCCGAAGGGCCTGTTTCCACACTGTAAGTAATCTAATCTAATTGATTAGGGATCAGGAGCTCACTGATTAAAAAAAAACGTATTGATCTGTCTGGGATCCTCACCTTAATTTGGAAACTTTTCCTCACCTTTAGCAAAATGAACATTTACTCAATAGTGAGAAATATGACTGTGTGCTCTGCTTTCTCTCACCCACCCCCGAGTCCCGAAGAAGGGTTACACCCAAAACGTCTCCACCTCCTGATGCTACCTGGCTTGCTGTGTTCTTTCAGCCTCCTGTTTGTCTACCTTCTCTCGCTGGAGAGCTTGATGAAGGCAGCAGCATAAGTCAGCATAAGACTGGAGTTATTCCGATAGCTGAGACCTGGCTTTTGCAACCAAAGGGAAAGATTAAAGCAGTGAGGGGATGTCAAATACAATACTTCCATCTAGAAAAGTTGAAAGTAGAGCTGCAGGCTACTGTTTCTTTAAAAGGTCATGGGAAAACAGAAATTCCCCTTTTTGCTGCCATAATGAAAATTAAGAAGTGTTTGTTCTTCTTTACTAAAAAGATCACAGCTAGGAACAGGTGACACATCATGGCATCTGCTGGCCTTCAGTTCTGCCAAACGGCCGATGAATTTGCATTACATTCCCAAAATTACATTTCCTGTAAGCTTAAACCTATACAGTACTGAAATGTAACCTAATCTAAGATACACATCGAAAGTTTGTTTTGATTAGGATACCCACATCTTTTAGGGACCTTGAAAATTCTTAATGAGGATATAGCATCAATTTGTTATAGTCCTTTCTGGAATAGAAACAATGGAGAAAAAAGAAGTCAAAAGGGAAAATAATTAGCTTGAAGTTAAACCATATGCTGAACTCATTTCTGTTTGATCTACTTTGACTAGGCTCAAGAAGTGTAATTTTATTAGAACTTAATGCAACTTCAACTTTTCCCTGCACATCATTGTCTTGCAGCATTTACGTGTGAAACAATGGTCTTCTTTGCACATAGTCACAAGTTTGTACAAGTACATCATCATCATTGGGATTGATATTTAAATCACATTCCAGTGCCAATAATCTAACATTTTTGCATTAATAACATATCCAAGTGCACCAATTTAAAAGCGAGAAACGTTCAAGTAGGAATGACACATTTACCTAAGTGTACACAAGGAACAGCATCATGGGGAGGTGGTAGTGAACTATACTGTCACTAGGCCAGTAATTCAGAACACAGGGCTAATGTCCTATTCAAGTCCTATTATGGGAGATGGTGAGATTTAAATTCATTAGAAAAAAGGGTACCGGAAGGACATCCCTGTCAATTGTTGTAAAAACACATCTGAGTTCACTAATGTCTTTAGGGAAAGGAAATCTAAAGTCTGGCCAATAAGTTACTCCAGATCCATAGCCTGTGGTTGAGACTTTACCACCTCACAATAAATGCTGGCCTAACGAGTGAAGCCCAGATCCTATGAATGTAACGAAAAGGAGCTCTAGTCCACTGCAGAGTTCCAATGGAATACCGTTAGGGCATTGACAAATTCAAGAATAGCAGTGTCAGAATTGATTACTTCTTATGAGCTCTGCAATTTGGGTGCGAACGACTGAAAACTCGAAATACCTGAAGTAAATCAGGCCACACAAAACTGATCGTAATAGTAATAAAACAACAAAACATTGCTGTCACTGCTTATTTAAGTGAGAATTAGATCCCTGGGCAGTGATAACCATACTGTATGACCAAAATGACTATTGCTGAGTTTTCATAACGCTCATTGAGTGCACTTATTTACTGTTGACTGGTGGTTAGGCTAAGTGGTTTACACCCACCCGCACAGTTTTTTTAAAAAAGAAATTTGGGGCCATTAGTGGTTAAACACTTCTTTGTCAATCATCCACTTCTGACGTCTCCACTTTCTTCAAGTATATTTATTATTGAAAAACAAAAAAAAATGGTATATATATTTACATTTCTGCAATTTCTTTCCATTGATTTCGAGCTGCTTTGCGGGATTATCGCCCTTTTTCTTTCTGCAGCCTCTCACCAAAATCCATGCTGCCAAGAGCAGCCGACATTGACAAAAAGAAAATAAATTTACATTCTTTTCTGGTATTAATAGTTTACATTGCATAAATAAGAATATATGCCAGACTAGTGGTTGTTGGAGAATCAACCATTCGTGTCCACTTGGTGGTTATCAGTTAAGTGGTTAGCACTATTTTCCAATTTATTTTCTGTAAACCACCTGCTTCCAATGAGAAATTCACTACCAACACCAGACTTGGTTAGCATTCATTGGTCATTGAGGCTTGGTGCCTTGTTCTTCCAATTATCAAATTTGTCATTTGAAGTTAAGACAGAAGAGATTGAAGAAGGGTCACCAGGACTCAAAATGTTACCTCTGTTTTCCCTCCCCAGATGCTGTCAGACCAACTGAGTTTCTCCAAAATTTCTATTATTGTTTGTTTCCGATCTCCAGCATCTGCACTTCATTGTGTTCCTCCAGTGGAACCAGCCCATTCAGCCTACTGAGTCCACAGTGACCCTCTGAAGACCCACTGTCCTACAACCCTAATTCCCCTAGCTAGTCCATCCCTGAGCACTATGAGCAATTTAGCATGGCCAATCCACCAAACATAGGCATCTGTAGACTGTGGGAGGAAATCAGATTGCCCAGAGGAAGCCTATGCAGATATGGAGAGAATGTACAAACTACACACAGATAGTCACCCAAAGATGGAATTGAACCCAGGTCCCTGGTGCTGTGAGGCAGCAATGTTAACCCACTGAGCCACTGTGCTGTGTCATACTTCTTTGTTTTATTTTGTCTTTTGAAGTTACGTGGGCAGGAATAGTGTCAGTTTTATAAACTGCAATTCCATCTGGTCAGTTTGTTATTGCTTTGTACTTCATTTTGAAAAATAATTTTGAGAATTAAAATTAATGGGGAATATTACCTTGGGGGGGATTTCTTTTACTGTAAAACGTTAGCAATGCCCAAAGAAAAGCACAACATGGTAGCTCAGTGGTTAGCACTGCTGCCTCACAGCACTGGGGACCTGGGTTCAATACCAGCCTCAGGTGACTGTCTGTGTGTGGAGTTTCCATGTTGTCTCAATTTCTGCCAGGTGCTCCAGCTTCCTTCCAAAGTTCAAAGATGTATAGATTAGGTGGATTGGCAATGCTAAATTGTCTGTGGTGTCACAGCAATATGCAGACTGTTTGCATTAGCCACAGTAAATGCAGGGCAATGTGAGTAAGGCTTAGGTCTTGGCGGGATGCACATCGGGCTGAATGGCCTCTTTCTGCATTGTCGGGATTCTCTGAAAATTGTGTTCAGGTCTCCATTATAGCTGATCTAATTTGACCATACTGTGAATCATGTCTTCTCCATGAAGGTAAATATTCTCCAATCAACTGATGTGAAAGTAGCACCACAGAAGCCAGATTGTAACCATGATGTGGTTGAAAGTCACACAACACCAGGTTATATTCCACGTTGAGTTTACTTGTTGGTTGATACATGGGGCAGCACGGTGACTCAGTGGTTAGCACTGCTTCCTCACAGTACCACAGACCTAGTTTGATTCCAACCTCGGGCAACTGTCTGTGTGGACTTTGCACATTCTCTCCTTGTCTGAATGGGTTTCCTCCCACAATTCAATGATGTGCAGGTTATATGAATTGGTCATATTAAATTGCCTATAGTGTTCAGGAATGTATAGATTAGGTGCATTAGTCAGAGGTAAATGTTAGGGTGGTAGAGTAGGGAAATGGCTCTGGGTGGGTACTATTTGGATTGTCAGTATAGACTTGTTGGGCCAAATGGCCTGTTTCCACACTGTAGGGATTCTATAATTCTATGTATAGATTTCAAAGAGTCTTCATCACAATTGTGATTTAATGATCTGAGATTTTCCATTGTTATTATGCCTATTGTAGCTTTTGGATAGGGATCCAAAATTCAGCATGAAACATCCTTAAATTATCCAACAAAATGTGCAAAAAGAAAAGGATAAGTCTCAAACTTTTATTGTCAGTTTATTGCTCAGAAAAGATACTTTCATCAAGGTGCATGGAAGAGACTCTTGTGGATAAAAACGGATCACACTGATGGAGTTGCAATATTTTGGGAAATTATAACAATATGTAGCCACATATATAGTTCATCCTCCTGCGTTTTCTTGCAAAAAATAAGTCATTCAAGAAAAATCACTTTGCTTCTTGCTCTCATGTATTGTCATTAATAGGAAATAACATATGTCACAAATCGTGCACAATATATTACCTTCAACAAACAGACCTTATTTAAAATTCACTGGAAAGTAAAACATGTACCCCATATTCTCTGTGATAAGCTACATTTTAATGCACTCTTTAAAAACCTGCCAACATGCAATATGCATATAATTGGATTGCAGTGATTCCTTTACTTTTAAGCTGGTGGAAAGACTTGTTATAAACACTTAGCCTAGTGAAGACTGTTGGTGCGAGAAGCTCACAACATAGTTAGCATTCTATATTGTACATTCTGATTAGATTACTTATAGTGTGGAAACAGGCCCTTTGGCCCAACAAGTCCACACCGACCCTTCGAAGAGCAACTCACCCAGACCCATTCCCCTACATTTACCCTTTCACCGAACACTACAGGCAATTTAGCATGGCCAATTCACCTAACCTGCATAGCTTTGGACTATGGGAGGAAACCGGAGCACCCGGAGGAAACCCACACAGATATGGGGAGAATGTGCAAACTCCACATAGACAGTTTCCCAAGGCAGGCATTGACCCCAGGTCTCTGGCACTGTGAGGTAACAGTGCTTACCACTGTGCCACCGTGCCACCTGCCTCTTTGCTCAACTTGTTAGCAATTTTTGGAGTTAGCAGTAATGTGCATCAGGCTCATAAGTTAACCACCAACAAGGAAGCCTATTCAGTGCTTCTTAATTAATTCTAGAAAATTAGAGATTCTAACTTCTGACACTTTCAGTAATCAAGCATTGTTAACACAATATTTACACGCTCGCTTCCATCTGTAGGTGCATTCCATATATTGATAGCTTTGTGTGAACAATAACATTGTTCCTGAATTTGGCATTAATTAATTTGAATGTGAGTTCCATTAAATTATTCAAAATTGTCAAGTGGTTTGAATCAAGTGCTGCAATGATGTCATCAGTGAGTTTAATTCCTGCACTGGCTGTGTTAGATCAGGAAGTTAAAAATCACACAATACAAGGTAATAGACTAAAAGGTTTATTTGGAAGAGCTGGCTTTCGGAATGCTGCCTCTTCATCAGGTTGGACTAGAACATGGTGTTGTGTGATTTTTAATTTTGTCCACCCAGTCCAACATCGGCACCTCCAGACGTACAAGGTAATACATGGCTTGGAAAGGGTGGATGCTAGGAAATTGTTTCCGTTAGGTGAGGAGACTAGGACCCGTGGACACAACCTTAAAATTAGAGAGGGTCAATTCAGAACAGAAATGCGGAGACATTTCTTCAGCCAGAGAGTGGTGGGCCTGTGGAATTCATTGCCGCAGAGTGCAGTGGAGGCCGGGATGCTAAATGTCTTCAAGGCAGAGATTGATAGATTCTTGTTGTCTCGAGGAATTAAGGGCTATGGGGAGAATGCGGGTAAGTGGAGTTGAAATGCCCATCAGCCATAATTGAATGGCGGAGTGGACTCGATGGGCCGAATGGCCTTACTTCCACTCCTATGTCTTATGGTCTTATGGTCTTAAATCATTAGCTCAGGAAGGCCAACTTTCTCATCCTGCCTTGTGCTTGCAGAATGATGCCTCTTATGTTATTTAACCAAGTATCTCCCTCTAATGGAGAGACAGCCCAATGATTTTTTCTGATCTGTGACTAATTATATGACTTATTTTCTCAAATTCAACCCCTCCATTTACTTAATTATCTGTTAGAAGCCTAATATGCAGATACTCCCTTTCTAGGACAAAAAGCTCAAGTTTGCTTGGTTTCTCCTTTTCATTCTGACTTTTGATATTGAAGGCAACTTGGGGTTCTTTCCTACACTGCCCTTAACAATTGAATATTCCCATATTTTGTTCAGCTGCGTGTTTTTATACATTTAGTTTATCCCATAAGTTTCAGTTGTGTGTGTGTGTGTGTGTGAACTGTTTGGAGAGAGCATTTGATCACATGGTAGCCACCAAAATGAAACATCATTGAGCGCCTTTAGTGGACCCTCATATGGAATTTAATTATCACTCAGTCCTTTAATGATTAAATACATGGTTGTTCCTTGTGAGTTTAATGTGTCTACCACAATGATGTACTGTGATAAATGTGGGCTAAACCTTGGAACTTCATAGACTATTTAGTATTTAAGTACAGGTACGCAATCCTTGATCTGAAATCCTTGGGGGCCTGTTGTTTTTCAGAATTAAGAATTTTTCAGATTTCGGAACAAATGACATTTTCACAGCGAAATAAAAAAATACCTAGCAGCAGATACACGAGTGAATAGAACAATCGCTGAGACACAATTGACACCTGCCAGTGCCAGGCCACACCGCCACGTCACATCTGAGTGACATGGTTCGACTGGGTGTGGAGTTGGGTCACCTGTTCGCATGCCAAAGTGACGCTCCACATTCCACGAAAAGAATTTTGGATTTGGAGCATTTTGGATTTCAGATAAAGGATTGTGTACCTGTATCTGGGTGAAACTGTCCCAAAAAGCTCTTAAGTGAATAAATAATATTACTGTTCAGGAAAGAGCAACAAATTGTTATTACAATTGATATTAAGTTCTTAAAGTATAGAGGCTTGGTTGTAAAGCAAAATGTATTTAGCAAGTATACTTACAGCACAAAACCAGGACATCTAGTCCAACTGACCCTTGTTGGCATTTATGCTTTACAACAGAAACCTTCCACCCCTTTTTCTTTAAACTTATCAGTATATCCTGCTTTTCTTTTATCTATTACATCTTAATCTAGGTTCTCTATCCTTATTGTGAATTTATCCATTAATGGGGCAATTGTTAACAGTAGTATTATTTATTCACTTAAGAGTCTTTTGGGACAGTTTCACCAGGATACAGGTATACAATCCTTTATCCAAAATTCTGAAATCCAAAAGCTCCAAAATCCAAACTTCTTTTTGTGGAGTGTGGAATGTCATTTTGGCATGCGAAGAGGTGATCCAACTCCACACCCAGTTGAACCACGTCACTCAGATGTGACGTGGAGGCATGGCCCGGCACTGGCAGGCATCAATTGTGTCTCATCACTCATACTATTCACTCGTGTATCTGCTGTTAGGAAATTTTTTTCTTTATTTCACTGTGAAAATGTCATTTATTCTGGAATCTGAAAAATTCTGTACTTCGAAAAACAACCGGCCGCAAGGATTCCGCTTAAGAGAATCACAAACAAGGCAAATTAAGACATATGAGCTATGAATCAAAAGGGAACTGGGTCTAAGTACTGAAATATAAAGAGCCAGACACTATGTGTGAGCCCAGGGCTGTGGGCTGGATCTTTGATTCTGTGACAATTCTTCTGACACTTTGTTCAGTATTTTCTGGGAGTGTCATGTTGAGTAATTACTCATCATCTACATAACTGTAACTTGACACAATATTCATTGAATGCACATAGCTGTGTGTACTGCTTACTGCAATTACATGACAAATTCAAATACAATTGATACTGAGGTAAGCCATGTTGCTCAAAATCTATTTGCTTTTCCTCAACTTCCCACAACAATAAGATATCTCTTTGCAATTTAGTGTTTGAAATTTAGTTTTATACAAATTGTATTGATAGTAGCAAGTTACACTTGTGCAACGCAACTGTCAGGTGACCAGTAACAACAGACAAAAATCTGACCAGCTTTTAACAGCATCACTGAGGTCCAACGATCAACAATATTGGGGTTACCATTGACTAAGAAATTAAGAAACTTAACAGAGTGAGCTGTGTTGTTGAGTGCAAGTCAAAGGCTAGGATATGGTGAATGAGTCACCCTCTGGTTGCTCAGAGCCTTTATATCTTCCATAAGGGCCTCCTTCACTGCCAAATCCAACCCAACCGAAGACTGGAAGAAGTATGCCTCATCCTCCACCTTGGGACCCTCCAACCACATGGCATCAACATCAATTTCACCAGTTTCCTCATCTCCCCTTCCCCCACTTCATTCCAGATTCAACCTTACAACTCGGCACTGCCCTCTTGAACTGTCCATCTTCCTTCCCGCCTATCTGCTCCATTTTCTGCTCCAAATATCACCATCACTCCCACCTGGATCCATCTATCACCTTCCCAGCTATGTTCCACCCCTCCCCGGTCCCTACCCCATCCTCTTATTTATTGATCAGCCTCCATTCCCCACGTGCCCTTTCCCCTCCCCCACATTCCTAATAAAGGGCTTTTGCCCGAAACATCGATTCTCCTGCTCCTCTGATGCTGACGGACCTGCTGTGCTTTTCCAGCTCCACACTTTTCTACTCTGATCTCCAGCATCTGCAGACCTCACTTTCTTCTATTATTTACAAGGAGCAAGTCAATGTTTTTGTGGAATATTTTTCATTAACCTGCATGAATGCAACTCCAACAATACTCAAGAAGCTTAATACCATCCCAGCCCACTTGACTGACACATTCTATGCTGCCTTTAACACTCACTTCTTCCATGTCAGCACACCGTGTCGACAGAGTAACTTGCAAAGGCTTCTTTGACAGCATCTTCCAAAGCTGTGACTCACAAGAACAGGGTCAACAGGTGTAATGGAATACTGCCACCTGCAAATCTCTTTCACACCTTCCTGAGTTTGAAATGGATCACTGTTCCTTCACTGTCACTAAGCCAAAATTCCCTTCTCAACTCCACTGTGGGTGTACCCTGAACCACATGGAGTAAAGTGGATCAAAAAAGATGCTTCACTGCGACATTCTCAAGGCCAATTAGGGATGGACAAGAAACAATGATCTTGCCAGTGATTAATTCATTCTGTCAATTAGGAAAAACCCTTCGGCCTGTCTGGTCTCCTGCTGATTGGAACTTCTGTGCCTGCTCCTAAACCTCGACAAACCTCAACTGCCTTCTAGGTGATAGCTGCCTTTTCCAGTGAGATATACTATAAGAATTCTAGCTGGAAATCATTTTAACTGCGTAACATATTTCAAATATATCTGCTGGCTATGCGCTGTCCTGCTTTTGGCAGATAACAGCAGATTTTGTTCTTAAGAACTGGATTTTGTGACTTTGAATGAATACAATGTTACCTCACCGGAAAAACTCTCTGCATGTTATGACTTTCCTATTCCGATGCTTGAATTGATGTTAAACTAAGGCACATACAATTGTCACACCAGACACCATACGCATTGCAGATCGAAGACAGTTTTAAAATGTTGGGTGCTACTGCAGCCAAGAATTGACAAGCATATTCTAACCTGTCAAACACACTGATTCAGTAATAGCTGGACTCTGTTTGACCGGCACCGATGATTACAACTAGGCTTTGTGGGTCTTAAGGGGTACAGCTCCACTTTAAGAGAAACTTTCATTGTACAGTATTGCTCTTCTATACTTTGCTGACTTCTTGTGAAACTCTGAGGAGATCAGCTAGTAACTACAGGATAGCAGGGTATCTACTGCACATTCAATAACTATTGCTACAGACACACTGCACATTTTTGTACCGTGTTTGAAAGAAAACTGCAAAGAGAAAAGGCTGTCATTTGGAATATATAAGGATCCCAGTAATAGAAATTACCTTAACTGGCACAGGAGCCAGGATGTCTGAAACCTCAGACTGATTTTACCAATCACTTCTAAAATGAAGGCCATTACCTACCACACATTTACAAAATGTTTAATATGACATGTCTACTGCTCAGAAAAAGTGATTTACCTTCCTACAGCTGAAATTCTAAACCAAGTGCCTTTAAAAGGAGCTATCCACTTATTTTTCCTGGAAAAATGAAAAAATTGGCTCACAATGGAAAAAATAGAGTCAAGCTAAGAAATCAGACAGTAGTGTATTGACGATAACATTGTAAGATATCTCAGAATTAGCCCTTTTGAAACAAAGAAAACAAGCAAAGTTTCTGATTTATTTGATGATTTTGGACCATAGTCGAAGAGCATTTGGGAACATTCTCACTTTGTGTCCCTCAGATGCTTGCAGACTCATCCTATTTTCTAGTGGTTAGGTGGAGAATATTATATATCCTACAGTGTGGAAACAGGCCTTTCGGCCCAACAAGTCCACACCGACCCTCCGAAGAGTAACCCACCCGACCAATTTCCCTCTGACTAATGCACCTAACACAATGGGCAATTTAGTATGGCCAATTCACCTGGCCTGCATATCTTTGGACTGTGGGAGAATACCCACGCAGACACGGGGAGAATGTGCAAACTCCACACAGACAGTTGCCTGAGGCTGGAATCGAATCTGGGACCCTGGTGCTGTGAGGCAGCAGTGCTAATCACTGAGTCACTGTGCCACACAATATGTCAGGCCAGAGTCTGAGACTGTGAAAGTCAGGAAGGTACACCATGAATTTTCCTTTGATTTGTGACACAGTGGATACAAGGACCATCCACTTGTGTATCATGCCTGATCTTGGGCCTCAGTTGATTACTCCCCATATCATTTGGCTCCCTGAGAGACCAAAGTCTATCTATCCCAACCTTAAATGGCTGTCCAAAATTCCTTTCATGGGTGTCACTGAATTTTAATGAATATTCCCAACTGACCTTAAACTGAATGGCTTTGAAGGCCATTTGCAAGACAAATCACATTACTGTGGATCTGAAGTCACATATAGGCAAGACGAAATAAGGATGACAGATTTCCAACCCTGAAGGTCATAGTGAAACAGATTTGATTTTAATAACAATTGATAGCTTCATGGTCAAATTCACCACCACCTCAACATCAATTCCAGATATTTATTGATCAGATTTAAATACCATGAGCTGCTATGGCAGGGTCAACCACTGGATTTGTAGCTCGGGAGCTCGTTGTTGTGGTCTGTTCACCGAGCTGGGAATTTGTGTTGCAAACGTTTCGTCCCCTGTCTAGGTGACATCCTCAGTGCTTGGGAGCTTTCTGTGAAGTGCTTCTGTAATGTTTCCTCCAGCATTTATAGTGATTTATATCTGCCACTTCCGGTTGTCAGTTCCAGCTGTCCGCTGCAGTGGCCAGTATATTGGGTCCAGGTTGATGTGCTTATTGATTGAATCTGTGGATGAATGCCATGCCTCTAGGAATTCCCTGGCTGTTCTCTGTTTGACTAGTTAAACCATATATCAAGAGCATTTCCGAACTGACAGCCAGACTATTGCAACCACTAGGACTCATAACAGCACACAAACCAACAGTCACTCTCAGACAACAACTCACCAGGACGAAGGACCCAATACCCAGCATGAGCAAAACCAATGTAGTGTATAAATTCCCATGCAAGGACTGCACAAACCACTACATAGGACAAACAGGAAGACAGCTAATGGTCCGCATCCATGAACACCAACTAGCCACAAAACGACACGACCAGCTATCCTTAGTAGCCACACACTCAGATGACAAGCAACATGAGTTCAACTGGGACAACACTACTATTATAGAACATGCCAAACAGAGAACAGTCAGGGAATTTCTAGAGGCATGGCATTCATCTACAGATTCAATCAATAAGCACATCGACCTGGACCCAATATACCAGCCACTGCAGCGGACAGCTGGAACTGACAACCGGAAGCGGCAGATACAAATCACTATAAATGCTGGAGGAAACATCACAGAAGCGCTTCACAGGAGGTTCCCAAGCACTGAGGATGTCACCTAGACAGGGGACGAAACGTCTGCAACACAAATTCCCAGCTCGGCGAACAGAACCACAACAACCTGTCAAGAAGTCTGAAGTGCTGTCAAGAGGTATCATGAAGGGTGAAGAGCTGACAAGAAGTGGCAAGAGCAGGAAGAAGAGTGAAGAAGTATCATTTCAAGTATTGTAAAAGCAGCCAAGATAGTTTTTCTCAATATAGTGTGGTCTACAACAACAAATAGAACTTTTCTTTTCTCATGAATGCATGGATGGTTGTGGCATCTAGATGAGTTGACATAGTCAGTAAAGATGAGAAGAATTCATCAGGAAGGGCTTATGCACAAAACATCGACTCTCCCGCACCTTGGATGCTGCCTGACCAGCTGTGCTTTTCCAGCACCACATTTTTTGAGTCTGATCTCCAGCATCTGCAGTCCTCACTTTCTTCTAGAATTAGACACTAGGTTGGCATAGGAGAATGAGTAGTCATGAAGTATGGACAGAAGAAATGTGGTACCATAGGGGCAATGAGGAGGTAGAGAGGGAAATAATAGTAGGAGATATGAAGGGCCAAGTGAGGTGGGTAGATGGAATTGGGTAACATGAATTGTCATGAGGAGTGTATGGAATCGTAGAATCATGGAATTATAGAATCACGTCATTTTACAATAAAAAAGGAGGCCATTTGACCCATTGTGTCTATATTGACAGAAAGTGCTGCACAGCTAGTGCCACTCTCCAGCCCCATTTTTCTCTCCACTCCCTTGGTTCACAAGCCTCATACCTGATGAAGGGCTTTTGTCCAAAATGCCAATTCTCCTCCTCCCCAGATGCTGCCTGACCTGATGTGCTTTTCCAGTACCACACTCTTGACGCTGATCTCCAGCCCTCACTTTCTCCGAGCCATATCTATAGACTTTTAGATTTGATTAGATTTCCTACAAACGGAAATAGGCCCTTCAGCCCAACAAGTCCACACTGAACCCCCTAAAGAGTAACCCACCCAGAGCCATTCCCCTACCCTATATTTACACCTGACTTGGCAATTTAGCATGGCCAGTTCACCTAACCTGCACATCTTTGGATTGTGGGATGAAACTGGAGCACCCAGAGGGAACCCACACAGACATAGGGAGAATGTGCAAATTCCACACAGACAGTCCGCCTGGGGCAAGAATCGAGATCGAGTCCCTGGCGCTGTGAGGCAGCAGTGCTAACCACTGCATCACCATGCCATCCCTAACTTCATCACTTTCACACATGCATCACTTTTGAAACATTCTAAACATTTCCAGATTTTGTTTAAAATGTCCTGCATAATCCACTTGCCCCACTCTCCCAGGCATGACGTTCCATAACTGAACATCTTTCTAAGTAATGAAGTTTCTCCTTATCTCATTCCTAATTCTCTTACAAACAATCTTGAAATTGTGACCCTTAGTTACTGACATATGGAGTAGCAGAATTTTTTTCTTTATCCTGTCAAAATTGTTCATGTTATTGTACACCTCAATAAGGTCACTTCTTAATATTCTCTGTTCCAAGGAGAATAAGCCCATACTCTCTAATCTTTCCTTGTATCCAAAATCCCTCATTCCTGGTAACATTCTTGTAAATTTCCTTTGAACTCTTTTTTCTGAACTCAGTTCCTTCCTTTTATATTTTATACCTCTCTCCATGTTTCTTCTACCAAAAATACATTATCTCACATTTTTCTGCATTGAAATTGATATGTCAGGTGTCTGTCCAATTGGTCAACTTGTCAATGTTCCTCTGAAGTCGCTCAGCGTCATTCTCACAATTCACATTTCTCCCTGGCTTAATAGCATCTGTAAATTTAAAGATTTTTCTGTCAACACCTATCTCCAAAATATTTATATAAATCAGAAAAAGCAAGGGTCCCAACACCAATCCAATCATTTCAAAGGGAATGAGTATTTAAATATGGAAATCCTGCTAAACTATACTAAGCAATGTTTAGATCACATCTGGAGTACCGTGAGCACTTTTGATCCTTTTATCCAAAAAAAACTGCAGGTAATATAGGCCGTCCAGTGAAAGTTCAAAGGGTTCTATGTTGGAGAGGTTCAGCAGATTGTGCTTATACTTGTTGAAAACATGGGAGAAGACCATATTAAATCATACAAGATGATTAGGAACTTTGACAGGATAGAGGTGGAGAGGTTTTTTCACTAATTTGAGAGGCTAGGATTAGGCAGCACATGGTCAGAATAAGTGGTTACCCACTGAAGCAAAGATGAGGAGGAATTTCTTGCTTCAGAAGGGAGTGAATCTGTGGAATTTTTCACTGCAGAGATCTATCGACTGGGTCAATTCGAATATTCAACGCTGAAATAGAGATTTTTTTAATGAGTCAGGGAGCTTCGGCCATCAAACTCTATTGTATTAATACTATCAATAACAGAGCCACCCCTCCACCTGTCCTAATCTCCTATCGTTTCTAAATATCCTCTAACCTATAAGGTTCAGTTCCCAATTAATGTAATCCTGAGGGCATGTCTCTATAATGGCTATCAGATTGTACCTATTAATTTTGATTAACACTCTCAGTTCTTCTGGTTTTTTTTCAAATGGTCTGTGCATTCAGATAGGCGTTTTGTTTTTTCCTTATACATTATTGCAAATTCTATTCTTATCTTTTGTTTGATTCTTAGATTCATACCTTCTATCCCTTACTGTTATGGTCTGTTTATCCTTGTCAATGCCTTTCTCTTTGGCCTTGACTACTCTGATTCACCACAACTTCTCAAATTTGGTCCTTTGCTCCAATCCCTTGCTTCAACTATTTAGCTTAAAGACCTCTATACTTCCCTGGCGAGTAGGAATACCAGTCACAGTATGGTTCAGATGGAGACCATCTGATCCTACTTTCTCCAGAATTGCTGCCAGCACAGCTCAAAACTTAACCTATTTCTCTCATACCAGTTTCTGAGCATGCATTCATCTCTTTAATCTGATTTGCCCTTTGCCAACTTGCACCTGACTCAAGTAATAGTGCAGAAATTAAGACTTATGATGTTCTGCTTCTCAATTTGGTGCCTAGCTCCTCATATTGACTCTCCAGAATCTCCTTCTTTGTCAGGAGTGTCAGATGGAATTTAATTTAGATGAATGTGAGGTGTAGCATTTTGGTAAGGCAAATCATAGCAGGACTTACACAGTTAATGGTAGGGCCTGGAGACTGTTGGTTGCTGAATGAAGAGACCTTGGAGTGCTGGTGCATAGTTTCTTGAAAGCGGAGTCACAGATGGGTAGGGTCATGAAGATGGCATTTGGCACGCTTGCCTTCATTGATCAATGCATTGTGCATAGGTGTTGGGATGTCATGTTGTGGAAGTACAGGACATTGGTGAGCCCACCTTTAGAATACTGTGGCCAATTCTGGTCTCTCTTGTATAGGAAAGTTGCTGTTAAACTTGAAAGGGTTCAGAAAAGATTTACATGGATGTTGCCAGGATTGGAAGGTTCAAGATGTGGGGAGAGGCTGAATAGCCTGGGGCTATTTTCTCTGGAATATCAGAGGCTGAGGGGTGACCTCATAGAGGTTAATGAAATTGTGAAGGGCATGGATAGGGTGAACAGCAATGGTCTTTTTTTTCCCCATGGTGGGAAGTCCAACACTAGAGAGCATAGGTTTAAAGTGAGAGAGGAAAGATTTAAAAGGGACCTATTGGGCAACATTTTCATGCAGAGGGTCGTATGTGTATGGAATGAGCTGCCAGAGAATGTGGTGGAGACTAGCAAAATTATGACATTTAAAAGGCATCCGGATGGGTACATGAATAGAAAGGGTTTAGAGGATATGGGCCAAATGCTGGCAAATGGGACCAGATCAGTTTAGGGTCTCTGGTCGATATAGATGAGTTATGGTCTATTTTTGTGCTGTATAATGGTCTATTTTTGTGCTGTATAACTCTATGACTCTATATCTGTATGACTCCATGGACCATAATGACTAGAATGTCATTATGTCAGTTCTTCTCCAGTCCTAAGCAAGTGTGCTGAATTCTAACACCTGTCAAGTAACATAGCCTTCTAGACTCATAATCTTTGCTGCAGAGAATAGTTAATCCCTCTCATTTTATTTTCCCCAAATATCACTGTATTCTTTCTTACTTTCCACTTTTGATTGACTTCATGTACCCTGGTGCATTGGTCAGTCAGCTCAACTTCCCTGCAGCCCCACACTTATCCAAACAATTTGAATGATTCTCAACTTTGCTGCACAATTTCATAGGATGGGTTTCCAATGCACCTGCCCTATAGGTACCCTTACTTGCCTCACTCACAGTCACACTCTCCCTGTCTCAAAACACTTACCAAATCAGAAGACCAAACACTGAAGGGTGTGACTGCCTCTGGGCTCAAAGAATTTAGAAATACATTCTCCCTTCCTTGCTGTGTCATAATGTCTGTACAACAGCCTCTAGCTCATAAACTCTGAGCTGAAATATCTCAATCTTAAAGCAGTTGCAACAGATTTGTTTGCTCTGGATCAATTTGGTATCCAGGAACTCCTATAAGCTGCAATTTTGACATATCATCTATCCTGCCATTCTAAATGTATTTTAATGGCTTATTTTATTATATTGTTCATTTTGTTATGATCTCAGCTGACGATACTACTGGACAAGTCATATTTTGATATGAAATCTTCCTTGATATATTTTATTTGTGTGCTTTATTTTATGTGGTGCCCTTTCATTGGAACATAAGCACACAAAGCTTATTTGACTTCAGCAATAAATCTGAAGTTTGTAGCACAAAATAAATTTTAAAAGATTTATATATTTTGTTAACATTACCATCAGTTTACCATCTGTCAGCTGGAGATTTTACAATGATTAAGGTTTAAATAACCTTTCACAAAATGCCATTTCAACTGCACATACACTTGATAACATGCTTACTGGTGGAGGCAGCCATATGCAATACATTGTCAGAAAGCTATACATTGAATGTTTTCAGTCTTGAGAGAAAAGGCACCAGAAAATGCCCTCAACATCTGCCTGGCTTGACAAATGAGTCCTTCTGCTAATGTTCATCTCTAACCACTGTGTCTTGAGGTACTGTATATGAAATACTTCAATTCTGAGACATCTGTCTCAGTAATCACAATGATTGCATACAGTTATTTTTAAAATAAACCACTCGATAAAATTTGAGCCCCTTCTTCAAATGTCTAAAAAGTACTTATCTTTACGTTGAAATCTTATTAAGAAGAACTCCTAGCTAGAAAATGCTAAATTCTTTTCAGCATTTCATCCAGGTATCACATTTCATGAACTAATTTTGTTTTCAGTCTTTTGGATTTTCAGTTTGCTTACTTTGCCAAAAGTAATACAGTGAATATCTTTATGAGATATTTTCTCTTTTACAATATAATTTTGTTCTTTTTATGCAAAAAATTTCCAATGTCAATCACTGAGTCAAAGATTTCTGAACACAGGACACATTGCAGAGACTTGAGAACTCCAGCTAATGTTAAGGAAGTATTGGTCAACTGTAGGAACTACCTTCAACATCAGCCATCAAACTAATGATCTTAGATTGATAGAAAAGAATACATGCCAAGTTCTGAACAAACACAGGGGAGCTTTTCTGCTCCTCTGTCCATCATTCATTCACTAAGATATAGTATCTCATCTTTTTTATTCCTTGTTTTTTTATTTCATTCATAGGATGAGAGATTTGCTGGCTAGGCCAGTAATTATTGCTCAGTCCGAGTTGTGCAGAGGGCAATTAAGAGTCAACCACATTGCTGTAGCGTCACATATGGACCAGACCAGGTAAGGAAAGCAGTCTCCTTTCCTAAAGGACATTAGTGGATCAGATGTTTTTGTATCATAATTTACAATTGATAAATGGTCATCATTAGACTCTTAATTCCAGATTTTTATTTAATTCAAATTCCACCATGATACAACTAAGCCATTGCCTGCCTTTTTATCGCCCTGCTAATTCGTAAAATAATAGAATGATACAACACAGAAACCATTGAATGCATTGTACCTATATTAGTTCTTTGGCAAAATTATCTAATTCACCTTGTTCCTTCATTTGTTCCCTTCAGCCTAGTATATTATTTTTCATCAATCATGTATTTAATTCTCTTAAATGTTGTTATTCTATCTTTCCCTTCCAGACATTTCAATACTAGATTACAACAACCTGTTGTGTGAAAAAAAACAGGTTGTCACTGGTTATGTCAATCATCTTGAATCTGTGTCTTCTGATCACTGACCTTTTCAGCAAGTTGGCTGCTGCATTTTCCAGCAGCACGGCAATGACCACACTTCAGAAATATTTCATTGCCTGTGAAATGGTTTGGGAGGCTCTGAGGCTTTATACAAGTACAAATCCTTTTTTGTCTTTCTTTTCATTCCGATAGGATTTCTTAACTGGCTGGCTCCAAATTTATCATTTATGAGGAACACGTTATTTTTTTTTAAAAAAAGAGAGCTCTATAAAGATTTGGTCAACTTAATAGGAGACATGTCTGTTTATTGTTGAGCCTACTTGCATGCTCTCATGATCTTGCTGTTAATCTATTTCAGTTTACTGTTAAAGGTGGAACAGTAGGCTCTGTAAATTAAGTGGCATAAAGTGTTGCTGGAATTTGAATGTCAGTAAGCAGCTGAGGATGCATATGTGAAAACAAATGTACAGAACTATTACTCTTAGGTACAGAATATGAGCCATCTATGACAGAACATAGAAGGGTTCTTGGAACCAACATCTTCCTAAACGTCCGGTAGTTAAAATGCATCATGCCAAGCTTAAAATCATTGATATAGGATATAAAGAGATAAAGTTGAGGAGATCCATTCCCCAACCACCTCAACATTCTCCTTTCCCCAAGCAAAGGCAAATGGGGCAACACTCTTATTTTTACCTTTTCTCTTCTCATATCCAAGTTCCACCTACCCTTTTCAGGTGAAGCCCTAATGTAATCATATTTCTTTTAATTTACTATGCAGAATTCAACACCTACAAGGCATTGTCCTCTACACTGGGAAGACCACCTATAGATTGGGTCACTCCAGTGGAATGCAAAGTGCAAGCATGAACTTTGGTGGCCTGCAACCATTTCACTGCTGCCTCACAGCGCCGGAGACCCGGGTTCAATTCCCGCCTCAGGCGACTGACTGTGTGGAGTTTGCACGTTCTCCCCGTGTCTGCGTGGGTTTCCTCCGGGTGCTCCGGTTTCCTCCCACAGTCCAAAGATGTGCAGGTCAGGTGAATTGGCCATGCTAAATTGCCCGTAATGTTAGGTAAGGGGTAGATGTAGATGTAGGGGTATGAGTGGGTTACGCTTCGGCGGGGCGGTGTGGACTTGTTGGGCCGAAGGGCCTGTTTCCACACTGTAAGTAATCTAATCAAATGTAATTCTCTGCCCCACTTTTTTACTGACTTCTGTCCTTGGTCTCTTATTCTGTTCCAAAGGAACACAATGTAGCTTTCAGTGGAATGCTGGGATATTGGTAGCATTGAGGACAATAGTAAAAGTAAATGCATGAAAGCTGCACAATCACAGGAGACATTTAAATAACGGGACCCACAAAAAGAGAGAGGAGAAGATTCAGACAGAAATATAAATATCCAAAGTCATCGCCCATGGAAGCAAGAAAGAGGGAGGACGGAAGACAAGTCAAAAGATAGTTACACAAAATGTAGGAAAGAAACAGATGGATACAAATGACGACTTAAACTTTCCTCATCCGTCAATAGCTTCATAGAAGACATTTAATGTAATGGGCTGCATTTTGCCACGAAAGCAGTAGTGAAGCTAAAAGCACATATTCCTTTTAATGACCAATAAAAGCCCAATACTGCAGAAGCTGGAAATCTGAAACAAACGTAGAAGATGCAGGAGAAGTTCAGCAGATCTGACGGCATCTGGGGAGAAAAACAGAATTAACATTTTGAGTCTGGTGTACTTCAGAAGAGTTCCTATTAATGAGCAATTTTAATAGCAACTACAATTCAATGCAATATTGGAAGGAATTAGAAGGATCTTTGGACAGCTACATGAATCAGAAAGGTTTGGAGGAGATGGCCTAATGCAGGCAGATTGGACTAGTTTAGTTTGGGAAACTTAATTGGCATGGATGGGATTGACCGAAGGGTCTGTTTTCATGTTGTATGGCTCTGTATCGGAGTCTGCGAGAGGAATAACAGGAACCCCTTCAGATATAGATGTTTATGAGAGGAATTAGAGGCATCTCACCCCATACATGAGCAATTAAATGCAAAACACTTGAACTTGCTGTTCAACATGCACCCTCATTTCATATGTCGTTCAGCTCCCTGTGCACACAAATTGAGCAAGATAAAGTTTATAAACTGACATGATAGATATGGATTAAAAGTACCACAAATTAAGGCTTGTTCAATTCACTCTTAGCACCCATTTAACACAAATGTTAATTACTGCCACAGCAACCTGACTAGCTCTGAAAATTAGCTTCTATGAATGTGGAGTTCCATTCATAGAGTCATACAGCATAGAAACAGACCCTTTGGTCTAAACAGTCCATGCGGAATGTAATCCCAAACTATACTAGTCCCACCTTCCTGTGCTTGGACTATATCCCTCCAAACAGTTCTTATTCACGTAATTATCTAAATGCCTTTTCAATGTTGTAACTGTACCTGCATCCCACCACTTCCTCTGGAAGTTGATTGCACACATGAACCACTTTCCGTGTAAAAAAGTTGCCCCTCATGTAATTTTTAAAATATTTCTCCTCTCACCTTAACAATGTGCCCCCTTGTCCTGAAATTTACCACCCTAGGTAAAAGACATCTGCCATTCACCTTATCTATACCCCTCATTATTTCATAAACCTTTATAAGGTCACCTCTCAACCTCCTATGCTTCAGTGAAAAGCGTCCCAGCTTCTCCAACCTATATTTATAACTCAAACCTTTCATTCCTGGCAACATCCTAGTAACTCTCTTCTGAACTCTCTTCAGCTTAATAATATCCTTCCTATAACAAGGTGATCGAAAATATACACAGTATTCCAGCTGGCTATGAATTTGCAACAGACAGAAGAGGCAGAAAAGGCAATTTGTGTCTCCCTACTCTGGCAAAGCTATATTCCTGTTTTCCCTGTATTTATCAGAATATGAAAGCTCTTCCCCTCCTGTGCAAAGCCTCTATCATCATTGGATGCAGCAATGTTGGATAAGCTGAAATAATTCAATTCTGCACAGCTGTGAGCAACTCCTTGGTGAATCCCAGGAGCTCTGGTCTGAGGTAAAAGTTAGAGAAGTGCTCCCTGAAAATCCTTGATGAGTAAGACCTTTGGTGGAGAGTCATCAGAGATCCCTCTCCTTTGTTACATTTCCCTATTGTGTTGCAGATCCACACGGCCTCCAATTACAATTCCCAAAATGGTAGAAACCTTTCTGTCAAAAGTCACATTACTCTTCATTCAGAATGCAGAAACACTCCCTTTCAAATCTGGCAAGTCACCATATCTCCTCTAAAACCACACAACAGTGCTTTCACAAACCTTGTCAGAGCAACAGTGTGTTAAAAGTCTCTCAGCTGCAAGTTGGTTTGCTAGCCCTTTAGGTAGCGCGAATTGGGAAATTGCCGCATGCAGGTAATGTTAGCACGGGGTCTTCGATTGGACCGATGCAGTCCATACTTAGATGGTATGAGCTAAACCAGCTTGAGAGGCAATTTGCCATCATAACAGACCAACTGGGAAAGCTTCTGGTGTGTACATTTCATGCTTGTGATAAGGAAATTATGACATGGCTGTAATGTCACTGGATTATCAATTAAATGTCCCAGGCTAATCTTCTGGGGACATGAAATTGAATACCACATTGGCAGGTGGCGAAATCAGCAAAACCTCCAGAATAAAAAGCTAGCCGAAAGGACCATTTGCTTCACTCATGTCACTTAGGGAAGAAAGTCTGCTATTCTTACTTGGGTTGGTCCACTGGTAACTCCAGAACCACAGCAATGTAGTTAACTCTGAAAAGCCCTCTCGCCAATCAGAGATGGGCAATGATACCCATACCACATGAATGAAAAAAAAAACTCCCAGTGTGAGGTATCACAAATCCAAATTCAGATCACATGCTATTTTGAGGACCTTCTAAGTGCTGAGGCACTGTAGAGCCAAAATTTTCAGCATTAGTGTTAACTGAAACATATTACATGGCAGACTGTAAAGGAGCTAAGAAAAAAAGTCAAGAATATTGTGATACATTGTACAATATTTTATTTGAAAACAGTACAAATTTAGTGCAAGTTCCTTTCTCAAATCAGCCACTATTAAAACATGTTTTTTGTTGTGGTTCTGTTTGCCGAGCTGGGAGTTTGTGTTGTAGACGTATTGCAGACATTTATGCCGGAGGAAACATCACAGAAGCGCTTCACAGGAGGCTCCCAAGCATTGAGGATGTCACCTAGACAGGGGACAAAACGTGTGCAACACAAATTCCCAGCTCGGCGAACAGAACCACAACAACGAGCACCTGAGCTACAAATCTTCGCACAAACTTTGAACTATTAAAACATTGACGCTGGGTCATGTATTACTGCTCTAATTCTGAATTACAACTATGCCAATATACACAATGGGGTAGATTATATCTTTCTGCATGCAGCAGGAATGGTATTGGCAAACTATTCAGTCAGTGGGAGGTTGTGCAATGTTTGTGATGCATCTACCCCACCATATTAATTTCGCAAAAAGCAGGCATTGGAGGGAGGGCCACCCACCCGTTTTTTTTGTTTTCTGTCATAGCTTAATGGTGATGGAATTTTAAATTTTGCGTCTGAGAGCCCAGTTTTGACAGTCAAACTGTGGCACGAGTTATAGAGTGCTTGGAAGAGGCCAATATAAGCACAAAACTGCAAATTTTCTCCAAAATTCCTATGAATCAGGAAGAGCAAAAGAGCTCCTGTGGGCAAGAGTTATTTGGCCCACCCTAGCACCAGTGTTGCCTTTTCCTCCAAGTCCTGGAAACAACTTTTTAAAAAAAGTATGGGACTGTAATAAGGAAGATCACAGTGGTATAATTCAAAGGACTTCAAATACAAAGGTCTTCCTTGCTCCATTTAATTTTACTACTGATGGAAAGACTGAGAACAAATGCAGTACAAAATGTACTGCCTAACATTACCTGTATTCCCAGTTCAAGAGTCTTTTAGCAACATATCTACAGATAAAGGATTAAATGTTAGTGCAAAAATAGCAATTTTAGAGTTCAGGAACCACTTAATCTAAACATTGCCTGTAAATTAGAAAAAGATACTGTGTAAACTATTGCTAAGAAGTTTTGTTCTGTGATCTAATGCATTTATTTGGCAACTTACCTAAAAGACTGCTGTTATAAGTGAATGAAAGTTTCCTGCTTACCTCTTCTCATGGGTGGTCAAGGATGAAAATGAAATATATAGGCTGACAAATGCTTTTAGAAAACCCAGATTATAAACTGTAAATGTCCTGTCATATCATTAAATACCTTTAAAAATTTAATTTGGCTTTGTGCAATGTTGTAGAGATTGTGGCTGTTTTTTTTTCCATTTGTGAATTGCTATAAGCTCTGGGTTATGAAATACTGAGAAGAAAACAACTGAACTTCTAATAACCCCCAAAATCCATATGTAGCATAATCCAAAGCTATACAGAAAATCCCACAAGTTAAGATCTGTTTCTCCCCATTTTCTGTTTGTGGAAAGGATGACCAGGCTATTAATTTCTTGTGCTTGAAACAACTTTTTTCTGTACTGGAAACAATTTGTTTGTAAACACATCTGTTTTGGACAGACAATTGTAAATACTTCTTACAAATTAGCTATCTGTATAAATCTCTCTGAGTTACCCCCCAAGAGCTGTTACATCTTGGAGGAAGGAAGTATAAATTTGTGTGTTCACAAGTTTTGCCCATGCTGCTAAATTGGTTCCAAATTTTTTTTAAAAAATCATTCATAGGATGTGAGCATCATTTGCTAAGCCAGAATTTATTTCTCATCTCTAACTGCCCAGGGGATAGTTGCAAGTCAATCACATTGCTATGGGTCTGAAGTCACATGGAGACAGACCAGGTGAGGAAGCAAAATTGCTTCATTAAAGAATATTAGTGAACCAAAATTTTTTATCCAATAACTGATAGGGATCATTTGGTTACCATTAAGCTATTTAAAAAAAACGAGTTCAGATTTTACCATCTGCTGTGGTGGGATTTAAGCCCATGCTTCCACTGAAAAAACTCCACATAGGCCAGTATTCCATCACCAAGTCACCTTTTATTTACATGTAGAGAGTCCTTGACATTGATCCAGCTCCCTCAGAGCTAGCTCTCAGAGCGAACAGGATGTCTGACACTCCTGTTCTTAACTGTCAGCCAGGGCTCCCTGATTGAACAAGGTTAACAGGCCCAATGAGGGAACTCATAGCTTATGAGGTCCAACTGGTTGACCTTATTATAGTCACTATGCCCAGAATATTAGGCTGGGCTTCTGGATTATTAGCATAGTGACATTACCATTATACTACTACCTCTTTGCATCACTGGTATATTCATTCTTGATGAATGATGTGTTTGCCTTTCACTAATTTATTAGGTATGTGTTAAAATATTAAATCTGATCATTTATTTTACTTGATGTTTGTGGAATTAATTACTGCATTTGTGCTTTAAAAGTAAATATTTGAGCCAGCCTTAAATCAGAACAGGTGATACGTCATGGTAGGTTTTCATTACTTCGAAGTTGTGAAAACATTACCTTACAAGGAAAATGCACAAAGAAAGTTTAGAGCAGTGGAAAGAACTCATAATTCTTTTTGCAAATTGACTTGAATGTATGAATACATAATCCATCTTGAAGACATCTGAGAAATCCAGTAGTTGTCTAAAATGACTGACCTCCAAAGAAAATATTACCCAATGGATAGCTGGTGTCAATTGTTACTTACATAAGATTAAGAGTTTGCAAGTGCTTGCAGTTTCTGTTGTTGATATTTTAAATGACTTGGATGATTGACATTTTTACTAAAATGAACAGTTATGAATGAGTGAATTTTTAAATGCTTTACTTTACACATTCCAATATCACTATTGAATTCAATTTTCTACACTGTATGTAATGTGTCTACGTTGGATGTAGAAGTGCCATAGCTTAGCAAGGGGACATGAATGGACATTGATGGCTGGTAGGGGGAATATAACTTGGCCTTGTGAGGCTAGAAGAGGATCTCTTGAACTAAACTCATGCAGACAATGGTTGATGACAGCTCAGTAGTACCACCAACCATGGCTTTTCAGAAAGATGGCCCACGTTCATGAAAATCACAGAAGAATAGGAAATGTGAATCTCTGCAAGAGAGTACCAGGATTTGCAACCTTAACCACACTGTACTCTTAAAAAGTACTGGTGAAAATCAGAAAACCCAAGAATAGGTTTTAGAATCCTGTGATTTGGGAAACATTTGCCCCTTTCTAAAGGGCTCCCATGTCATCTCACTCAATCAATGCCAGACCACTAACTATATTTCCCTCAGCAAAGATGTTCTCTGACCTGCTGCATGGTTTGAACACTTTTTCTTCTTTATAGAATTATTTAGATGAGTGCAGCAAGTAAAAACGCAAACATCAGGGAGGTTACAAAGCTAAATAAAAATCAGAAGAATATAGGAATAGGTGTAGACCATTCAGCCCACTGATTCTGCCCGCTATTCAATATGATCATGGCTGATAGAACACTTTAATGCATTTTACCCACCCCATCCTCATAACCTTGTTTATTGCTGATAATTGAAAATCTATCAGACATCTTTACCTTCTATGTGCTCCAAGACTGAATTTCCACAGCCCTCTGTGCCAAAGAATTTCGAAGGTTCACCAGACTGAAATGGTTCTCAACCCTCTGACTAAAACAAAATCCTCACCCGAGACCCATATTTTTAAATTTTCCCCCGGTCCTAAACGATTTGACTTTTTACTCTCTTTTTCTAATTAAATATTTTGTAAGTTTCAATGAGATCACCTCTCATTCTTTGACTCTCTGGAGATTACAGACCCAGTTTGCATCATCTCCCTTGATAGGATAGTTCTACCATCTCAGGCTGGTGAACCTTCACTGCACTTGCTCAGTGGCAAAAATATTTCTCCTGAGATAATCGACCAGAACTGCAGTACAGTATTATGCATCTACCTCAGACATTTAGACTGCAATGATTGAAAAGGCAGCTCACCACCACCTTCTCTAGAACAACTAGGGACAGACAATAAATGCAGGCCAGTCAGTGACGCCCACATACTGTGAGTGAATTAAAAAAGTCCAACCAAGCTCCTAGACAATTGAAATAAGACTTCACCAGGTCTTACAGGTCCTTCGGAAACAGGTCCTTCGGTCCAACAAGTCCACACCGACCCTCCGAAGAGCAACCCACCCAGACCCATTCCCCTACATTTACCCCTACACCTAACGCTATGGGCAATTGAGCATGTTCAATTCACCTCACCTGCATATCTTTGGACTCATTCAATTCCTCTTGCAATAAAGGCTCTCATGCTATGAGCTTTCCTGATAGTTTGCTCCACTTGTATGTTAGCATTCAGTGACTTATTAACATGATCACCCAGGTTCTTACTATTTAAGAAATACTCTGCACATCTGTTTTACCTATCAAGTACAAAACCTTACACCACATTATACTCCATTGACCATGTTCTTGCCCATTCACCCAGTCTGTGGAACCTGATAGGTAAAAACAATAACTGCAGATGCTGAAAACCAAATTCTGGATTAGTGGTGCGAGAAGAGCACAGCAGTTCAGGCAGCATTCAACGAGCAGCGAAATCGACGTTTCGGGCAAAAGCCCTTCATCAGGAATAAAGGCAGTGAGCCTGAAGCGTGGAGAGATAAGCTAGAGGAGGGTGGGGGTGGGGAGAGAGTAGCATAGAGTACAATGGATGAGTGGGGGAGGAGATGAAGGTGATAGGTCAGGGAGGGGAGGGTGGAGTGGATAGGTGGAAAAGGAGCTAGGCAGGTCGGACAAGTCCGGACAAGTCAAGGAGACAGTGCTGAGCTGGAAGTTTGAAACTAGGATGAGGTGGGGGAAGGGGAAATGAGGAAGCTGTTGAAGTCCACATTGATACCCTGGGGTTGAAGTGTTCCGAGGCGGAAAATGAGGCGTTCTTCCTCCAGGCGTCTGGTGGTGAGGGAGCGGCGGTAAAGGAGGCCCAGGACCTCCATGTCCTCGACTGAGTGGGAGGGGGAGTTGAAATTTTGGGCCATGGGGCGGTTTGGTTGATTGGTGTGGGTGTCTCGGAGATGTTCCCTAAAGCGCTCTGCTAGGAGGCGCCCAGTCTCCCCAATGTAGAGGAGACCACATCGGGAGCAATGGATACAATAAATGATATTGGTGGATGTGCAGGTAAAACTTTGATGGATGTGGAAGGCTCCTTTAGGGCCTTGGATAGAGGTGAGGGAGGAGGTGTGGGCACAGGTGGAACCTGAATCCACTTTACGTCTTCCTCATGATGTGGAGATGCCAGTGTTTGACTGGGGTGGACAAGGTCAGAAGTCACATGACACCAGGCTATGGTCCAACAAGCTTATTTGAAATCACAAGTTTTCAAAGCGCTGCTCCTTCGTCAAGTGGAGTCAATCATGTAAGTAACATCTTCAAATGAGTTTATCAAACATGGTTGGCACACCCATTCTGACTACGCCCAATCAGATGATTATCAACCAGATTTCTACTTATTCCATACTTTGTAACATTTTATAATCGATTCTGAAAATAAATTATATGAATAATAAGCATTTTGAATGAAAGAAATACTTAATGCTACAAAGACATATATAATATGAAGGAACTGATATGGGGAAACCACCAAGTCCAATTAAACAGATGCCTTGATACTTTCAATGACTTTCTACACTGACAATGTTTAATTTTGTTCGAGGGCAAGATGGCCCTGATTAGGAGTTAGATTACATTTTTTAAAATTAATGATGATCTTTGGTAAAAAAAATCTCATGCCTTGACAGTTTCCTTTAGTTTTTCTTGGAAACCTGTAGCTAAATATAACAAACTCTGCACACCCAAAGGAAAAAGGTGCCAAAATTCAGAGATATTTTTGAATAACTGTTGAAAAGTTGAGGGATGTAATTCATCATGGAAGGACTGCAGAAACTATTTCTATTGACTGCAGAAACTAAAAAGAAATAGCACTGAACCTTTCCAGAAACTGGCTAAGTGTAATTTCTGTCGAGGTTCATGGAGAGTTTCTCTCTACAAGGCCTAATGTGTTTTCTTGTACTGTCATCCCAAACACAACCTATTAATCATGTACTACACTCATATGGCTCCCTACTTGTCCTCTTCTCCCACTTGCTCTTGGCAGAAAGCTTGTGATCCCTAACTGTGCACCTAGTCATGCTTTGGCAGTCCAATGTTGCCTTCGGTTATTGTCCCAGTGTCAGAGCTGACACTTGATTGCACATGCAACTGGACATACCTGTATCTATCACTGTCTAAGCACCAAGCCGCACAGCTTACCTGTTCTTAGGCACATCATGTCTTACAACTCTTCTATTCCATCCTAAATGCCCAAGTGTAGCGCAGCATCTATTCATCATTCATTGTGGCACTATCACCTACAGGCAAACGATCAAACAAGTCAAGCCATCTGCTTTTATTTAGCAATAGCGATTCAGCAATTTTACTCAGGGCTACCCAGTTTGGGTTCTTCAAGGGTCATTCAGCTCCTGACCTTATTCCAGTCTGGTTCAAATATGGACAAAACACTGAATTCCAGAGATGAGTTGACAGTGACAGCGCTTGACATCAAGGCTGCATTTGACCAAGTGTGGCATTGAGAAGCCCTGGAAAAACTGGAAGCAATAGATATCGGAGGCAAATTCTCCTCTGGTTGAAGTCATACCTAGCAATTAGGAAGACAGTCATGGTTGCTAGAGATCAGTCATCTCAGCTACAGGACATCTCTGCAGCAGTTCCTCCGGGTAGTGTCCTCAACCCAACTATCTTCAATGGATTCCTCAATGACCTTCCTTCCATCATTAGGTCAAAAGTGGGGATGTTCACTGATGATTGCACAATGTTCAGCACCATTCATGACTTCTCACACACTGATGTCCATGATCAAATGGAACAAAATCTTGACAATATCCAGCCTTGGGCTGACTAATGGCAAATAACATTCATGCCATACAACTTCCAGGCTATGACCATCATCAGTAAGAAACAATCCAACTACCGCCCCTTGACATTCAATGGTGTTATCATCACTGAATCCCCCACTATCAACGTTCCAGAGATTAACATTGACCAGGAACTCACCTGGACCCACCACATAAACACAGTGGCCACCACAGCAGGTCAGAGGGTAGGATTACTATGGCAAGTAACTCACCTCCAGACACCCCAGAACCTATCTATCATTTACAAGGCATAAATCAGGAGTGTGATGGAATACTCCCCAGATGTCTTGATACGTGCAGCTTCAACAGTACTCAAGAAACTTGACAACATCCAGAACAAGGCAGCCTGTTTGACTAGTACCACATCCACAAACATCAACTCCCTCCACCATCAATGCTCAGTAGCAACAGTGTGTACTTTTGACAGGATGCACTACAGAAATTCACCAAAGATCCTGAATTAGCACCTTCCAAACCTATGACCACTTCCATCTAGAAGGACAAGACAGCAGTTATATGGGAACACCACCACCTACAAGTTCCGCTCCAAGCCACTCACCATCCTGACTTAGAAATATATTGCTGTTCCTGCCCTGCCACTAGGTCAAAATCCTAGAATCCTCTCCCTAGAGGCATTCTGGGTCAACCTACAGCACGTGGACTTCAACAGTTCAAGAAGGCAGCACACCACCACCTTCTCAAGGGCAACTAGGGACAAACAAGTAAGGCTGGTCAGCCAGCAACGCCTACATCCCATGAATAATACAAAAATAGTGAAAGCTAACAGAAAACAAGCAAACAGCAACTGCAACTGACTCTCGAAATAGAAATAGAGTTCTTGTTTATCGAGTGATTGCAATTTTACAGAAGATGAATGATCACAGCACCCTGCTGTCATTTACTGGAACCTGATTCCTTTCTGGTTTGTAGCACCCAATGTTGTAGCATTGTATCATGCAGAAGGTAGTGTTTCTCTTACTTACTTCATTAAGTATTTCATTATCTTCCTCCTCAAAACACTGCTACTGTTCTCCCAGCTTGTCAATCTCCATCACATTTTCTCTTTATTTGCTCCAGTTGTGCAAAACACATCATGATGGGAATGTGCACCACACTGTCTCTGTTCTGTTCTGTTAGCCCCCCAAGACCGATGCAAGCATTTGAAGCTCTTCTTTGGGATGATTATTGTCTGCTCCACCATGGACCGAGTTGATGAATGGGCCTGCACTGTATCTAGGCTGTGCTTCATTCAGACTTAAAAATTACACATGACCAGCTTATAGTCCAACAGGTTTATTTGGAAGCACTAGCTTTTGGAGCTCTGTTCCTTCATTCAGACAGCGTGAAAGGATGTCATCAACTAGATTTGCACAGAGCAGCCTTTGTCCCCTAGTAACCATCTTTACAAGTCATCTGTTCCTTTAAATGTGCCAAAAACATGAGAATTCTCAAAGATATAGGCATCATTACAGATCCTAGGACCTTGACATGGATGTGGTACCAATAATCACAATTGACTTGCATGTTGATGGAATGGAACTCATTTCTCTTGATAATCTCTGTTGGGTTATCAAAGGTCCTCTCAGCATGATGCATTTACAGACTACTACACCCTGTGCCTGGAGCAAACCAGACATGTTCACAAAATCAACTGCACAGGCTGCAGCACCGACTTTGTCATAGGGAAATGAGATATAAAGGTCTGATCTGACACGACTAATATTCCTGAAGAAGGGCTTATGCCTGAAATGTCGGTTCTCCTGCACCTTTGATGCTGCCTGACCTGCTGTGCTTTTCCAGCAACATATTTTTAAGCTCTGATCTCCAGCATCTGCTGTCCTCACTTTCTCCTAGTATTGGTCACAATCTTGATATATTCCTAGGTGGATGATGGTGAGGTCTCACACAGGTCCTGGAAAGAGCCAATTTCAAAAGGTTCAATATAACTTTGATTTCACTTTGATAACCACTAGGATAGGTAGAAATCAATCCTTTAGGTTTCACACTAACAGCTGGCATAGGTCTGAGACTGTGTCCAGGAAGCCCTCAGCCCATTGCAACACTGCATCTTGCTCATCTGGAGCAAATGGAATTGAGGATGAAAGACTCTGGCAATCCTGTACCTCCTGCACATCCTACCAAGATACTCACATTCTATCTCTTCATGTTGAAGCTCTTTGATGGCCAGTGTTGCTGCCCTACAATTTGCCAATGCATCTGTTCCTGTTCCATGTCTCTGCATATAAAAGCTTATTGTTCAAAGTGAGAGAATCCATTCTGTGCTCATGTACAGCCTGTGAGATCTTCCATCAGCTTTGTGCTTTGTGACCCAATGGTGCCACTTTCAAGGTTGTTTCAGCTTCACAGAGATGACTATCTTCAATCTGCAGTTTGTCTGATATTTGCACGCTGCACAATTGGACACTGCATGCATTCCCCAAAAACACTGATGGTGCACAATCCAGGTGTAGACACAGCCATTTTCCAGTCACAGTTCACATTTTGGAGTCAAGAGAACAAAGAACAAAGGACAGTGCAGGACAGGAACGGGCCTTTGACCCACCAAGACTGCACTGACACATAATGCCTTTCTAAACTAAAAAGCCTATGCCTCTACATGGTCTGTATCCCTCGATTCCCTGCCTATTCATGTATCTGAAAAACGTGTTGCTGGAAAAGCGCAGCAGGTCAGGCAGCATCCAAGGAGCAGGAGAATCAATGTTTTGGGCATAAGCCCTTCTTCATGTACCTGTCAAGATTCCTCTTAAATGCTGATATTGTATTTTCCTCATCACCTCCTCTTGCAGCACATTCCAGGCACTTACCACCTTCTATATAAAACCTTGCCTCTCAAATCTCCTTTAAACTTTCCCACTTTTACCTTAAGCTTATATCCCCTAGTAATTAACATTTCAACCTTGGGAGAAAGACTCCGACTATCCATTCTATCTATACCTTTCATAATTTTGTCAACTATGGCTCAGGTCACCACTTCAGCCTCTGACGTTCAAGTGAAAACAAACCAAGTTTATCCAATCTCTCCTCATAGCTATGAACCTTCAAACCAGGCAACATGATGGTAAACATTTTCTGTACCCTGTTTAAAGCCTCCACATCCTTTTGGTAGTGTAGCAACCACAATTGTATAAAATATTTCAAATTTGGCCTAACTAAAGTTCTATGCAGCCACAACGTGACTTGCCAACTTTTATACTGTATGCTCTGACTGATGAAGATGAGCATATATACCTTTTTGACCAACTTATCCACTTGTCTTGCCAATTAATGGAGACTATTCCCCTTGTTGAAAGCCCAATTCTCCTCATTAAGAATGAGTGTGAGAGAGAGTGGAGAGACGATGATGGCACTTAAATTGACAGAGTGCAGAAGATGATCGACCTTCTTTCAGTTGGCTACAGACTTAACTGACCTGGTTAGCAACCTCGGACCAGGCTGGCATAGTCTGGTGACAAGGTCTTCGCTTCTGGTCTTGGAGGAAGAGAAGCTGCCACCTGTGCCCAGCTCCATCCAGCAGGACCTTCAGGTCCCCATCTACAAATTGTGGTACCAATTTCTCTCTGACTGGGGAAAGCCATGACCGGGGAAAATGTTCAGGAACCATGCAGGGCTGCTCCACACTGATCACACTTGGCGGGGTACCCAGTGGCCTTTTAGATATGACATGGTTGCAAGGGATGCCAATGACTCCCAGGATGTCTGCTGAGTGGCGAGGTCCACCAGGAATGGATAATGGTGAGATGAGATCACTATTAGATTGATGATATTGTGGCAGAGTAGGCAAATAATGAAGCAAGTTTGGTAAGATACAGTGGGTAAGCATGTGAGGGGTTCATGGTAGGGGTCCCTCCAGCTCAGACTCAGCCAAACAAATGGAAAATTCAGCATAATAACTAAATAAGTCATCTTGAATTTATTCTTTTGAACATGCTTGTTTATAGAGAAGGCTGGCATTCTAAAGATGTCACTGGTATCAGCGTATGTTCTAGGACTGGAAATGGATGGTGTAAGTATTAAACAACTTTTGATGGCAATAAAATAGTTAATTTGGTTATTAAGCTTCACCTTAAGAACATGCAGATGAGTTCTGCACATGTATAATTTCTACAAGCAACCTGTTATTGAAATGGGTGCAGTGTGAGATTGGAGGAAAACATATAACCTTGAGATACCAGACATGATTTTCTCTCTAAGTGTATTTTTATGTAGCTACTTTGTCAAAGCATCATTAAAAAGTTAATAAATATCAGAGATAGTAGCAGGTCATACGGACCCTTCACGATATGTCAATCATGACTGATGTTGGACTTCATTTTAATTTTGCTGCCCAATCTTTATGTCCCTCAATTAAGGTGGCACAGTGGTTAGTACTGCTGCCTCACAGCACCATGGACCCAGGTTCGATTCCAGCCTTGGGCGACTGTCTGTGTGGAGTTTGCACATTCTCCCCATGTCTGCATGGGTTTCCTCCGGGTGCTACAGTTTCCTCCCACAGTCCAAAGACATGCCAGTCAGGTGAATTGGCCATGTTAAATTGCCCATAATGTTAGGTGCATTAGTCAGAGGGAAGTGGGTCTGGGTGGGTTACTCTTCGGAGGATTGGTGTGGGCGTGTTGGGCCGAAGGGCCTGTTTCCATACTGTTGGGAATCTAATCTACCCTGGACTCCAAACATCTACCACTCTCACCCTTGAATATACTCAATGGATTCAATCCAATTCCCTCCCTTAAGTTGAGTTTGGAGCCAATAAGGCATTTAACTTGTCTTATCATATACTTGCTTAGTGAGCCTTCCCCAAATACACAGATGCAGAGGTCTCCAGCTAGTGGATTATAACAACCCTCCAAATCCACCACCAGCATTATACACTGCCCAGTTACAAAACATCCATAGTCCTTTGGAGATACACATCCCTCTGACTGAAAGAAAAAAACCTCCACATCTCAGTTTCAGTCTTAAATGTTTGACAATAACAGGTTGCTTGTAGAAATTATACATGTGCAGAACTCATCTGCATGTTCTTAAGGTGAAGCTTAATAACCAAATTAACTATTTTATTGCCATCAAAAGTTGTTTAATACTTTCACCACCCAGACCCACTTCCTTCTGACTAATGCACCTAACATCCTTAAATCTGAATCTATGTTGCTTAGTCATCTGAAGCTGGTGCAAACAGCCTCTCAATCTGTCCCCCTTAATAAGACCCAGAGTCATCATGTTCTTAATGTGCTGTAAGAGAAATGATAGGACTAACTAATGACTATCAATGTCAAAAAATGTTAACAAGAATTTTTCTTTTAAAAAACAGTTCTGTGACAATGATATCAGCTGAAGCTCATCACTGGGCAAAGAAGCACAACTGAAAAGCAAAACCAAAGCATTAGATCAAAAACATGTGAACTATGATCTCATTGAGCAACTCCTTTAGTTCCAGCAATAGCTGCCCATGAGATGTGCGTACAAGTTCTTGGAAACATTTAAACAGATTCAAATGGTAATGCAAGTACACGTAACTTTGCACAAGTCCAGGAAGTCAATGTGCTGATTTGCATTGAACCCAATATGTTGCCCAGTGCATTCTTCATTTAAAGGTGTTCTGTAGTACTCCCAATGTTTTTCTTTCAGTAATAGGAGAGAATTTGCATTTGATTGCAGTTAAGTGAATTTGTAAAACCTTCACCACATAAATTTGTTCTGCAGCAGTTTCCAGTCATGTTAAAATGGCTACTTCTGAAGGAAGAAAGGGACAAGAACTTACATTTTAAACATTTCAAATGAACCTTTTCCCTATATAGGGGTTGACTAGTCATTTCATGAACCAAGCAAATAGCTATAAGAAAGAATCAGACTGTCTTTCAATCTGTGGTCACAATGCTAATCATTTCATAGGGAAAAGGCATAAACATCCTGTAGAATCCAGTGCTAAGTACTGAAGAGTGAAGGTGAATGGATATTTGAGTTCACTCCAATCATGGAAATGCAGTAATTTATTCTTAATGTTACCAATATCATGGTATTAAACTAATAGATTATAATTTTGACAATAATCTGTTTTGCAGATGTTATCTAAAAGAGAAAGGGCGTTCTTCCAAAACTGAAAAAAATAAGTCAAGAGTATTCAAAAGGATGTAAAGATGAAGGAAATGGAAGTCATTTGGTTTAAGATTAAAAAACAAACTTTTGGAGGGACAGGCATCCTTGTAATTTCCCAGCTGGGTAAAGAATAGCAATGTCGAAACAGCAATTGGAATTTCCCAAGTGAACAAACTCCTCTGAAGTCGGTCACTTTTAATTTAGATTTTCTTACAAATTATTAAGAAAATCATTTCTTCCAACAAGCGCCTTTTTATTTCCGTTTGCCATGAATTACGTGGTGCTTTGTATTTGGCTGGATGAACAATAAATCATATAATGACGGCTGGTAGGTTTCCAAAAAATTAGCTTTGAGTGTAACAAAGCCTTTACAGTTTGGATAGGCTTTGGATAGACTGGTTAACCGTCTATTGGATCAGATATACCAAGAGCCAATCTGATTACTCAGATGAGCATAAATAAAGCGTGATATGATTTAGAAAAGATGAGCAATGTTATCTCTGGTGGCAGGATGACAAAAATAGACTTTATTGATTACCACATTACTACCTGTGAGAGTATGCTGTGCACACATTAAACTAAACAGTGATCAGTCTTCAAAACTATTTCATTAGCTGTAAGGCACTTGTGAATGTTCTAGGACTATGAAAAACACACATGTAAATACAAATCCTTTTATTCGTTAGCTTTAAAAATATATACACATTGTCAAACTCAATGACCCCAAATTTGTGGTTAACATAATCCTAAAAAAATAAATAATGTGCTTGTTGCTAAATTCCAATGGTACTGACATGAAAGTATTGATGGATGGACTTTTTATTTCTGTGGACCATCAAATCAAGCTCAGGGAAATAGGAATTTTTTGGGGGGAGAGATACCTTTCCTTTTGGTCATGGTCCATTTGTGTGATTGGATTGTAAGAGTTCAACCAGAGTTATTGTGAAAATGCACCAATGGATCTGAGTTGTTTGGACGTCAGAAATACCACAATTAACTGTATTCCTCTAAATGCACAGAAAGCTCTATCTATTTAAAACAACATTAATGTACAGAAGTAAATCTCATGTCATATACATATTCCAAAATGCTTATTCATCTTAGGCAAATGTAATTTCTTTATATGGTTAATGTAAGCCTTTGCCTTATGATATGTTGGATTTATTCCATTTTCACAGCATATGGGACTGCATTTTTGGTAATCATTGACGTTGGCTATTCAATCAAGGTTATGTGTTCATATGCTATCCATAAATACTAATTGTACATGATTGACAATTTAATAGTTTGAAATTTTGCATTCATTATAATTGTAAATGTTGTCTGTTTTTATTTTTTAAAGTGTATTCTGTTTTGTTAATTCATCATAATGTTTTCAATTTTTAAGTATGGCCACAAAATACAATGACAGATGGCCATAGTGTGGTTCCAATAAAAAAAATCTATGATTATGGATGCAGTTCAAGATCTGTTTGCATTAGATTTCCTTTGATATTAAAATATTGCTGATGCGTTCAAATCCACCACAAAACACACCTTCCTGTTCCAAATTACAAAAAACAACTTTGCCAAGATACTGTACTGAAACAATTTAATAAGTCAGAGTGAGAAAACAATCCATTTAGTTATATCTTGGACCATTGTGGAAGCTTCAGAGAACTGTAGCAAGATCTCATCGTGTCCACTTGAACACAAAAATACTACATCAAGTTCTAAACAGTATTGTGATTATTTCATGCTGAGTTTTTTTTTATAAAGAAGTATATTAAATACAGAATTACACTTTGACAATGGGATGATTTTCCTAATCAGATATCAACAAACACCTTAAGTCAGTATTCCAAAAACACCTTAATTAAAACTATTTGTTTCTTGAAGCATTCTGTCAGAAACTAATAGCATACATGTTTTTTCACAAGCAATGACAAAACTAACTTTTTGGTTCACAAGAACATTTCAAAGCCTATATTAAAAACATCCAACATGAAAACATTGGACTACTGCCACCTTTCAATTGTCTTCTATTTTTTTTAACCACAATTACCCAGTACAATTCAGCAGCAGATGTGTTGTAAAATGTCAAATGGCAGAAATTGTTTTGCTGAAGTTTCCAATGGCTCCAGTTTTGCAGTCAATATAGTTTCTGTTCAACAATCATATCACGAGAATGCAAATTGATTTTAAGCACAAACATTGGGGATTTTATCTGAATTTTAGTAGCTTTTGTACATTTTTGAAATTCCATTTTGTATCAAATACATTTTCTTAAAGAAGAAACATTGTCTAACAAGAAATAAAGACATATGGATATGATGCAAATAAACATATGATCCCATTGAATGGTAGAACAGGCTTGAGGGGCTGAACAGCCTACTTCTGTTCCTATATTTCTAGTGCATCAACCTAACTTGTTCAAGACTTTCAACCACAGGTACTAGTAGGAATCAGCTACTGCATTTTGTGGATATTTTAAATTGTGTTTATATGACAATTAAAATTCAATAAAAAGATTTGTCAAAATTCTGCATCAATCTTAAAAATCATTTGCTTAGCTGTCAAGATCAATACTGATGCATAGGTGCCAGTGTTGGACTGGGGTAGACAAAGTTAAAAATCACGCACTAGGTTATAGTCCAACAGACTTATTTGTCAAGGTCAACACTGACACAACAATGTGATAATGGATGCATTTTATCTGTTCTCCATGAACAATTCAAATACTAATCTGTGTAATTTTTTAATTTACTTGTAACATTTTGGACTCGCATCTTATTTCTAACCTGTGTGTCTGTGTGTTGTGTCATTAGTTTTTTTTGTGTTTCATAAGTAATGAGTTCACTCTTTTTTAACACAACGAAGCCTGGCTAAAATGGTTCCTTTTTAAGGTACAAGTTCATTTGGTCTGGTAAAACATTTCTTTCTTAAATTAAGTATATTGCAACCAATCAAATGAGTGGTGAATCAAGAAGAGAAGCAGTTCACCCCTCTTCACTGGGGATTTAACAGTTCAGGATATCCAGTCTTGAAATGTAAAGAATTGGGAAACCTCATCCAGGGTCTGGTCATAATAATTTCAATTCCATGTGTGTAAGCAATGAAGGAAATGAAATAGAGAGGCATCATCTTGCTGTACGATTTTCAAACATTTCTGTTACAAGCTTATCCGTACAGTGAGTAGTGAAGGTCTAATTTTTTGCCAGTTCAATTTTATGAGTTTAAGACAAAGCATGTTAAAATAAACCAATAATAGTGCTAACAGTACTGGTATAAACTTGCAAAGTTTATATTAGCACAAAAGTAAATATAATGGCAAGTTTTAGCCTCTGATTAATCATCAAATATCTATGACCTCTGGAGAGCAAGTAATAAACAGCTTTCCACTTACTATAGTTTCTGTCTCCTTTCATTTGTTGGATAGCATTTCAAATGCCAAAAGTTATTGCTGTTCAATTTGATTATCACTTTTATTAAGTGATTGGAAACAGATTATGTGTCCACTACATGTTGTGCAGTAATCAATGGTTTTATTCGTTTCATGGAGTGCTAAGAAATTTGCAAAACGACAAAACTTGCGAAGAGATTGAGATGTGAACTTTTACATACTACTACTGTACTAGGAATATCTTAAACATTTAAATTTAACTTGAACAGTTGTAAACTGTGGAAAGAGTATATGTTAAAGTGAATCAATACCTCCCACATTTCTGTAAACATCAGTTCTTACATTACTGAAATCAATTGTATCCAGACTGTTTCAAAGAAATAAATCTTGGTAACCTATTTATCATTCAGCCGGCTAACTGTTTCATCAGGACTTTGCCCCTGGCAAGTGCCACAATCTTTTAATTAATTGGCAGTTAAGCAGAAAAAAACTCAATTTCATGCATATGACAATGGACTCTAGAAAATGACTAAAGATCCAGAAATAAGATAACTTTACTAGTAAAACTTGCATACTCTCAGCAGCAGGCTGTCATGTCTGTCAGTCTAATAACTGTGGAGAGTTGCCAAAGGCATATTTTTAAGTTTGTTGCACAATACATTATTACTGTCGCTTCTCAAACCCTTTCTGAAGTAATCAGCCTCTAACATTAGAAAGCTCACAATAATGATTAAATAGAGATCATTAAATCAAATCCTTGTTTTACTTCTGATTCCATTGACATTTTTTTGTGTGAGAAAAAGGAATGGAATTCTCTAATGTCTTTGATATAATTCACTGATGTCTATTAGTCTGGTCTACAATGAACCATCTTCAAACACCAAGAAATTGTTTGATCTTCTAACTTGCAGATGGATGTGCCTTCAAAATGCCAATATTTAAAGCTGTCATTGATAGGTGGACGTGGGTAAGAATTGATATGGATAATGGTATTGATAATGTGGAGATTATGGAGCAGAAGTTTAACTTGGGGTAGAATAGGCCACAGAAGTTAAGAGGCAATAATGCAACCTGGTCACAGTTGGAGATGATAGATAAATCATGTGCATTTTGGGAGGACGAACATCAAATGATGGAACAGGCTCAAGGAGCTGAGTGGCCTACTTTGTGACTTCAGTTGATGAAGGTGTAGCACTCTGAAATACTGCGTTTTCAAATAAACTAAAAGCTGTTGGACTATCACCTGGTGTCGTGTGACTTCTGACCTTGTCCATCCCAGTCCAACACCAGCACCACCACATCATACCTGTGAAAGGTAGTGTAAAATAGAGGATGCAATTCTGGGGGGACATGGCTGTATATGTGTACAGATGAGTGAAACTGGCAGGGCAGTCAAGAGAGCAGTGAGAAAAGCATATGGTACCTTTGATTTTATTAATTGGATTGTAGAATACAGGAGTGAGGAGGTGATTTTGGTCTTGTATAAGACACTTGTACAAGTCAGCTGGACTATTGTAAACCGTTCTGGATGCCACATTTAAGGAAGATTGTGAACCCATTGAAGAGAGTGCAGAAGCGGTTTACAAGAGTGGTTCAGGGATGAGGACCTTCAGTTATGATGATAGATTGAAGAAATTAGGACTGTTCCCAATAGTCTATTGACAGACTGGTTTAAAGTAGACACCTGATCAGAGCCTGGTTGAATGTACAGCACTGCAGTAAAATTGTTGGCGATCTTCTGCACGCTTCACTAGTAAGTGCCACCATCTTCTCTCTGCTACCTCGTAACTCTGTCAATCACCCACCTCCCACCAAGGCTCATGGTCTACCACTCTCAATATCACATGCAGCAACTTTCCTCGATGGTCCTCACATATAACATCTCCCAAATCCATTTTACTCTCTGCATTTCCTCTTAATTAAGTCGGGACAACTCAACACCTTTCCTGACTGAAAGGCGAGCAGCCTCCTGACTGACAATAAACCTTTTGACTACCTGTTGCTGTCAAAGATGAGAAGCAGCTTGGCTATCTGTCCACACTAAAAGGCAAGGCAAGGCAGAGATGCTGTGAGCATCCTAGGAAGCACATAGTGAGGGCAAGAAAGCAAACTAGGTGCCCTGAGATATACAGTGAGAGGGGTGCCTGCCCCTATTCATAAAGCAGCCTGGCAGCAGCATTGCAATGTGAGGCGAAAGTAAACTCTAATTTACAATATCTAGATGCTGAACTGTATTCACAGTGAGTCCCAAATATGCTCCAATGCATAAGGCGTGGTGACTCAGTGGTTAGCACTGTTGCCTCACAGCCCCAGGGACCTGAGTCTAATTCCAACCTCAGGCAACCGTGTAGAGTTTGCGCATTCTCCCCGTGTCTGCATGGGTTTCCTTTGGGTGTTCTAGTTTCCTCCCACAGTCCAAAGATGTGCAGATTAGGTGAACTGGCCATGCTAAATTGCCCATAGTGTTCAGAGATGTGTAGGTTAGGTGCATTAGTTAGGGCTAAATAGGGTAGGGGAATGGGTCTGGGTGGGTTACTCTTCAGAGGGTTGGTATAAAGTTGTTGGACTAAATGGCCTGTTCCCACACTCTAGGGGTTCTATGATTCCTTGGGGGGGGCTGATGTTTCACCAATATCAACATCCGTGGATGGAGGGTGCAGGTGGTCACTGCCCATGGAGTATGCACTGAAACATTGGGGAGTACTGACCAAGATGGATGCTGGGAGAAGATGCTAGCGAGTTGCAGACGCCAGGTACCCATTCAGATTTTCAGGTTGAGAACTATTGCTGTTTGGTTTTGCTCCACTACCTGAGAAAGCAGCAAACTAAGAATAAATCAGGCAGATTAGTTAGTAATGAGATGTCAATTGTTACTTCGCTGGTCACCAAGTCTCACCTGATGAAGGGCTTCCTGATGAAGGGCTTTTGCCCAAAACGTCGATTTCGAAGCTACTTGGATGCTGCCTGAACTGCTGTGCTCTTCCAGCACCACTAATCCAGAATCTGGTTTCCAGCATCTGCAGTCATTGTTTTTACCAAGCCTCACCTCACTGTTAAAGTCTTGGGTGGAACATCAAACTTTTTTTGTCAATGTCAAGAATCTCATTTCTTCAATCTATTTTATCAATTGACTCATCAGTCCCCACATTGTTCAGGGGCTGGGAGGATCTTGCTTGTTGTCTTGTGTCCTGAGCAACAGCAAAGAAGTACATACAAAAGGATACAAAGGAACTGTGTTGGCAGGACGAAAGCTTAATTGAGAAAAGATGAAATAAACACAAGGAATACTGCAGAAACTCAGCAGGTCTGGCAGCATTGGTGGAGAGAGAAAAAAAAGTTAGCGTTTTAAGTCCAGTCTGATTTTTCTTCAGAGTTTTTATTTGAGAAATGATGGTTTACAGTACCCAGCTGCAGGCTTGCACAGCAGAGCCCATTGGATTTGAAAATATTAAGTCAGACAGATTCTACAGTAGGTGGTGATGCACTGCCCGGGTGATGTTAGTGAAGCCAACTCTCTTGATTGTTATTTATATGCAACAGTGCTGCAATGACCTTGACACACAACTTGGTCAACCTGTCAGGTAAGTTGAGGACTGTCTAGAGTATTATATAGTTTCAGCAAGGGGTGAGCTGGCTGGTCCAGAGCTATTCAATGTATGTTCCATCAGTGGTCATGGATTTGAGATTGTGGAGTTTTCCCACTTTCTTAGCCCAGTAGTGCTGAAGCAAATTGTAACACAAACACCGTACCTCCAGTTGAGTTCGTTCAAACCAGCATGGACCTTCGGGTGAAATCTATCCTCCTGGAAAATTTATTACATCCTAAAAGTGTTGCCTTATTACCATTAGTGTATCAAAGATTATTTAAACATTCAAGTTACAGGGCATTCTTACATTGTGAAGGGCATGACAGTTATTAAAGGTTTTTTTTAATTTTTAACATTAAGTAAAGCAACTGTAAGCGATTTCATTCCTTTTAAAGGGATTATCCATTTTTAGTCAAACTGTTTTGTAACAGATGTTAGGCAGTAAGAAAGAAAACATGACTAACCTGCAAACCTGACCATATTGAATTTGTAGAAATTTCTCGTATGGGTATGATGGAATGTTTTAGGACTGAATTCTTGTCCTGGCACAATATGTACACCATTAGGTTTTCCACAGATGTCACTAACTGCATATCCTCTAAAGTGATTTGACACGCTACTACAAATGGAAATATATTTTGGAACAAAACAGATTAATTGTACGCTTTAGCTATCTTGCATCCAAGAAACCTTAGATACCAAATTTGTCAGAGTTTATCTTTCATAGAATCCCTACAGTGTGGAAGTAAGCCATTTGACCTATTGACTCCACACCGATCCTCCAAAGAGCATCCCACCCAAACCCATCCCCCCACCCTAGTAACCCTGCATTTCTCATGACTAACCCACCCTACTCCACACTATGGGCAAATTGGCAAGGCCAATCCATCTAACCTGAATCATCTTTGGATGGTGGGAGAAAACTGGACCACCCAGAGGAAACCCACACAGACACAGGGAGAATGTGCAAATTCTACACAGACAGTTGCCCGAGGATGGAATCAAACCTGGGTCCCTGGTGCTGTGAGGCAGCAGTGCTAACCACTGAACCATTGGACCACCCTCTATGACTTGCACTGGCAAGGCATCTTTAGCTAATTCCTAAAATGGAGGTTAGCTACAAATGGAAACTATTCAATTTACCAAAGAAGGATTAGAGGATATGTGGCAAGCAATTTTGGAACTCCATTTTATTTCTTGCTGTTTTCCAGCTGCTTCATATCGTTTTCCATTCATATCTTGGCAGCAGTTCTTTTTAGGTTAGATTACATTACATTACATTACAATGTGGAAACAGGCCCTTCGGTCCAACAAGTCCATACCGACCCGCTGGTGTGATGGTACCATTACCATACAGTATCATTACAAGGTTACCCTTCCAAATAATTGAGTTGCAATGGGTTAACAAAATTAATATTTTGGCACTGCTGCTGGTTTAGGCATAATAAAACTTGTAATAAAACTTGTATGCATTTATTTAGATTTAGATGTTATTGTCATGTATGTGAGTACGGGAGTACAGTAATTTGACTGGGTAAAAAACCATATAAAGAATATTTCTTTTACCAAAGCAAGCAAGTATAAGATCTGAGAAAAAATGGAATTTAAGATGACAAGGATTTCCAGGAGAAGAAGAAAGCAGTGGTAACTAATAAAAGGCAAAGCCTTTCAAACCTCATCACAAAAACAGAAATTGCTGGAAACACTCAGTAGGTCTGGTAGCAGCTGTGGAGAGAAATCAGAGTCAATGTTTCAAGTCAAAGTGACCCTTCCTCAGAATATCAAACATCTTCTTCGATATGTGGTGTGACTTCAACTAGAGAGATTTTCGTGGAACAACTCTGCATTAAATGAAATTAATACTAAACTCTTTTGTCTGAGCATGTGTAAGAATGTTGAATAAATGTAAAGGATGGAAAATAGATCCTGTTTGGTTAGTTTATATAAAGGAGGCAAGTAGATTAACTTTTGTATATCTTACTGTCGCAGAAAGAATTTACGTGTTCTCTTACTGATTGTGATTAGTATGTATTGTATTGAAAGAGGTATGCGTTTTTTTACTTATTTGCATGTGCATCCCAATTAGAAATTCAGCAGCAAGCTTTTGTGAGTTTAAAGTAAGGAACAATATTTGTTCATAGACACTTGCCCCAAATTAATTATGATATCTCACACACTTATTCCCATAAACACTTTCACACTAAGATTAAATACAGGTGAAGATGATGTACTTTGACAGATAGTAATGATCTCAATCTTGGATTTACAGTCTCTGGTCTGTATCACAAATATGGATCATAACCCTGGATCACCTCAGACCATGCTGCACTCTACTTCCAATGCGTGCTTTTTACAAGAGGACCAATGCAACCAAAATGACTGATGGCATGAATTCAGTGGTTGTCTAGATGAAGAAATCCTGGAATGGAATATCTGTAAGTGCCAAAGAAACATCAAATAGTGAAGTGTACTACAAGCTGAACTGTAATTCCCCTGGGTATCTCAGACTGGAACCCATGATGGTTAAAAAGGAAGCAGTTTTGGCAAGAGCCATATTTGCACTTTCTCCTTTCCAGAATTCACAGAGACAGGGGTTAAATGCAAACATCAACATTGGTCTGTCTACATGAGTTGTCTGATGTCCAATGTGTAGACTCATGTATGAAGGTCATAGCTATGACAACATCCCTTAAGAACCCCTGCAGAAAGGGAAATAATTTCGTACTCTGAATGCTGTCAGCATGCCACTTCGAAAGAAACTAGGACAAAGGAATTTTAATTACCAAGAAAAGCCAAGAATTTCAAATTCAATTATTCAACAATAGCGGTTGCAATCTTTGACTACCTAATCTTCACAAACAACTCAGATTGGTATATCTTTTAACATTTATATTTTGTGGAGTCACTTCACATTTTTGATCTGTGTGTTATGTGTTTTGCATCATTAATTATTTTCACATTTAGTAACCAAAAACCCTCACCCTCTGTTAATGTAGAAAAACCTGGTTTAACTGACTCCTTTTAAAAACAGAAAAGGGAGGGATTCTATTTAATCTTGCTGTGACCAACCGAGGGGATGGATAGATCAAGAAGGGGAGCCAATGCATTCTTTCTCACTGAGGAGTCTGATTTGTTGTGGCCTGGAATTGTAGTAAATTGAGGAACCTCTCCCAGGATCTAATTATAATGAACAGGATGACCATTCAGGATCTGAACATCTTTTTTTTCAATGGTTTTGCTGCATTAAAGTTGAAGAGGAGTTTTGGAGGGATAAATATTCATACCAAGTCGTAAGCTTTTTGAAACATGTTCCAAGCATTGCCTGCCTGGTGTCTTGAACTTTGCAAATCTGTTTCACCAATTCCCTGAACTGAGAGTTTGATAGTTTTGGTGGAACTAATCGTAAACAAGCCATGGATGATTTCTTAAATGAAGACAACATGGCTGCTTCCAAAGGATTTTTCCAAGATCAAAGTGTCTTTTTCCAAATAATTTTGGATGTTCTGCTAATCTTACAGTCTGTCCTGAAGGTTAAGACCTCTGAGAGTTTCAGACAGTCAATGTTTGTTTTAGAATGATCCATTCAATCTGATGGTACCACTTTAATTTAGTTCCAGAGAAAGGCACTGAGTCATAGTAGTTTGAAATGTTTCATTCCTTCTTAAAACAAGGGGAATCAACAACAAACAACATCAGAATGTCTCAAGTGGCCATCATTTCCAGTAATTTTTCGTGGCCAGTTTTCAAATGAAATATTGGTTTGATGCTCAGAATAGACATGTCAGTACTGGGTGTGACATTGCCAAACAGAAATATAAGGAAAAACAAATCATAGTTTCAACATGTTTCTTACAACCCTGCTTTGTCAGTTTTCAGTATGCCTACCATAAAACATACAAAATAAAAAGAAACTATGATCTCAGCTGTTTTTTAGGCAGAATTAAAAATATAAAATAAGCGGTCCATAATTTTTGATGAGAAAACTAACTTGAATGAAACAAAGAGGTCAAATTAATGATCTCTTAAGAACTTCAGGTAATAACCTGTGATTAGCACTGCTGCCTCACAGTGCCAGAGACCCGGGTTCAATTCCCGACTTAGGCGACTGACTGTGTGGAGTTTGCACATTCTCCCCGTGTCTGCGTGGGTTTCCTCTAGGTGCTCCGGTTTCCTCCCACAGTCCAAAGATGTGCACATCAGGTGAATTGGCCATGCTAAATTGCCCGTGGTGTTAGGTAAAGGGGTAAATGTAGGGGAATGGGTGGGTTACGATTCGGGGGGTCGGTGTGGACTTGTTGGGCCAAAGGGCCTGTTTCCACACTGTAAGTAATCTAATCTAATCTAAAAAAAAACCCAGCCGCATGTAGATCAACTTACCATATGGCATGCATGGTAGCTTTAATCATCCAGCTGGCTTCTTCCATCGGGGCAGGCTTTTGTAATCAATGGCACTCAGTGCTTGATCAAGGGAGCAGAGATTGGGAGAGGGTGGGGTCTGCTGAGAACCATAACCCATGCCCTTACTACAGATGCACCACATCCCCACTCAAACTCCCCGCCGCACCCACCCAATAGGGAAGGCAATGGCCTAGTGGTATGATCACTAGACTACCTCTCTGGAAACTCAGCTAACGTCTGGGGACCCGGGTTTGAATTCCTGTCACGGCAGAAAGTGAAATTTGAATTCTCGTTTTAAGAGTGTAATGATGAACATGAAATTATTACCGATTGTCGGAAAAATTCATATGGCTTACAAATATCCTTCAGGAGAAAGAATATCTACCATCCTCACCAGGTCTGGCCTTCAAGTGACTCCAGACCCACAGCAGTGTGCGTGACTCTCAACTACCCTCCAAAGTGGCCTAACAAGCTATCTAGTTCAAGGGCAGCTAGGGATGGACAGTAAATATAGCAGCAAATTACTACAGATGCTGGAATCTGTGCTGAAAATGACAAATTCTGGAGATCACAATAGGTCAGACAGCTTCCATGGAGAGAGAGCAAGCTAACGTTTTGAGTCTAGATGACTCTTCATCATCAGAGCTGAAGTGAAGTGTTCAGCTCTGATGAAGAGTCATCCAGTGATGAACCATTAGCTTGCTCTCTCTCTCCATGGATGCTGTCTGACTCGCTTTGATGTCCAGCATTTGTTGTTTTCATGGACAGTAAATGCTGGCCAGCTAACGATGCCCACATCCCACAAGTGAATACAAAAAAATCCCCTCTTTTCTCTCATTCCCAACATTATTTACTTGAGCTTGCTCCTGGTGCTATTCCTGTAGCAACCACCACCTCACCTGTAATGCTGCTGAGCACAAAAACTGGTGACTTTGAATGGTCATAGGCTCTCATTAGGCAAGAGTAACTATTGATTCAAAGGGAAGCCCTCATGTATCCTCACCACTGCCTGATTGACTTGCAGTTTAGTGGACTTTCTTGATTAGAGACAGCAAAGGCTTTTCACTGGTCTCCAGCTGGCAGTGTGACCCCCACATCATCAACAACACTCTGCCTTGCACTTTCAATTTGTGATACTCTTCTTGTTTCATTTTTATTTTCATTTTGACAGCTAATCTCATGTACATACACCTTCCTCCTATGTGAATATGTGCATAACACCCCTATAAGAATGTCATGTTGGCACTGCAGTGATATGAAAAAGTTGCAGCGCACTTGGTGACTGATTGCAATCACTTACTTCTTGAAACTTTACAGGAGAACTCCACTGATTCTAAATTGGCACAGGTTGGGTATTTTTTACAGTAGGATTGCACATGCAGCTGAAAATTGTGTTAATGAGTCAATTGTGATAGTAATAGAAAATATGACAAACACACATCTCACTTCACCTGACCATCCAGATTTCACCATTATTTTTAATGTACTTTGCCACACCAATACAAACCCTTAATGTTTTCTATAGACTAAGGATAGAAATTAGAGAAATTTGCAAGTGTATAATCTACTGACAGAGTTATGAGTATTATAGAATCATTTACTAACAAGACCACAGAAGACAAAATACAGATCAACTGTATTGTACTTTTAGAATTTTCATAGTTCTTTCTGACAGTTACTGACTAATCTAACATGCTGCACAGGCATTTCCGTTTTTCGTCACAAACAATTTTTCCTCTTTTTACATGCTGAATGCTTATACAATTTGAACAAAGCTTGAGTGTTGTGTATGTTTTTCTGGATGAACAAGTAATATTAAATGACAATAATTGTAAAAATCGCACATGGTCTGCTTTTTGTTAACTTTTGTATGTGTGGTAGAAATGGAATTACATCAATGCTGCACTTTGCTTATAAACTTTCTCGCTGCTCTCTTGGCTCCTGACTCGGTAATTGGGGTGTCAAACACATTGTAAGTGCAACACATCATTCAGCTTTTCTAGCTCCAGGACTCAGAGAATTGCCTGTATGTGTGCAGAATGTCTTTTTTTAGTTAGTGCATTATTGTTCATTTTGGACTTTTTATCTCATTACTTTGCACTGTGACTATTACCAGAGACATGGAGGAACAGTAAACCTGGGTGTAATTCAATGAGCTGGAAATATATTTGCCGTGAGTTTCTGATGGGATTGGAATACAGTGCAGGAGACTCATGGTATATCTTGACATGAGCCTCAATAGCAAAAGTTGCTGCCTTAGAATATCTATTAGCTATCTATATATTATGTATAAGATTAATAAATGATTTTTTTTATTCACGGGATGAGGACGTTGCTGGCTAGGCCAGCATTTATTGCCCATTCCTTAATTGCCCTGAGGACAGTTAAGAGTCAACCACATTGCTGTGGGTCTAGAGTCACATGTAGACCAGACCAGATAAGGATGATAGTTCCCTTCCCTGAAGGACATTGGCGAATCAGGTGGGTTTTTCAAACAATTGACAATGGATTCATAGTCATTGTTAGACTGTTAATCCCAGAGTTCTGATGAATTCAAATTGCATCACCTGCTGTGCCGGGATTCAAACCTGGGTCCCCAGAACATGAGCTGGGTATCTGGGTTAACAGTCTAGTGACAATACCATTAGGCCTTTGCCTGTCCCCCAAAAATGATAAAAATTGGTACAATGAACAATTTTTGGACATTAAAACAGGAGCTAAATGCACTCTTAAAAATGCATATTCTTTGGAAATATGCTTCTAACTATTGGTAACAACAGTTTGGTGAGATGAATTATCATCTTAGGGGTTTATTGTGTTGCCATATTGCAGCACGGCTACCACTGAGATGTTTCATCTGACACAAATTGTTCACCTTGTTCCTGTTGCAAACTACAGTTCCAGCTCTGCAGAAGACACAACGCAATCACACTGATTCAAGGGCTTTTGCCCGAAAAGTCGATTTCGCTGCTCCTTGGATGCTGCCTGAACTGCTGCGCTCTTCCAGCAACACTAATCCAGAAAATATCAGTGTCCTTTGAAGAAACTGTGATCCAGCCCAGACGATCCCACACCCCCTGAGTTTTTGATTTAATATGCTACCAGTACAGAAATGTACAACATGTGAATTCATTTTATTTTTAAATGTAAGTCCTCCATTTGTCAACTGTTACCACATACGTTTCCGTTCCACACAAATAGCATTTATAAATATTTACCATACAAATTTTCTATCAACTAATAAAATAGCCCATGAAAAATCTGGTTTGATCAAATTGTTCATGCAGGAATTGATAAACCTGTACCAGATAATACCAGCTGAAAAGGTTTTACATTAACAAACAAATTAAAAATAAAAGAACAACCAATCTCACATTCAACCTTCAGCTAGTTGTTGTGGAATGCATGGAGGCGATATTCAGGTTTGAATTGATAGTAAGGCTACTATTTCTGCACAGGTTCAAACTATATGAACCACCTTTTCAAAGTAGTATTTTCACAGGAACAGATCTCAACTTTACAGTGAGACACCTCCTTGTCACAACCTCTCACATAAGGCCCTGGAGTTGATAATGAATAAGCTTTTTGTTACATTTCTGTGGTTTTGCACTCAGTAACTTTCCCTCAGGTCTGACCACTCCTATTGGCATAATTCCTTCCCCAGAACTGAAGTTTTCCTGCTTAATATTTGTGACATGATATTTCATTTGTTATTTCATATGATCTTATCTTTAGTGGAAAAGAACCCTCAAAATTTAACTTAGTTTGTTAATAAATATCAGCACTTATGCCTGAATTTTAATAATTCCATTTTAAATCCACAGTTGTTTTAGAGCTGATAATTGCTTCTTGAACGATAGATATAATAGTTATATTGTCTCAACATAAACTGGATATATCGAATTGACCAGTTAATTATTGATGACATCTTTCTGCCCTCTACAGATCTCCTCAACAGCTTCAGAGAGAAAGCAGTGTCATGTCCCTTTTTTTTTCAAATCTACCAGCTAGAAATGCCTGAATTATTTTAAAAATAAAAGAACAAGACTACGATCAAGCACCAGGCAAAGATGGCTACATAATTTGCATCACTGTACTATCAACATTCCAACACCATTGAGATGGTATGTACATCAATGCATACATTCACCAATGGTAATGATCCCGGGGAGGTGCATGAACTACAAACTCTATCAATCAGCACAGCGTCTGGAAAGTCATTTTGGGATTCAGCTGAGTGAAGACAAACCATTTAACATAACCATTGAACCCTGTGAAGCAGACATAATAATAAGTAACCTTAAAAGTGGCATTAACATGCCACAATTCACAAAATAAATCTAAGGGCTCACAAGTTGCACAAAGATAAAGAGTGGATTTCCTCTCAGCTTCATCTATAAGCCTTTGTTAACATGCTTTTATATGCAATACTGCTTTTTTTGTGAAATGTGAGTTTGGGAGTTACAGTATCAGTAATCATACAGTACTTAAAATTTCTTACAATATTTGTATAACATGGCTTACTCTACACACATTGGAATAAGTTCCCTATGCCAAAATTCCATGTAAAGGTATTTGATTACGTTGTCAGAGTGTTCAATGTCCAACTGTATGAAAGAATACGCGAAACCAATAAGGACTGTATGGTTTTTGAGAGACAAGGGCTATGCTCTGCAAGCATGGATGATGGCTCCATTATGCAAACTCAAGACTGAGACCAAGTGTAGGAACATTGTGGACCAGATGATATGTCTGCTGAAGATCAGGTTTCAATGTTTGGATTCATCTGGTGGCTGTTTGCAAACAGTTCAGACAGTCTTCGAAATGAATGTTGCATGCCGTGCTGTACACAAGTGGAGCTGCAAACAGGCAATCGTGGAGGTTGAGTAGCTAGGGAAAACAGCAGTTGTCTTCCAAGGAGGAAGCTGCAAACATTGAGCAGGAAGAACATCACCTTCTGTGTGGTAGAGTGCTGTATTATCAGGAACAACAAGCCAGATAGGACTTAACTGACCTTTAGTTCCAACAGATGAGAGTTGGGTGCAGTGACCAATCATTGACTGTAAATTTGGTGCAACTTGAAAATTCTTGTCTGTCCCCTGAGGCGATTGCAGCTTTTGTTTTTTCTTCATTTGTTTCTGCTGTCACTGAATAAAGGTGAATGTTTGAAGGCCTTCCTGTATGTGACGGTCACACATTAAATAAGAAGAAAATGTTGGGCTACATCAGGCATTGGGAAAGAGTAGCTCATCCTTAGACTTTCTTACATTTACGGGATGGAGGCATCACTGGTCATGCCAACATTTATTATCCATCCAATACTGCCCAGAACAGGGGACATTTAAGAGTAAGCCACATTACTGTGAGCCTGTAGTCACATGTAGGCCAGATCAGGTGAGGATGACTATTTTCTTCCTTGAAAGACATAAGTGAGCCAGAAGTATTTTTTTCTGACAATCGGCAATGCTTTCATAACCCTCACCGCTTTCTCTAACCTCCTTGGGCTGTCAGTTAAAAAGCTGGGATTTAACTTACATTTGTCACCATCCACCTTCTTATTCCTCTCCTCGCAGACCTTGAAACACCCAGTACTGAATATTGGTACAGCCTGTCCTGATGATGTGCTGGTGAATTGGATTCTCCTCCTGCTTCAAGGCATAAGAACAAGTCTCAACCAGTTATCCCAATCATAGTGTGTGGGCTTCTTCTAGGCATTCTAGGTGGTAACTGACAACTCCTTGAGGGAAAGGAGCAGTCCACCATCCTCTACACTATGGTAAATTTAAAGGCAGAAGATACCATACAAATGGAAACCCAACATGCAATAAATTAACAATCGTTTGGGGCTTTACAATCGTGAGTTCTATTGGAAGGTATCATCTCATTTTTTTGGTTCCATTCTTTTTATGCTATGATATAGCCCCTTTCTAAAAATTAATTTTGTTGTTATCGATTATGTTTAAACTAAAACTGTGTGTTGGTATAATTTGAAAAATGTGTTGCTGGAAAAGCGCAGCAGGTCAGGCAGCATCAAGGAGCAGGAGAATCAACGTTTCGGGCATAAGCCCTTCTTCAGGAATGAGGAGGGTGTGCCAAGCAGGCTAAGATAAAAGGTAGGGAGGAGGGACTTGGGGGAGGGGTGTTGGGAACTCAATAGGTGGAAGGAGGTTAAGGTGAGGGTGATAGCCCGGAGAGGGGGTGGGGGCGGAGAGGTCGGGAAGAAGATTGCAGGTCAAGAAGGCGGTGCTGAGTCCAAGGGTTGGGAATGAGATAAGGTGGGGGGAGGGGAAATGAGGAAGCCAGTCAAATCTGCATTCATCCCGTGTGGTTGGAGGGTTCCTAGGTGGAAGATGAGGCGCTCTTCCTCCAGGCGTTGTGTTGCCATGGTCTGGCGATGAAGGAGGCCAAGGACCTGCATGTCCTTGGCAGAGTGGGAGGGGGAGTTAAAGTGTTCAGCCACAGGGCGATTGGGTTGGTTGGTGTGGGTGTCCCAGAGGTGTTCTCTGAAACGTTCCGCAAATAGGCGGCCTGTCTCCCCAATGTAGAGGAGGCCACATCGGGTACTGTGGATGCAGTAAGTGATGTGTGTGGAGGTGCAGAGGAATTTGTGACGGATATGGAAGGATCCCTTGGGGCCTTGGAGGGAGGTGAGGGGGGAGGCAACCGACTCAACACATACTTTTACTATAAACCGACCGACTCCCACAGCTACCTAGATTACACCTCTTCCCACCCTGCCCCCTGTAAAAACGCCATCCCATATTCCCAATTCCTTCGCCTCTGCCACATCTGCTCCCAGGAGAACCAATTCCAATACCGAACAACCCAGATGGCCTCCTTCTTCAAAGACCGCAATTTCCCCTCAGACGTGGTTGACGATGCTCTCCACCGCATCTCCTCCACTTCCCGCTCCTCCGCCCTTGAGCCCCACCCCTCCAATCGCCACCAGGACAGAACCCCACTGGTCCTCATCTACCACCCCACCAACCTCTATATACATCATATCATCCTTCGTCATTTCCGCCACCTCCAAACAGACACCACCACCAAGGATATATTTCCCTCCCCTCCCCTATCAGCGTTCCGGAAAGACCACTCCCTCCGCGACTCCCTCATCAGGTCCACACCCCCCACTAACCCAACCTCCACTCCTGGCACCTTCCCCTGCAACCGCAAGAAATGCAAAACTTGTGCCCACACCTCCCCCCTCACTTCCCTCCAAGGCCCCAAGGGATCCTTCTATATCCGTCACAAATTCACCTGCACCTCCACACACATAATTTACTGCATCCGCTGCACCCGATGTGGCCTCCTCTACATTGGGGAGACAGGCCGCCTACTTGAGGAACGTTTCAGAGAACACCTCTGGGACACCCGCACCAACCAACCCAATGGCCCTGTGGCTGAACACTTTAACTCCCCCTCCCACTCTGCCAAGGACATGCAGGTCCTTGGCCTCCTCCATCGCCAGACCATGGCAACATGACGCCTGGAGGAAAAGCGCCTCATCTTCTGCCTAGGAACCCTCCAACCACAAGGGATGAATGCAGATTTCTCCAGCTTCCTCATTTCCCCTCCACCAACCTTATCTCAGTCCCAACCCTCAGACTCAGCACCGTCTTCTTGACCTGCAATCTCCTTCCTGACCTCTCCGCCCCCACCCCCACTCCGGCCTATCACCCTCACCTTAACCTCCTTCCACCTATCGCATTCCCAACACCCCTCCCCCAAGTCCATCCTCCCTACCTTTTATCTTAGCCTGCTTGACACACCCTCCTCATTCCTGAAGAAGGGCATATGCCAGAAACGTCGATTCTCCCGCTCCTTGGATGCTGCCTGACCTGCTGTGCTTTTCCAGCAACACATTTTTCAGCTCTGATCTCCAGCATCTGCAGTCCTCACCTTCTCCTAGTTGATTTTAACCTGTTGGTATAATTTTACAATTTAGCAGTGTAATTTACTTTTCTCAATATAATAATATATTGTCTGTCTTTAAAGTTTGTCTTGTCAGCAACTTCAACAATGGCATAGGTTAACTCTCCTAAAATAAATCATTTGGTATTATTAATTTTTGCACATCGCACAAAGTGTGTTCACTGATGGACATTAACCCTGTTAAAGGTGGCTTCCCATATGCAGCTGCCAAATAAATACAATACAGTTTAACACAGTAAATGTGTCCCAGAGGTACTCTCAATACCTTTATGCATCTACATTTCATTACTAAAACAATAATCCATTTCCTTTTGAACTTTTACTAGTATCATAACCTTGGTGACCTTGCCTTTGAAGGTTTAAAATGGAAACTCAAAGCACACCAGCCAGGGAGAAATGATGTCTCAGGTGGGGATCACTGTGTTAAATTTAATTTCTATTCTAAACATTTAGCTGTCACTCTAAGCACAATGATAGAAATATTGGAGTGGAAATGATACTTATCTTGTTTAAAGAAGCTTCCAGCGTTAAAGTCTGGCTCACTGCCATTTCCTGCAAAGGATAGAAAACTTGAAACAAGACTGCAAAAGCTATTTTAAAAAAACTTTTTGAACACCCCCACTTTGAATCTGGAATCAGTTTCTACTTTGAAATATTTCCAAGCCCATCCTGTTTAATATTAATACTGATTTCACCTTGGTTCCTCAACAACTGAGTCGGGACAGAATCCATCATATCACTATTTGCTAATTTTCTACTTGGAAAATCAAAACGTCCCCAGGAAGAATCTTCTTGTGGGGTCTCACAAAGATTTATTGCCCATGTAATAGAGTATCATGAAGATAGGTCTTTCACTTGAGTTCCATCTAGGAAAGATACAGAACTCCATGACAGCTGAAATCTGGCACTGGTCATATAAAGGTCATCCTTATTTTTACTTCTACTTTGTATATTAACCTTTCTTAACACTTCATAGAACTGGAAAATGAAGAGTGTTGGACATTATGCCTGAACCTAAAAATGAGCTATCACCTGATGAAACTATGACATGGGACTACTGACATGCCAAGCATTGTAAACTAAATGATTCTACAACCAACAGATCAGAGAGTTATGCTCTGCAGTTCTACTATATCCATTCATGAATTGTGGTGAACAACAAAACAACTTACTTGAGGAGGAAGATTTGCAAGCATCCCCATCCTCAATGATTGAAAATCTCAGTGCAGCAACACAAAAGACAAAGCTGAAGAATTTGAAAGCGCTTTCAATCAGAAGTGCCAACTGCAAGGTTAACCTGAGTCTCTTCAGGAGCTCCCCAGCATCACAGATGCCAGTCTTTGGTCAATGTGACCTACTCCACATTATATTGAGAAATGGTTGAAGGCACTGCAGACAGCAAAGGCTTTGGGTCCTGGCAGAATTCCCACAATGGTACTGAAGATTTGTGTTCAGAACGAGCCACAACCATTGCCAAGCCATTCCAGTACATTTATACTAACGGCAGCTGCAAGGTGATGTGAAAAAGTGCACGCGTATGACCTGGCCACAAAAAACAAAACAGAACAAATTCAACTCTGCAATTACTGTCCTGTCAGTTTACTCTCTATAATCAGCAAAGTGATGGAAAGATTTGATCACAGTGGGATCAAGATGCACCAAATAATACTCACCAATGCTCAGTTTGAGTTCTGCCATAACCACTTAGCATGTAGTCTCATTTCAGCTTTTGTTCAAACATGGGTGAAAATGCAGTGCGCAAAAGGGGAAGTGAGGCCGATTGACTTTGACATTGAGGCAGCATGTTACTGAATATGACATTAATAGTTCATCTCCAAACATCCATGCCTGGGTCAATAAGGGGCAAGTAACATTTGTGCCACAGAAGTGCCAAGCAATGACTTTCTCCAACAAAAGTGAGTCTAACCATTGCTTCTTGAATGGCATTTCCCTTACTGAATATCCCACAATTAACATCCTGGGGGTCACCACTGACTAGAAACTGAATTAGACCAGATACATAAATAGCTGTCCCTACAAGAACAGTCAGATTGTTTAGAATTCTGAAGTGAGTAACTCATCACCTGATTCCCTAAAGTCTGTCCACCATCTATAAGGCATAAGCTGGGAACATTGCAGTATTCTTCATGTGCCTGGATAAGCGCAGCATTGAGAACTTTCAAGAAGCTTAATACTTACAGGACAAGGCTGCCCACCTAACTGGTAGCCAATGCACCAAATTAAGCATTCATTCCTATCACCACAGACACACAGTGACAGCAAATTGTACCATCTACAAGACTCACTATTAAAAATCACACAACACCAGGTTATAGTCCAGTAGGTTTATTTGGAAGTACAAGCTTTCAGAGTTCTGCTACTTCATCAGGTAGCTAGCTAGTACAAGTCCACTCACAAGGATTTGCAGCATAACTCCACTCACAAGGAAATCATTTTGCAATGAAGTGGTCTACAAAACTAATGTTACTGAGGTTGCAAAAGGAACTGCAAATGATAAGATTACTAAGCTGTGTTAAGTGCATCATTGAACCCTCAGATATCCAATTTAAAACATGCATGTTTTAATAAACCTGATTAAGGGATGGTACTCCAAAAGTTATTCCTTCCAAATAAACCTGTTGGACTATAGCCTGCGACCTTTAACTTTTGTCCACCCCAGTCTAACACCGGTTCCTCCACATCAAGATTCACTGTAGCAACTCATCAGGCTCTTATGACAGCATTTCCAAACTCACAACATTTGTCATCTAGAAGGACAAGGCAAATGGTAACATGACCACTTACAAGTACCTCTCCAAGCCAAAAACCATTCCTACTGGGAACTGTGTCACTTTTCCTTGCCTGTCTCAGATTTAAAATCCTGAAACACCCTTCCCAACAGCACTGTGGGTATGCTTGTGCTAGATGAATGTCATCACCTCAGGAAAGCAGTTCATCACCAGCAATTCAAGGGTAACTGGAGATGGACAATAAATACTGATCTTGCACACCGCATCCCGATAAAGAATAAAAATGTAAGTGTACATATAGTCGTGAAGCAGATTGTTTTTTTTTCAATATCCTGAGTGACTGAGTAAGAATGCAGATTTATGTTCCTGAGTACTGACATTGTGAAGTTTCTTATCTTAGTCAGGTCAGCAAGGAGGATCAGTGTGCGGAGATAAAAACATTTTCTCATTCAGATGGAAGAAAAGTTGAAAGATAATTGAATCTGGCCTATTGTCATGCATCGCCAGAGTTTTAAAAGATTACAACCAAGTTTTCCAAATGTTTGCTGTCATAAAATATTCAGTGAAAGAAAAAGAATGTTATAGTATTTTGAAATCTCATATGTGGAAGAAAATGTAGTACTCTTCATGTCCTCAGCATCTGTCAAAACACTTGTAACTAAAGAGTGATATGGTATGGTCACTGTTAAAGTGGTAAATGCAGCACCCAAGCTCTGCATAACAAAGCCCAATGAAAAGCAATAAGTTTATTAATCACCATTATGGTGATATTGGTTGAGAAAAGAATGTTTGCCAGGAGCTAGTCAGATTGAATTGAATTGAATTGAATTGAGTTTATTGTCACGTGTACCGAGGCATAGTGAAAGGTTTTGTCTTGCGAGCAATACAGGCAGATCACAGAGTTAAGTATCCGAGATAATTAAATGATAGGTAAACAGTGGCAAAAACTAAAACACAGGTACAGGTGCATGCTAAGAGTTTGTGAGTCCATTCAGTATTCTAACAACAGGAGGGAAGAAACTGTTTTGAAACCGGCTGGTGCATGTGTTCAGGTTTCTGTACATTCTCCCCGATGGTAGAGGTTGTAGAAAAGCATTACCAGGGTGGAACGGATCTTTGAGAATGCTGGTGGCCTTTCCTTGATAGTGGGCCTGGTAGATGGATTCTATAGATGGGAGGTTGGCCTTTGTGATTGTCCAGGCCGAATTCACCACTCTCTGTAACCATCTCCAAACTTGAATGGTACAGTTGCCATACCAAGTAGTGATCTCACTCTGCTCATGTTCAAATAGTTCAATGGAATGTTTTCATGCAGCTAAATGGGGTCTTGGTAATTTGTCATCATGGATTCACCAGTCTGCTTCGTAGTGCAATAAGCACTCAAATTAGCAAAACCTTCTGTTCAAGCCAAGTTGTCAGCGATTACATGCTTTTTAATCTAAGTAATATGATAAGATACAAAAGCATTAAAACAAGTTTACAGACAAAAATGCAATAAAATGACCACAGTTCTGAATCAATTCATTCTCAGTATGCAAATATTCCCTGTTAAGAATCTTCAGTTATCGATCAGAAACCAGATTTATTATTCAAAGCTGACTGTTTTGGACCACTGTTATGATTGCAAGTGGTAAATGAAACCTTTGACATGTAGATGGCCTAGTTTGATATAATATGCCAAAATCAAACACAATCAGTTTGTTTTTATGCAACTTATAGCCAAATGATATCTGCTTTGGTGTGTGCATACTCATGATGCTTGATTAAATTTTGATCCTTCTGAAGTTTGTTTCAGTACTCAGTGAACAAAGCTCTATGTAGCTGTTGTAGTACAGTGGTAGCATCCCTGACTCTTGGCCAGAAGATTTGGGCTCAAATCCTATTTGCATCAGAGCTGTGTTGCATTAGATCTGAACAGAATGCCTGTAAAGATTTTAGATTTTTGCCCCAAGCAATCTGTAGCAGTACCAGTTTAAATGCAGTTCACTGCTAGTCCTTTAATTATATATTAAGTTCTGTTTTGTGTGCACAGAGGGAAGCAAGAACTTGATTTCCCCTCCATAATGACATGACAGCTGCATGAACAGCTAATGACAAACACAGGGAAGTATATACTGAGCTTGAAACCTTTTTCCTCTGAAAATTGTATTTTGAGAGGTTGTGTACATCAAGTGGTTTGAAACCGTGCAGTTGTTTGTAGAATCAGTTAACATCTCCAATACCTCCCAGTAGAGAAATAAATTGAAAGAAAACTTAACCCCTCAGCTTCACTGATGTGAATTCTGCTTGAAAACTAAATCAAGTATTATTTTGTCTGTTTTCGAACACTGGAAATTAATGATATAAGACAAAGCTGCCAACTGGGAGCACTGCCCAGCAGTAGGATTAAACATTTCAGGCACAAAGTGGTCATCATTGGAGCATTGTGCCATTTATTTCAATGATTGGTCAAGCAAAGCTTTATTATTAAAAGTTAGCCTAATTATTGATCTATGATACTGAAAGGCAAGTCTCTCCACCAGCAGAACAGATACAAAATATTGGGAGTATGGATGTAGGTTTGCTCGCTGAGCTTGACAGCTCATTTCCAGATGTTTCATCACCCTACTAGGTAACATCTTCAGTGGGACTCAGGCAAAGTACTGCTGAAAATTCCTGCTTTCTGTTTTTTTGTTTGGGTTTCTTTAGGTTGCTGATGTCATTTCCTGTGGTGATTTTATTTCCTGTGATGAAGTCACTTCCAGTCCTATTGTCGGGGGTGGTAGATGGGGTCTAACTCGATGTGTTTGTTGATAGAGTTCTGGTTGGGATGCCATGATTCTAGGAATTCTCGTACATGTCTCTGTTTGGCTTGTCCTAGGGTGGATGTGTTGTCTCAGTCGAAGCGGTGTCCTTCTCATCCATACGTAAAGATATCAGTGGGAGAGGGTCATGCCTTTTATTGGCTACAAACCTCAACCTGAGCCACAAATCTTCTCAAAACTCGCTATTGGGAATATATTAGAGGGATTAATACACTGGAGTCTACTTGAGACAGTGACCCCCATCCAGTCAGATCCTAAGTGTAATTTGCCTTTTTTTTTGACATTATGCCTCTTCTCTGGAGGAAAAGAGAAAGTTGAAGGGCAACCTGATATAATCTATAAAATCACAAGGTAGTTTGATAGTCCAGAGGTAGTGAAACTATTTTTCACTTAAGAGGAAAATCTAAAACTGACGGTGATAAATGTAAATCCAATAAGGAAATTCATGAGAAATTCCTTTGCCTAGAAAGTGGTTAGAATGTGAAACTCACTGCCAAAAAATAGTTGAAGAAAGTAGCATAGATGCATTCAAGGGGAAGCTGAGCAAGTTTTATGAGAGAGGAAAATAAGGGTACGATAACCTATTTCAATAAAAGTTAATAGGAGGAAGCTCATGCACAGCATAGAACACAGCAATGTCCAGTTGTGTCAAATGGTCTCTTTTCAGCGCTGTCTAAAGCAGAACTGTAATCACCATCTAAGCATGAAAAGTGAAAACAAAACTCTCTCATATCCATTCCTATGTAAATAATGTTTTTACATACTAAACAACTTGCACAGGCAATGCAGTGTTTTTCTGGTTTAAGGTTCGTCTGATATCTGTTGATGTATGATTTAATTTGTGCAATAATCATCATGATAACAGAGTAGCCATCTGAGCAATGATACTTAGGAAGCAGTACTGTTGTATGTAAAGTATAAGGCTCTTGAACAAAAATTAGGAAGTATAGAATTTATAAAGTTACTGGCTTCAGTATTTAAAGAACATTTTAAGTCAAAATCCAAACCAAAATTAAAGTACAGTGAGAAAAATCACCAGAATGAAGGATGTTGGCAAATAATAGGAAATAAAAACTCAATACTTGGAAGTCATATTTTTGCTAACCTTATGGCATTGTACTACTTGTTGAAAAATGAAAGATTGATGCTTGCTTGTACATCCTCCTGCATGAGCAGTAACAAACTGAGGTGTCATCTTTGAAAACAGGTTATTTGGGATAAATCCTGTGACTGCTGCAAGAAACTGCTTCGTTGCATTATTTAATTAATTTAATATTATTTAATTAATATTGGTATCACTTTAATCTGGCTTCATATATATTAGTTTCACGTTATGAGTGGGAGTTCCACTTGGAACTTTACTTCTGGGAGCGAGAGCTACCAGGAATATCCATTGGCAATCATTGAAGGACACTACGTATCCTGTCTATTATTGCAATATTACTGTATACAGACACAGTCAGTTGCAAAGTGCACTTGTTATATTCCTATGTTGAACAAGATCTCAACTGGAAGTATGACTATATTGAGGTTCCAGCGAACTCAGCTAAATTTCATAGCAGCTGGGTTGCCTTCAGTTTTACTCAATATTTTCACAGAACTACAGAATCTCCTCAGTGTGGAAGCAAGACATTTGGAGTACTGAGTCTACACTTACCCTCCAAAGAGCATCCTTTCTTGACCCACCTCCTCCACTATCTCCATAACCCCTTGATGTTCCCATGGCTGATCCACCTAGCCTACACATCACTGTACACTATGGGAATGGCCAGTCCACCTAATCTACACATCTTTGTACTGTGGGAGGAGACCAGAGCACTCGGAGGAAACCCACACAGGGGGAAGGTGCAAACTCCGCATAGATAGTCACCCTTAGTCCCTGCTGCTGTGACACAGCACAGATTTCTGGATTACAATGTCACTTTAGTAATGCTCTTACAAAATAAATACCTGCAGAATTTTAGTTTGTACTGCAGTAAATCAATATTTACTAGCTCTGCACTGAAAGTATAGAAAGATCACCTTCCAGAAAATTGTAATGGACAATCCATAAAGCCATTGAATAGAAAAGACAGAGTATTTACTTTAAAAGATTCTGAAAGTTTCTCCAATATCAATATATTTCAGCTTATTTGTGTTGGGCCTACACAATAAAAAATATTTATCACTAGGCACTAGCCATCACTGAGAAATGTAACTCTCTTGCTATTTTTAGCTCATTGGCTAATACATTTACATTAACTTCCTGTCTGAATTATTTTACTCATGTATTTGACATTGTAATTTTAAATGGATTAACAACTTCATTGAAATATCACACAAACTGGAAGCTATCCTCTTCCCTTCTGAGGCAGTCATTTGGAATTGTGAATGACTTGCCTTCACTCTGGTTTGATGAGTTCAGAGATGGCAGATACATCCAGTGTTCAAGCTGCAGAATCTGCACCATACAGGACAGATAGTGCTTAGAGGATTAGGTGGCTGAGGCATTTGGAAGGCTGTATGGTCTCCTTCATGTGCTGACTTCACCTCTGCAGGTTCCCGACCAAAACTGGTGATGTGCTCAGTGCTCTCCTGAATAAACCTACTCCATTTTAGTATGTTACAATCCAAGTCGTTCTTCACTCTGTGGAGATCGTTGATTTGTTTGGGGATGTTAACATAGCAATGGGATCCGTCATGTCAAATAATTATGCAGTGGTGGAACTTTACCTCTTTTTCCACTTATTCTAAGACATCATGTAAAATATGTTAAAAACTGATAGAACTGTAGATGCTGTAAATCAGAAACAAAAACAGAAGTTGCTGGAAAAGTTCAGGAGGTCTGGCAGCATTTGTGAAGAGAAATCAAAGTTAACATTTCAGGTCTGGTGACCCTTCCTCAGAGCTGATGGTAGCTAGGAAAATGTCTGTTTATATGCAGAAGATAAGGTAGGGGAGGCGGTAAAAAGTAAACAGTGAATAGCTGTTAACGAAGACTGTTAGTGTCTAACAATAGGTAGCGTGTATGATGTGCTGTATGTGGTGGTGGTGGTGTTGGGGGGGCCGGGGGCCAGGGGTGGGGGGGCTACGAGGACAAGTGGAAGTTTTGGCCCTAAAGTTATTGAACTCAACATTAAATCAGGAGGGCTGCAGGTTCCCCATGTGGAAAATGAGGTGCTGTTCTTCCTGTTTGTGCTGAGCTTTGCTGGAGCATTACAGCAAGCCTGAGACAGTGATGTTTGCCGGGGAACAGGGTGCTGTGTTAAAGTGGCAGGCAACTAAAAGCTCAGGATCTTTTTGTGGGCACAACGTAAATGTTCTGTGAAGTGGACACCCAGTCTATACTTTCTTTCCCCAATGTAGAGAAGACCATATTGTGAACAGCAAATGCATTGGTCTAGATTGTGAGTTTCAGACTTGCTGAGCTTTTTCAGTAACTTCTGTTTTTATGTAAAATAAGTTTCCTGTTTTGGAGGAGTCATTGGTTATTATTTTTCCTTTTAACAAAAAAAACCTGATTACAAAAAAAAGTACACTGTGTTGGTGTTATAATATGTGCTGTGTCTTGAAAGAAAATAGGCCATGTATAGTCGATATCTCTCAGCATTACTCATACATTTATGGGATAGAGTCAGCGGAGTCTCAACTGCAATATTTATGTTATTGGATCAAGATGCAAACTTAATCTAATCACAGAATTGCTAAGGAATGGTGTTAAAATTATTTGAAGTTTACTACAGTTGAATGCAAGGCCATCCCTTTATTGTCACAATTCATTTTGCTATTCTTTCTCAATTGCTGAAAGGTGAGGCAGTCATTTGTGCTAAATTTCCCACCTTATACATATGTGAAAATATTCACAACAACTTTAATTTATTTATGAGATGTTACATTTCTGCATCATGCTTGCAACATTGTGGATGGGTGAACACAGCAGAGAGTTTTTAAAGACAGGCCATTATAATTTTGCAATCACATTAGCCAATAAAATTAGATTTTGGCTGTGAGAAGCAAAGCAGTTAGGTAAAGAGCAAACTGTTATAATTTACCAGCAAAACTGTAAAAATAACATTGCTATTAATTTGTCTCATTTAAAAAAAATACCAAAGCCGTTGTAAAACATTTTGGTCAGAAGTTGCCAAAATTCACTGACAATGGAACGAGTGAAACATGTTACAGCTGTACAATATTCGTAGCCATACTGAAGCAGTAAGAACGTGAACTAAATGTGTCGATGTTATTTAGTTAATAGCCTACTGCCGTGAAAGTGCAGGTTTATGGCACTTCAGAATTAAAGTTCTGGAATTGAAGAGCTGGAAGGTCTTACTTTGTAAGATAAAGCTAAGCAAAGGAATGCAAAGAATGTTCTCTTCTGACCTACCGAAGCAGGTTCTGTTCGGATCGTAGCTACTGTGACAGTGCTAACACTCACCAGAGCTGAGGGTCTTGAGCAAGAATGGCATCGCCCACCCTGCAAGCAACAAGGTATAGTTTATTTTTATAGTTTTCCTCTCCTGTGCTCTGACTGTGGAGACCACCACGTGTAGCTTTCTTTTTTTTTGCACCATAATGTGCAATTCATATTTGTTAATCAAATTCTGCCTGAGGTCATCCACCCGACAGGAAAGGGAATTCAGATGTTTGTATTGAAAAGGGATTGTACTAATAGCCTACCCCCATCACACAGCCATTAGGAGTTATTAATTTTGTTCTGCACTAATAGTATTTTAAAACCTTTACCAGCAAATATTCATGGCAATAGCCATGACCAGTTTAATTTCAACACAAAAACGGGAGGGAATTTCTGGCAGGAAAATGCTTTAAGTTGAATATTATGAAACGTACTCACAATGCTAAAATGCTTTTGCCCCTGTTCTGCAAAATGAATTATTTCCTTATGATTATAATTAACAGAATAAGACAATTTAATAAGACAATTAACAGAACACAATTATTATACTGAAAATCTTGCTTTTACAGGAAGGATCAAGTCAATTGACATGATTTTGTTTTCTTATTTGCGAAATCATCTCACAACTCTTATATGTTCCATTATTTAAACTAAACTTTCAAAATACTCCACAATACATCAATGCTCTCACACTTTCCCATATAATGAGTTGCAGTTTGCAATCATCAGCAAAAATAACTCTAACTGCATAAAATGACCTTGAATAGATTTCATGTTAACTTATATAGCATCACCACCTTGAATTTATCCACATTTATATTTGCTTTTAGTATCAAAAAAGTCTTAAGCAGAAAGAAGGACATGAATAACAATAGGCCATTCAGCCCCTTGAACCATGTTTTCTATTTAATTCCATTCATGACTGAAAATCTTTAGTGCTTGTTTTGATTCTATAATTCATTCATACCCATCGCTAATCTAATGCTTTCAAATTTAAAATTGTTAATTGAGTTGCATCTATTTTTTGTTGTTGATAGAACTCAATATTTCTATTTTGCTTGCATGAATAATTTTTAAAAATCTTTTCATGGGACATGGACCTCCTTCAGTAGGCCAACATTTATTGCTCATCCCTAATTGCTCTTCAGAAAGTGATGAAGAGCTGTTTTCTTGAACTACTGCAACCCATATGGTATGGATATACAGTGCTGTTGGGGTGGGCCGTTCTACTGAATAGCCTGGCTTTGATTTTATGATTATATGCTATTGTCCTCAACACTGCCACTAGCTGAAATGGAGTTTACTTTTATTCACCAAATAATTTCCTTTTAAAATGCAAACATAGAGTCAGAGAGTTATAGAGATGTACAGCATGGAAACAAACCCTTCTGTCCAACCCATCCATCAACCAGATATCCTAAATTAATCTAGAGTCATTTGCCAGCATTGGCCCATATCCCTTTGAACTTTTCCTGTTCAGATGCCTTTTAAATGTAGTAATTATACTAGCCTCCACCACTTCGTCTCACAGCTCATCCCCTGCATGCAGCACCTACTGCCTGAAAATGTTTCCCCTTAGGTACCTTTTATGTCTTTCTCCTCTCACCTTAAACCTATGCCCTCTAGTTTTGGACTGCTCACTCTGGGGAAAAGACCTCAGTTGTTCAACCTATCCACGCCCCTCATAATTTTATAAGGTCACCCCTCAGCCTTCATTGTTCCAGGGAAAACAGCCCCAGCCTATTCAGCCTCTCCTGATAGTTCAAACCCTCCAAACCTGGCTACATCTTTGTAAATCATTTCTGAACCCTTTCAGGTTTCATAACATATTTCCTATAGCAGGGAGACCAGAATTGAACACAGTTTTCCAAAAGTGGCCTAACCAATCTCCTCAACATGACCTCCCAACTCATATACTCAATGCACTGACCAATAAAGGCAAGGGTACCAAACATCTTCTTCACTATCTTATCTACATTCACGCTCAAGGACCTATAAACCTGCACTCCAAGGTGTCTTTGTTTTTCAATACTCCCCAGGACCTTACATTTATGTATAAGACCTGCCCTGATTTGCATTTCCAAAATGCAACACCTCACATTTATCTGAGTTAAACTTCAACTGTCACTCATCAGCTCACTGGCCCATCCACTCAAGGTCTCTTCAACAAGAAAGAGAACGGTGCATTTAGGCAGGGAAACAATCAGACCAGTCAGTTTTGAAAGAGTACACAGAGAGAGACAAAGCAAGGCAGAGAGGTTTAGGGATATACAGATAAACAAATTGCTGAAGAAATTAACAGGTCTGGCAACATCTGTGGAGGGAAAACAGAGTTACAATTTTGAGTCATTTGGGCTCACAGAGATTGAAACGTTAGCAGTTTCTCTCCACAGATGCCGCCAGACCTGTTAAGTTTCTTCAGCAATTTCTGCTTTTATTTTTGTCAGATCTTTAACTTTCACTGTTCTTTGTTATATATTAGAGAGGTTTAGGAATGGGTTTAGAAACTTAGCTCAAAATTGTTCTCTCCCCCTACTGCGAAGTTGAAAGAACATGCTAAAGTGGATGAACTGAAGGTTTAAAGTAGAACTTATGGGGGAGGATAGTGAGAAGGTTATGGCTGCAGACACTTGGCGTGAAAAATATCAATTCTAAATGATGCATTTGTAGGTTGGCGAGGATTGGAGTGTTGGGCAAACAGGACAGAAATTGAGCAGCCCTATCTCAGGCAAGATAACATTTTTAAAGAATGGGCTTTGAAAAATTGCCACAGAAGACATTTTAAACTCCAAAACTTTGGTTGTGTTGGAAATATTATAGAGTGAAAAGTGGGCACTATTGTGCGAAGTGGAAAAAAAACACTAGAGGTCAGAAAATATAGTTTAAATCTCATTGGTGGGATGAGCAAGATACAAAAGCAGTGAATCAATAAGTGTGTTAATTGTAAACAGGGGATGTGGGTTTGGGAAGGTAGCAGGTTTATGGGGAGGATAATTGAAATCACTGGCAAGACAACAAAACTTTTCAAGTGGATGAATAGATTGGTCTTCCCAACAGTCAAGTGGAGAAGATTCTAGCAAACTAACATCAAACATGACATCTCAATGGGTATGGAGGATATTGGAGGAAGGTGCTGTAAAATAGAACTGGGTAGCAATTTTTGAGAAGATTTGAGAAGATCCTACATTGGACAAACAGGCAGAAAACTAGCCACCAGGATACATGACTAGCCACAAAACGACATCACCCTCTCTCACTATCTTCACATACTTTGACTGGGACAACACATCCATCCTAGAAGAAGCCAAACAGAGAAATGCACAAGAATTCCTAGAAGCATGGTATTCCAACCGGAACTCTATCAACAAACACATGATTTGGACCCGGTTTATCACCCACTGAGAAAAAGAACAGGAAATGACATCACCATAGGAAATGACATCGTCAATCCAAAGAAACCCAAACATATAAATAGAAAGCAGCAATAATCAGCAGTGCTTTGTCCAGCAGCTCACAGAAGATGTTACCTAGTATGGTGATGAAATGTCTGAAAATGAACCTTCCAGCTCAGTGAACAAACCTACATCCATAGAACTGGATTTTATTAACATACAAAATAAAATCTGGCTGTGTGCCTATGGATGATGTGATGAAAGGCCAACAAGTAAAGGCCAACAACAAAAATTAGGGGCCTACATAATTTCAGGCACTAAGGAGCAAGAGAGTTATAAGAATAAGGAAAGTGGTCTGCTTCTCAACTTTCAGTTGAGCAGGAGATAGGTTTAAATTAGAGGCAAAAAGAAAATCACTGAATGTATAAATTACCTGTCTATAAGTTAGTAAAACTGTTAGAATACTACTGTTGATAATGTCAACAAATGCATCTAACAGAAGGCAGAACTTTAATAAAGACAATTTTTGATTAATAGAAATTCACAGCATATCAACACGAGGACATAGTTGATAAAACCCATTGATTAAACCAAACAATATTTCAAGATATAAATAAAAACCGACAAAACTGCGGATGCTGGAAATCAGGAATAAAAACAGAAATTGCTGGAAAGACACAGCAAATCTGGCAGCATCTGTGGAGAGAAAGTAGAGTTAACATTTTGTGTTCAGTGACCCTTCCTTAGAACAGGTTCCTCAACTCTGATTTCTCTTCACAGATGATGCCAGTCCCATTATCACTTTCCAGCAATTTCTGGTTTTGTTTCAGAGTTCAAAAGTAAGATAATTTCCACTTGCAACCAATGACACTGCTATATCCCTCAACTCCCTATTTTCCAAACTTCTGCTGTTTCTCTAAATTACATCCAGCTTTAGATTTCCTTAATACCTTGTCTTTGACCAAACAATTTGTCAATCTTTCTGATTTCTCTGTGCTTTGTGCTTTTTATGAAGCATCTCAGTACATTTTATGTAAAAGGCACTATTTCGGTGCGAATTGTTGTTATGAATTGGGACTATTGGCCTCAGGGTTTTTGGACTCATTTTTAAGGTATTTTTGTCTGTGCCATTTTCATCAAGGTTCATGGAAGGTTTCTATCTGTGGGGCCCACCAAATATTCTTGCACGATTGTCCCACACTTGCCTCATTAGCTACCTACCACCCCCTTGGCACTTCTCCTGTTATCCATGGCATTGGTGCATTCTTTAAGAGGCCATTGTGCACCAGGGCACATGCTGACACCCTGAAGCCCCCTCTACTTGGCTAGTGACATTGCCCTGGTCTTGGCATACATGGGGAAATCAGTACCCCACTTTGCAGACAGAGACCTGGAGATCCTTGTGGACACTGCATGGCTGTGCATTCTCTCACCTGATCTGAGGGTATGTATATGTTCTATTGACATGCCAATCCAGTTCAGAGCATTGACTTCCAGTTCCAGAGTTCATCACTGCACACACACATACAGAAGAAAATAAATTAACGCAGATACAGAAGGTGTAAGCCCATACCCCCCAGAACCAACAGTGAATACTATGACACAAAACCTGCCAGCTCGGTATGAGCTTATCAATAAGTTGGTGCGGTGTATGCCTCCTGGATAAACACCAGTATTACAAAAAGCAAAGAACAGTACAGCATGAGAACAGACCCACCAAGACTGTGCTTCTAAACTGAAAACTTTTTGCCTATACATGGTCCAAATCCCTCGATTCCCTGCTTATCCATGTATCTATGAAGATGCCTCTTAAACATTGCAATTGTATCTGCTTCCATCACCTCCTCTGGCAACACATTCCACCCTCTGACTAAAATCCTTGCCTCGCATATCCTTTAAAATTTCCTCCTTTTGACTTAAAAATATGTAATTGACATTTCTACCCTGAGGAAAAGACTCCATATATCCACTCTAACTGTGCCTCCATAATTTTGTAAACTTTTATCAGGTCATCCCTCATCCTTTGATGCTCAAGTGAAACAAATCAAGTTTGTCCAATTTCATCTCAGAGCTAATATCTCCCAAACCAGGCCACATACTGGTAAATCTTTTCCATACCATTTTAAAGCTTTCTGTGACAACTAGAATGGTATATTATATTCCAAATTAGCCTGACTAAAGTTCTGTATAGCTGCACTATGACTTGCCAATTTTTATATTCTATACTCTAACCGATGAAGTTAAGCATACCATGCATCCTGTAGGAAGAAGGTCACTCGAGATACCTCAGCACCTTTACCTTAGCTGCATGAACAATTATGCCATCCACTTTTACTTCGTTCAATTCCCCCCTTTTTACTCAGGCCACGTAGAATTAACTCATAATATGGCTATTATGAGTTATTAAAGATGGTTAATATGGTTATTAAAGAGCCAAGGCAGGAGTTGAACTGCATGATATTTCTCTTCTCGCACCCTTAGAGGAGAAGTGTCCTAACTCTGAGTACCTCAAGTAATCGTCTCAGAGTGCCCAAGCCCCTGGACTAATATCAGAGGTTGTCCTTGACTTAACGTCAGATGCCTCTTAACTGAAGTGTATCTCCTGTGAGCTGACTGAGCATTCTGGTCTTCTTCCTATCGGAAAGATATTGTGAAACTTGAAAGGGTTCAGAAAATATTTACAAGGATGTTGGTAGGGTTGGAAGATTTGAGCTATAGGGAGAGGTTGAATAGGCTAGGGCTGTTTTCCTTGGAGCGTCGGCGGCTGAGGGGTGATCTTATACAGGCTTATAAAATCATGAGGGTCATGGATAGGATAAAAAGACAAAGTCTTTTCCCTGGGATGGGAGAGTCCAGAACTAGAGAACCAGAGGTTCAGGGTGAGAGGGGAAAGATATAAAAGAGACCTAAGGGGCAACCTTTTCACACAGTGGGTGGTATGTATATGGAATGAGCTGTCAGAGAAAGTGGTGGAGGCTGGTACAATTGCAACATTTAAAAGGCAGCTGGATGGTTGTATGAATAGGAAGGGTTTGGAGGGATATGGGCCAGGTGCTCGCAGGTGGGACTAGATTGGGTTGGGATATCTGGTCGGCATGAACAAGTTGGATCGAAGGGTCAGTTCCCATGCTGTACATCTCTATGACTTCACAACTCTATTCCTCTTTGACTCTCAGACATGGTTATTTGGTTGAATCACAAGCAGTGTTTGCTGTGTTGGCTATTGGCTAATGTAGTTTGGTGACGTGTAGCATCAAGTCCACTCCTGGACTTGTACTTGCTGACAGCCTGCCTGGTTTGTGTCTGCACTCAAAAGCAAGGTATGGCCAGAAAAAACATGGCAAGGTAGAGATGCTGGAAGCTTCTAAATTGGTGTATATTGAGTGAGAGCTAGGAGAGGTAAGGAACAATCCTGAGATGCAGCCTCGTCTAATCCTTCAGTTGGCACTACTCCTGTGGACAGAATTTGCAGTGAGAGGTGTCAGAGCTCTTCAAAGTGCAGAACTCAAGTACTGAACTATTTTATGAGTGGATTAGAGATGTGCCATGATGGTGCCATGATGTGCCATTGTCTGTGGGTGTGCCAAGTAGTGTTGGTACTGGGTGTCCAAGATGGAGGTCTGGAAGAGAAAGCTGGAGTTAACAGGTACCTGGCTCCGACTTCCATCTCAAGACTTCCCATATCTAGTTCTATCTAATTAGTGGTAGAATAAGACTTTGTATATTAGTGAGGCAAGATTCATTGTTAATGAAAGTGATAATAAATAATAATCCCCATTGTTAGTCATCTTATTACTCCCTAGGAAGAATCTTATCTCAATGCCCCAAACTCTGTTGGAAAGTGTGACTTGATACTTCAAGAAGAAGAAATGCCTTGCCTAACATTTCAAACCATTCTCTCATATTTCATGCTATAGTTCAAATTGTTCAGGGCCCAAAAAGATTCCAGCCAGACACATCAAAATTTTCACTGTCAATTTCAGTTAACAATTATACAAACGTTAACATTTTCTGTTCATTGAAACTGTTCAAGAAGTTTACCAAAGCATTGTTGATCATTGTTAAAGGATTAATATTGGCATTTGATTTTAACTGCACTTTTTAAAAATAAGATAGCTCTTCCAGAGCAAACCTTGTGACATTACTTGATGCCAGCTGCTGAAGATAAATGATGCTTCATCCACTTCATGCACTGCTCTGCCTCATTGCTATTTCACATGTACTTTTTTGACTGTGTTAACTATCAGAGACATGAAAAACAATTCCACTGCCGGCCCTACACTTCTATCCTTTTCAGTTTTCACGCATAGAAACAGTAGAATTCAATTTCTTTTGTCTTCTAAATTCTCTCCACCTCAATGGAAACACTTTTAACCTCCCTTTGTCCCTCTCAATGGAAGGACTTCTGTTTTTCCTTTCCTTCAAACTGGAATTCTGTCTCAGCTGTATCTTAATGCCAAGCCTCGCCACAGGCACTATAAATGATCCCAGCACTTTAATATTTTATTCATAGAAGGCTAGAAAACAGGCAATGGTTTTGTTTATGTGGCTCCATGAGTCACAAATGATGATTAAGAGTCCAAACTTCAGGATAAAAGGGTGTAAGGTCACTACAGATCGTTAAGATGTCTTGCAGCTGAAAAAATAATTTTTAAAGTGAAACAGCTTGCTCTCATCACAGATTACCATGCCAAAAGCATTGGAGAAAATATGCAAGTAGATCAAATTTGCTTTGAATAAGAAATTGCTTTTATTAGTTTGTACTGTGACGAAAAGCCTGATCTGATGAAGTGACGCTTATCCTTTGAATAAATTACACTTAACCAGATGCATTGAATAATTATTAACTGATATGGTTCATAGAAATATTCTTTATAATTTTGCTGAGAAAAATTGCAATCTAGTAAATTTATTCACAGAAAAAAGTACAACTAGGCTTAGTGTTCAATGCAAAGCTTTAATTATTATTTGTTCATATTTCGTGTAATAATATTTACTTGTATTATCAGTCATGGAAGATGTGCACCTCATCTCCAGACTTTAATGTGAGTAATTTATGCAAAAAAATTGTAGTTTACTAAGGGTTTGATGTAACAATAGACAGACCAGTAACAGTTATTTAAAAGGCTAATGGGAGTTGACAATGATTCTATGACTCTATGTGGGATAGGAAATGGAAATTGAAAGGAAGTGATGCTAGGAAGGGTGAAAAAGCTCTGGTACTTTGAATAATTACCAACGAGATGCCAGACATCAGAATTTGAGTCAGAGTACATGTAAAGAATGTGCGTCTAGTGTTGAGAGCGAGAATGTTTGGGCAGGGCTTAATAGGGATGGCTAGGAGAAAGTGAGGACTGCAGATGCTGGAGACTAGAGTTGAAAAGTGTGGTGCTGGAAAAGTGCAGCAGGCCAGGCAGCATCCTTAATAGGGATGGCCACCACTGTCCTCATTAACTGAGCCCACATGTTTGATTGGCAGTGCTGTGAAGACTCTAAACTGAAAGATATATGATAGAATTTGATGACCTTATGGTGGAGAATATTCTGAATATCAATAATTTAAAAGAAAATTTTAAGCAAACTATTCTATCCATGGACTCTTCAGTAATGGTTTTATGCCGCTTGCTAAATCATTTCATAACGTAGTTTAAGGTCAGCCGTATTGCTGTGGATCTGGAGTCACATGTAGGCCAGATAAGGCAAAATAGCCGATTTCCTTCTCTACAAAATTGGCAGCACAGTAGCTCAGTGGTTGGCACTGTTACCTCACAGTGGGCGGCACGGTGGCACAGTGGTTAGCACTGCTGCCTCACAGCGCCAGAGACCCGGGTTCAATTCCCGCCTCAGGCGACTGACTGTGTGGAGTTTGCAAATTCTCCCTGTGTCTGCATGGGTTTCCTCTGGGTGCTCCGGTTTCCTCCCACAGTCCAAAGATGTGCAGGTCAGGTGAATTGGCCATGCTAAATTGCCTGTAGTGTTAGGTAAGGGGTAGATGTAGGGGTATGGGTGGGTTGCGCTTCGGCGGGGCGGTGTGGACTTGTTGGGCCGAAGGGCCTGTTCCCACATTGTGAGTAATCTAATCTAATCTAATCTAATCTACCTCACAGTGCCAGGGACCCAGGCTCAATTCCAGCCTCCGGCCATGCTAAATAGCCCATAGTGTTCAGGGATGTGTAGGTGAGGTGTATTAGTCTGGGGAAATGTGAAGTAATAGACTAGGGGGAATGGGTCTGGGTGGGATACTCTTCAGTGGGTTGGTGTGGAGTTGTTGGGTCAAATGGACTGTTTCCACGATTCTATGAAAATAAAATTGCATGAATCTTGTCCACACATTTTGAATTTGAGTAGTTATTCCACTTGATATTTTTCTGTTTAAGAATTCCAGTACCCTAAGAGATCATTGCTCAACAGGTCTGAGAATATTCATTGCTTTAACTATCTTATGTGTGAGAAGGTTTGATATTGTCCATTCAAGATCCTTGGAATCCATTCATCTGATCTGATGAGTGGAAATATTAATGGGAAGAGTAAGATTTTTACAAAAAATCTTTGATGATTGTACCATTGGCATTTTGCATCAGAAATAGATCTTGTGTTTCCTGGTGGTGTATTAGGAGGATAATCAAGTAGTCATCTGTCATCTCCCAAATTGAGGAAAATGGGAATTGGAATGGATGGATTATTCCTCCCAGTTTAGGGACTCGATGCTGATTTTAATGAGTTTGGCGACATCTTAGCAGCCCGTATTATATAGATATAGTGCAGTATTGGCAAACACAGATAATCAATCAACTTCCTAACAGCTCATTAGATGTTTGTTACTTAGTATAGTTGTCGTGTGCTTCTTTACAGGTTAAATTAATTTCAACAGCAATTCCAAATTTTATGGCAGATGTTTTTTTCTTAAATTTCATTAAGAAAACTCAATCCTTTGAATTGTTACACTATTTTTTACATTTTCAGAAAGCTAGAAGGATTAAGTACTAGAATATAGTTTGTAACCCATGTTGAAAGGATTAGTAATGAAGATTAGATTACTCAAGGAATGTTGTTAATACCCTTAAAGACTGGAACTTGTAAGACTTGCAGCAAGTTCAAATAAAATTCTTTGTTATTCCTAATCTGGGCACTTTGTTAAGAATCTTTTTGTCTCATTGGAAACATTGGACTTGCCTTTTATGCCTCAGATTTTGTTAGTTATGTATATCTTTGGCACAAGCTGGTATGAAAAGCTAGAAATTAGATTCTCTGCGCTTCTAAATGGAGACTAATTACATAGTGTTGATGTCGAGTGTAGACATATTTTCTATTACAACAATTGTGGAGAGAGGGCAATTCTTCTTCACACTTGTATCATACTGCAATCCTTGGTCTCCCTATACCAGCCTTGGTTTTTTCTCCTTTGGGTCGTCTCTCGATCTTTGCATCGGCACCAAGAATATAGGCTGACTCATACATTTTTTTTTTGGTAAGTCTGAGCTGTGTCAAGTATTTTGGAGAGTTTGTTGTGTGAAGCCTCATGGGTTTTCTTGTCATATCTTACCACACTTGCCGAAGCACTCCTTTAGAGTATCTGTCACATTTAATTCCTGCCCCATCTTACCGTGCACATTCCTGGAACAACTAACCACTCAGCTGTTATCTGTTGAAAGATTGCCACTCTTTGTACCTGTGTCACTTTTAAAAGCCTGTTGTGCATCTGGACAAGTTCTGTCAGCCCTGCATGGCAGCTGACATTTGTCATGAATGTAGCAGACATGGGAAATTGGTGTCCCATTTTGTGGGCATTGTCATAGAATCCCTACCGTGCAGATAGAGGCCATTCGGCCTATCTACACTGACCCTCTAAAGAGCATCCTACCCAGACCCACCTCTCCACATTTTACCATGACTAATCCACCTACCCTATACATCCTTGGAAACTATGGGGCAATTTAACATGGCCATCCAACCTTACTTGCACATCTTTGGACTATGGGTAGAAAACCATGCAGACAGAGAGAATGTGAAAACTCCACATAGATAGTCGCTTGAGATTAGGATTGAACCTGGGTCCCTGGCATTTTGAGGCAGCAGTGCTAACCAATGTGCCACCTTTTTCCTGGAGATCCTGCTTGACAGGGTGGCACTGATGCAAAAAATCCTCCTCCCCCAGGACCAGCAGTGGAGGCTATGACACCAGACCATGCCAGTCTGGTCTGAGGTGACCACTCAGGGTGAAGCAATCTCAGCCATCTGGAGGAATGCCCAGCACTGCAGGACAAACATTAATATCCTACTCCACTCCAACCAAGGGTGAGTGTCACCATCTTCTCTCTAATATATCACACTCACTCTATCTCTGCTACTGAACACCAAGGCTCATGCTCTATTGCTGTCACTGTTGCATGCAACATCTTCTGTTGCTCACTGTCACCCACCCTAATCCCCAACACCACAAATCCTAAAAAAATCTAGTGTAAAATTTGTAATATAAATGTCTGTTGAAATTAATTTAGTGTGTGAACAAGCATTCTGCAACTATGCTAATTAGCAAACATCTAATGAGCTTTGAAGAAGTCAATTGATTATCTGGATTTGCCAATACAGCAGTACAGTAGGAGTTGGGCTGTCAGAAGGTGTTTAAAAAGATAATAATCACTAGCAATTGACCACTCGCTGCTGCTTAGTGAGAATCTCGCAGTGCTGCTTCTGAACAGCATAAAAGATGGTGTCTAATGCTCTCGACATTGAGTTAGGCGTCACTACATTTGTCACCTGATTTTACAGATATCTCCCCTTACTTCAATTCGCTCACTCTGCTATGCAATTCCATCAAATGGAGAACAATTGTGGATTTATTCATATATGATTTGAGATTTTAAAATGTTTAAATTTGGTGCACTAAATACATATTAAGAAAGTGAACTATGTTGTTGTTCAGAAAATCAAAATCAATCCTTTCACCCTCCTATCTTCAGTGTAATACAAATCATTTGTTGAGTGGCACAGTCTTTTAATATTTCAGGAAAGTAGTTCTGGCTAATGTTAATGAATTATCTAACAACAGAGCATCATTACTAACACCACCTTATGCTTGGTATACACATTTTCCAGTTGTGTTTACTGGTTACAAGGATCAAGACTGTTTTCCTTTCACTGTTCCCCACACCCCAAGGAGCCTGAAGGGAGTAAAGCCAAATGTAGTTCTCCACCCTGGAGAACCTTAATTAAGGTTACCTAAAGTAGTACTCTGTACTGATGGAATCTGGACTATAGTCTACTGATATTAATATGTTTCTTTCCCTGCTGAACAGTTGCAGTGGGATCATCTTTTCAAACCCTTTGGAGCAAGTTTCACATTCTGATCATGTTAACAAATCAGACATTCTGTACTGGCATTTAAATTCATATATTTCTATGATGTGCTGTCTAAACTATTTCTATGAATAAATTATAATGAGTGGAGTGCACATGACCACATCAGCTGTATTCAATTATAACATATTGATGCTGATTGCCTTGGAATCAACAATTAACAAATGTCTGTTGCAAGTCATGGGTACTTGAAAATCAACGAAAGGTAATTAATTTCAACTGTTTTATTTGAGATAATACACTTTTAAAAAAATACTTTCAAGTTCAAACATTTAGAGTGCAAAAGGGTTAATATGTTTCACGCAACTATTAGATTCTTATTCAACAGGACTGCACAGTGCTTTAATATGGAATGTCGAACTAAAATCCTGCATTATTAAATTAACTGAGTCATCCTAGTCACTAAATTATGTCCAATAGAAATTGATATTATCATTTACAGAACAATTGAGAAGTTCAAAGAATTTTCTAGAGCAAAACTTGAGCATTTTATAAAGCTGGCCTCTCAATTGAATGAAATTTACATTTCCTAACACGTATATACTATCAGCTGGTTTACATAAATCTTTCATAATAAGAAACTAGTTCATGGATAGTCTGGGTGGTTTTAAAATTACTGTAAACAATGCAATTTGAATTATGACCCTGCTGCTTAAACTAAGCATTTTATATAATATCAGTTATTGCATGTATTAATCAACTAATGGTTGAAGCACTTCTGTGAATGACGAGACTGACATTAAAGTAGTTTCTCATTTAGTACCTCAACCATGTGTTCAAGCAGCCTCCAAGTTTAAAATTTCCTTCAACCATGACGGTGCTTGCCATTGTGATGCCAACAGCAATGATGCTTTAAAGTTTTAAGAAATTACTGCTTAGCTATGTAAGTAGAGTACAGTTAGCTTGCTGTTGAGCTGTGGTTTTAATGCACTAAAAGTTACTTTTTCAATATATTCACATATTACTAACTTTATTGAACATTACTTTGTACATATTAAGAGAAATTTGTCAGGGAAAGAGTGAGTAGCGCAGTGTAGTGCAGTGCAGGTAAATTTATTAGTTATGTTAAGAATATTCAGTGCGATTGCATTGTGACAAATAACAAGACAAATTTGTTGCAACAAAGATGTGCACTATTTACTTTAGTTTGGGCCAGCTGAATTTTTGTTATATTGTGCATGTAACTTTACCTTTTATTATTTATTAAAAGCTTTAATACTGCTTCAAATTGAAATGCAGATGTTACACTTTTATATATGGGAGTGATCAACTTTACATTGAACCCAATCTATCATACTGGTCAAGAAAATAACTCACAAAGATCTACTTTAGGTTATTAATAAGTCAGCTGACGGAAACAGGCCTTCCAAATCGGTAAACATCTACATGTACGGACAACATGTGTAGTGCCTGCAGTGTATCAAAGCATTCACAAAAAGCTTATAACCATTGCTGCAACATTCTTCCTTTTGACTGTCTGCATGTGGCGAAATAATGTCAGCATTTAATGTTTACACAACGAAAGGTACATTGATATAGCAGGGAGAAAGTGAGGGCTGCAGATGCTGGAGATCAGAGCTGAAAATGTGTTGCTGGAAAAGCGCAGCAGGTCAGCCAGCATCCAAGGAGCAGGAGAATCGACGTTCCGGGCATGAGCCCTTCTTCAGGAACTCCTGGAGAAGGGCTCATGCCCGAAACGTCGATTCTCCTGCTCCTTGGATGCTGCCTGACCTGTTGCGCTTTTCCAGCAACACATTTTCAACATTCATATAGCAGTTTGCTATTCCATACATTTCAATGTGATGACAACATAACAAATAACTACCTTCCATTCCAACATTTTTCCTGTAACTCTTTAATTTGAAAGGTAAAAGCTCTATATTTATTTAATTTATGAAACATTTTGTTTAATTTGATTTGATTTGATCCTAGTTATACAAATTAATTTAATCAATTTAGATTTTAGTCCCATGCTTATAGAACATAACATCGAGAAATAATCCTAATCAAGTTATAATGTTGAATTTTATTAACATTTGTACTTAAAGTTCCAGACAATACCTACAGCTAAGAAATGCTCATATCTATCTCCATTTAATTGTATGGCATCAATAGATCATCTATCTCTGCTATAATGTTCTACCCAAACAAAAGGCTTGGTAAGGAAAATAAGGGTTTGCAAATAATGATCTGGTATGTAATATTATGACAGTTTGGAGATTAAGTAATCAGCACCATGATGACGTATGAAGAATTTTAAACAAAGGGAAAACTACTTACTACATAACAATGAGGTATTAAACACGCAAATAGTTGAATACAAATATTGCAGTTTGTGAAACATATTCCATACATCAGATGATTATAACAGGCTAATACTTAAATTGGATAGTTATTATTCAAGGCTCATCTTTTACCCTAATTTTAATTAATCTAGAACATGCCCTAAAAGCATATTTAGCAGAATAAAAAAGCATAGATTGCATTGGTTTTGAAAATAAAAACTTGTGGGAAAGTAATACCAGTAAAAATTTAGTTGAGAAGGTGCTGAATATGTTTTCAAATATCTTTCAAAGTTCTGAATTTCAACAAACTTCTGCTTTCTCAGCAAATTTCTTTTTAAAATGTAAGTAGGGTTTCAAGCAATTTCTCAGCAATGTTTAAGAACAAGACATTGAAAACCAGAATTAGTCCCAAAGACTTTGAAAGCTGCTTGAATATTGTAAACATATGACTGACAAAATATGTCCTTTCAGAGAAAGAAATATGCCATCTCCACCTGGCTTGGCTTACACATAACTCCAGTCCCAAGCTAAATGATTGACTCTTAAGTCCCTCAAAGCTGACTCAGTAAGCTATTTAGTTGTATGACCATTAGTCAAGAAACACCCATCTCTTTCTATGGATAACAATGAATATTGCATGGAGTCTTGCCAATATGCGAACAAAAAATATTGGTTTACATTATTTCGTGAGATGAGGGTGTCACTGGCTACACTAGTATTTATTAAGCATTCCTAAATGCACAGAGGTCAGTTAAGAGCTAACAACGTTGCTGCAGATCTGGAGTCTCAGGTAGACCTGGAGTCATAGGGAGGCTAGAGCAGGTAAAGATCACAGATTTCCTTCCCTATAACATATTAGTGATTCAGATCTGTTTTAAAATAATGGTTTCACAGTTGCCACTAAACTAGCTTTTAATTCTAGATTTTTCTAAAACATTCAAGTCTTATCAACTTGCACGGTGGGACTTAATTCCATATCCCAAAGCAATAGCCTGAGTTTCTGGATCACTAGCCTAGTAGCATTATCAATAGCCCACTATCTCCCTTATGCTAATTTTTTTTAAAATGAAGTGCTCTATTGTTAAGATGCTTACCTTAGTTTTAGGAAAGAACTGAAAATAAACATGCTCATTTTTCTGTCTTCTTCATTAAGTATTTGATCTATACAGGTTATACAGTATTCTTAATTTTAAATATGGAAATTTACAAATAATTCATATTCATTCATTAACAGAGTTTAATATACATGCTCAAGTAGTTGTTTGTGGTTAATCCTATTCAGTGCATTGGTCCTACTCTACAAGCCTGAACTATACTATGAGTGAGACACTGGTCCAAGACAATTGACCGCAGCAGTGTGAGATAAACTGTGGCTATGTGACGATATGATCAATGGTGACAACAAATAGTTTTGTATTTATTTGTTGGTTATCCACCTCTGTCCATAATGGACCCTTTGAATTAACATCTTTGTTTGGGTGCACACGGCTTAAACAAATAAGACTTCTGTTTCTTTATCAAACAACAAAAGCAACAAAAAACAGTTGAATGGCAAGTCACATGGTTACAAGCATTGCTTAACTACTTGGGACTGGATGAGAGGCTGTAGGCGCAAATCCACTAGAATTCATATTGGTGGTGGCCTTACTGTGATTTATCAAATACAGTGCCTGAGTGAACATTAATTGCAGGTGTTTGCCCAAATTTCACTATGAAGGGAGCTCCTCATTTAGGCTGGAATACAAGACCAAGCCAGGAACTCAACTACATGTGCAATGAAGAAAATATTTGCTTTCAGAGATGTAGTAAGCTTGAATGCACATCAGCTGCCTACTGTCTGGCGTAGGGAATGATTCTTCGGGCAACATATAAATGTTCTTGGTGAATGATTTGAATGATTATGCAACTAAATGGTTAACGCCAGCTCTGAAGGCATTCCAATTCAACCATGTTAACTGGGCTGAAGTTATGTGTAACACAGACCAAGGTGGAGGTATCACATCCCCTTCCTTGAAAGGTCTCAGTGTCTAAGCCAGTTGTTCACAATATTTAAGCAGCTCTCAATGTCTTTGGTGCTGATTCTAGTTCTTCACTGCCTGGTAATTAAGCATTACCAAGATACAGCAGGCAAGTAAAGTCTTCTTAGCTTATGCATCCTCATCAACCTCACCATGTTTTCTTACTCTCTGCTACAAGCACCAAGGAAATAATACTCATGAATATTTTGAATGATCTCTGAGCAGTATCTTGCAGCCAATTCCTTTTTTGCCTTTTTCCTATTTTTCATGCAGAGGATGGGTCATGTATGGAACAAGCTGTCAGAGGAAGTGTTGGAGACTGGTACAATTGCAACATTTAAAAGGCACCCAGATGGGTATATGAAGAGGAAAGGTTTAGAGGGATATGGGCCAAGTGCTGGCAAATGGGACGTGATTAATTTAGGATATATGGTCAAAATAGACGAGATGTGCTGCACACCTCTATGACTCTATGTTAAAGATTTATTTGGATCCAGATAATAAACATTCTATAGAACATCTATGAATTGTGTGTATTGTGTCTTTTTTTAAAAACTTTACAAGGATAATAGGATTTTCACCAATTTCCATGCTGTACATCTCTATGCCTCTATGTCTGGTGCTGTTAAACACCAATGAAACCAATAATCTTCACACAGAGACAAGCAAAACAGTCGAATCCCTCAGGTTGGCACTCTGTTTGTATTCACTTTTCGTTTCTTGGCAAAACTAAATGTTAAAAATAACTTTCACTGTAGAGGTTGTGCAGGTCTACAACTCGGTGGTCCTTTAATGCCGCAGCCAAGTACCTTCGTAAGTTGCATGAAGACTCATGTTGCCAGACCATTTGAATGTTGATAGTAAGGGAAGGGAAGCTTAAATGGGGTAGGGCAGACTGAGGGAGGGATGCATGTTGTCAGAATTACTCACCTTGTTCTCAATTTTCCAGTCCCAGAATTTGTTGCTTTTCTCTCCACTAGTCAGCTTTTCTTTTTATGGAACTTGCCTCTCCTGGGGTTAGACATTTATCTTAATGAGATGTGACTGACTCTAGCCATGTGTTCACATGACATTTAGTCAGATAGGAGGACTCAACAAAGACTTTTCTCTGATCATTATCCAGTTGCCTCCTATTCGTTCAGGTGAACGTCAGGAAACCCCTCACCATCCCCCCACCCCCAACTGGAGTTCTACATACTGACAAAGTTTGACCGTAAAAAATGGAAAAATGCTTCTGGGTGGCCATTTGAATATTTTAAGGTGAATATTTAAATGTAGCAATTACTCAATGGTTATACAAAGTACATCAAGGATTACTTTACTATTTATTTATATTATTTAGGATTTACAGCTGCTAGTGACCCATTACATCTGGAATCCTAGGCAAAATAGATTAAACAGTGATTATGGCTACAGGGCAGGTGGTGGAAGGAGAGAAGAGTTCATTTTATACACACGAATGAGAGATGATAATTATTATTGGTCCCATTGAGAGCAAGAAGGAGAAAATAAATGAAACCAACAGTTTCATTTTGGTTTTTTAAAAAATGAAGCATTTTTATTCGACAGATTATAAATGTAAACACCAAAGTGGCTGAATACAACCTTGCATAAAATATAAATCTAGTATCCAAAGGGTTCTTTTTTGGCTATACTGACACCTGCGAAGTGTTAATCACAAGCGATGTAAACATTTCAAGGCTGAACATTTGACAGACTTCACTTTTTAACAGGATCCATACATCTTTCTGGATGACCCCGGAATGAATGCATCAAATTGTAAATCTGAAGCCACAGATGTTTGGTGTAGACAGATGTGGGTGTTTCAAAGAAAGTAGTCAATCTAAAGTCCCTGGCAATACGAGAAATGCAGCTTTCTCTGTTTAATAACAAGATGCCTATGAACAACCTCCTTTAAGTACATTTAACTTTGCATTCCTTTTTTGGGAAGAAGTGCACATAATGGAAATTCCTCTTGACTGTAATTTTAATGGTTTCCCTCTGCACCACACTAGAGGAAAATCTCCTACCTGCTCAAGAGGAACAGACTGTAATTATGAGCCATACAACACTGTTTTGAAAGAGAGTAATTGGTGTTCCTGGAACATCTTTAAAAACAAACACAAAATCATTGACCTGTTGCAACTCCATGAAGAATAAAGTGTGCGAGAAGATTTCTGGTGTTGTAAAAACCTGTTAAAATTTTCAGCAATTGCAGGATGCCCTAAGGAACTAGAATTGATTATTTAAACCTTTGCAGCACAAGAGTAAGAGATTCATTTCCTTGGTTTGAGGTGCAAACAGAAGGCAAATCACACATTTACAATGGAACTCTTTCAATGTGACATAAAGCTGGGATCACGAGACGCATTGCAATAGTTTGAATGCATTGAGATATTACTTGTTCCATACTTCCTTACACGGGACTTTCTTCACAGAATAGTACACTGAAATTTGTTTGGAGGAGGCAGAAAAAGTATTGGGACTTCCAGAATTGTAGCTGTGCACCATACTGGACTTATCTATGAGAGCACTAAGCAGATCAGCAGGAGAAACGTTAATAGATTATAATTACTGTCACTTTTCTCAGTGTAGATCTTTCAATAATTTGACCCTATGTGTGGGAGGGCAGTGTTATACAAACACTGCTATCCTTATCACAACAGTGACAGGAAAACCTGAATTTCTTTAACTTATCATATGGATATGGTGCACATTTATACTGTCACTGGTGCAGATTAATATTTCCTTTTTTTTAAAACAAACTAACAAGGCTTCTCATTACTTTTGCACACATGAAAGAGAAACGTGTTGTTTACATCTAATATTATGAAAGGGGATGATCTTAACCAAAGTCATTTGAAAAGTATCACTAAGAGTTCTGAGTTGTTAAATAAATCAAAGAAGAGTTTAAATTTTCATGCTTATTTTAACTTATTAAGTGACACACTATGTCCATTGTATGAAGCCATGATGGTAGTTTTTATAAAGCTGCTGTTTGTATTTTATGTTTCATTTGGTAACTCTCAGTGATGAGATGAGGTCAAAAGAATTGTTGAATTCCATGTTACAAATTCAATTAACAACATCCCTTTGAAGGTCAATAATCGCAGAGTATATTCTAAAAGTATAACATGGCAAAATCTGATGTCTTTTGTCTGTTGCTTCTAATGTAGAAACCAGGAATAGGCCATTCAGCCCTTTGGTCTTGCTCTGCCATTCAATGTGATCATGGCTGATCCTCTATCTCAATGCCATTTTCCTGCTTTCGCAATGTATCCCTTGATGCCTTTAATATCTAAAAACATAATAAATTATGAATCACTTGGGTTGCTTATTAACTAATTTAAAAACTAAAGGCAAATTGTTAGATGAAAATAGCTCTATTTTAAGGCTAGCATGACATTGTCAGAAATACATACAGAAAAATTTACATCTCCCTCCACTGTGGGAAAGGTGAAAATAAGATCCTCTTCCACACTCAATTCTAAGGTCATTCTGACAGGTGTACAGCGGTTAATGATTTGACTAGACCTTTGTGTATACCACATCCATTTTGAATCAATGTGTAGAATCTTATAGGGGCCAGAATGACATGGGCTATGATGGAAAATGTGGCAGAAATGCACACAAGGTTTGGTAAGACCGATCTCAGTTTCGGGAGCAACTTGCTACGTATTTTATTCCAGGCATCAATGTGTGACAATACTATGGCTTTTACAGCTGCACTTCGTTCCTTTTTTTAATGAAGAGAGATTGAGACAGAGGTATGGAGCAGTCTGCTCCAAAGCCAATAAAGTAAACAACTTTGTGAGACCTTAGTTTTTTTTAAAGTTGGAACAATAGAAGCAGCCTGAATTAGTGGGGTCAAGCTCCCACAGAGCTAGAACTTTTAGTTTTAGCTTTCTGCAGTTGCTGGGGTCTTGAAGCTAGATGTGGAAGCTCTTATTCCTCTCTGTTACAGCTAAAAGCTGGGGTTCTCTTCCTGCTGCTGGAATTGCATGTGAGACAATCTTTTATTGAAATCGTTTTATGCCAAGAGTGTGCTTATGGGATGTTACAATATCAGAACAGTTCATTAGTAGCTAAAATATCTATTATTTTGTTAAGCATTTTGATTGTTATTTTCATTTCTTTTGATTTTGTCTGCATTTAACTATAGTGAATAAAGTGTGTTTTGTTTCAAGCCTGGTAGTTTGATCAATCAAATTGCCTCTGGACTGCAATGCTTTAAACTTACCTTTAAAATAAAAAAAGTCAGGGTCTAGGTTATCTGCTTAATATATTTTGAGAGGGTTTGATTTGGTCCATAACAGCGAGGGAACAGCAAATTGTCGATTGAGGAGTATTATTGCTTGTAAATTTTCTTGGTAACTGTAGAGACAAAAACAGTTGTTGCTGGAAAAGCTCAGCAGGTCTGGCACCATCTGTGAAGAGAAATGAAAGTTAACGTTTCTGTCTAGTGACCCTTCCTCAGAACTGATAACTGCAGATCTTTCCTTATTAAAGTGCGGTTTCCTAATCTTCATCCATTGTGAACAAATTAAACACAGAATTCTTGACATGGTAGTTAGAGCGAGAATTTCGGGATTTTAGCTCACTGCTGGCTGCAAAGAGTGTTTATTTTGCTCAGTGTGCAACAGCATCTAACAGGAAAAATTCATGGGCACCAGCCACATGCACCTCTCATCTACAGACATTGACACCCAAGAATGGGAAACTCTCAGGATCTTCATGGCACCTCTCTGATACACTTGCAGGATACTCAGTAAGTACAGAATTTTAGTATAGGGCATACCAGCAACTTTTATTGAAAAACTACAGCAGGGAAACTTTGCATGCAGGAACAAGCACCCAGCTCACAGATTGGAAGAAGCTGCATCTCAACACTCTTCATTTCTCCCTTAGATCTTGCTCACTGAGTGCATATGTGTTTGCTTTCAGAATACGTGCCATTCCATTCCATGTCTTGCCATGCCATGCCTGTAGCATGATGCTACTTCAAGTAAGGCCTAAAGATAATCAGTGCTGCCATACTAATGAGTTCTCTAGTGCAGACACATAATCTAACACCTACAACATGAGATAGCTGGCTTCCCAGTGAACACATTCGAGTAAATAGCCAAGTCAGAAAGTGGGATGGGGACTAGTTCTCAGTCCAATCAAGACTGGTCAGGAGTGGTTGTCAGTCAGCATTCTTGACATTGTCAATCATAGTCTGCACACAGTCCAGGGGCTTGGCCATGGTAGGTCATCCACTCTGGCTGAGCACAGTCAGGGGATGTGGTCACCGCCAGTCCGGGGTGTTGGCGATGGTCATTCCTGAAGTGCCATCAGAAGCAATCGGAGTGGAATTCCATCTCATCAGTTGGGAAATTCAAAGATAGGATCAGGGGTCAAGACGGTCAAAGTCAGTCAGACGTGTGGGACAAATACAGTCCTGTGAGGGGTGGGTTCTGGGGGAGGAGCAGTCTGTGTGTTGGTGTTTGATGGAGGGTGCAAAGATGGCTACAGGAGCAAAGTGTGGTGATTGAGAAGACTTTGGGGCAGTCAAAGCTGTGAGGGTAAACATGGGCATGTGTTGAAAGTGTAATCTTGGCCCTCAGGGAGCAGGGAGGACAACTGGAGGCAAAGTTAAGGGTGATGTGTGACATGGGTTGTCAGGGTAGACCAAGGTTAAAGGGGGATGGAGACTCTAACAGGATATCCAGTGTCCAGGGAATGCCTGATATTGATAGTGTCAACCATGAGCTATGTTCCATGCCATTATTTGCCTTTCACTAGATGTTAAGTGTGACTAGGAATTGGCTAGGTCAATGCCTAGGGTCATTGGAGTCAGTGTCTGTTTGATATGCAAAAGTGCGGGATCCATGCTTACATCTATCACTCCACATCAGTTAATGAATCAGTGCCCTCAGTGTTGAACACAACTTGGAGGAAACACTGAGGTGTAACAAGGACACAGAATGTACTCTGGATGGGAGATTTCAATGTACATCATCAAGACCCGGAACATCATCTTCCTTTTTGGCAAAGATGTATGCAATTGATGTCTTAAAAATATCCTCTTCGTCTGTGCTTGAATCACTTTTTAGGCCCTTAATCAACCCAATGCCCTTTTTTGTAACATCTCTACTCTTCATATGCATATAGATATATATGTTCTGTGAGTATATATTATATGGATATATCCATAATTATATTTTGTTTGCTAGTCCCTTCCCACATTTTCTGTTTGCTTCTCTTAATTGTTTCTCACAATTCCTATCTGAATATTCTAATTGAGACTAGTTATCAATTTTCAACCTGACATCTGAAATGCATTCTTTCTTTGTATTTAACTCTTTATCTCTTTCATCATCAAGGGAGTCTATATATGATTACCTTTTCCTTTTGTATGGTGTGAATATGTTTTGTCTGCACCCAAACATGTTTCTCTTTAAGGGCATTGTTCTGTTGTGCTTTTGCCCTATCATTGTTTGATTCCAGTTTTTCTTGGACGGATCCGTACTCAATCCATTGAAGTCCTCCCACCCCCACTTTTAACAATTTTTATGCTGGGTTGGTTCTTGTCCATTTTCATCATCAACTTAGACCTTATGATATTGTGAACTGTTTCTCTTTTGACACTTAATCCACTTAGCACACTTCATTCCACAAAATCTTCAATAGCTCCTTCCTATCAGCAAAGTTGTCTCCTTAAGGGAGACACAGTGGACATGTAGTTGAGCTGTCTCCCTTCACTTGACATTTGTTTTTTTGCAAGCTTATTCTGCAATAGGAAGGGAACTCTTTCACTGTGAATCATGCAATCTGCTTGGGTGAAGTGATGATTGAATAGTTGTCAGTGTGAGTAAGCTGTGAGTTGAGGGAGTGAGGCTTGCAGCTGTACTGTTTGAGGATGTGGTCAAGCCATATAAATGTTAGATCTGTATCTTCATGATAAAGGTCATTGGTAACAGCAGTGTCTGAGACGAAGAGTACAGACAAAGGATATGACTTTTGATGATACATTCACTGACGCTGACTGTTACTTGTGGTCATTGAACATATCAAGGTCTTGGCACCTGGCATTGAACTCCCTGGCTACTTTCTCAGATTGCCTTCTCAGAATATATCTAGAAGATATCTGGGTCCCATACAAATAAAGGATATCTCTCTTCCTTTCTAACACCTCTATTCAAAACCCTTCCATATTGAGGGACTGCTAGGCATTTATCAGGCCAGAATCACTTCCTTCTTGAATGCCAGCACTGTTCCAACCACAATGTCTCTCAGAATTAAGAAGTGCAACTAGGGTTAAGTTGCACTGGTCACTTATGGATCTGTCACCAAATCACTCACTCACATGTCTGACCTTGCTCATGCATCCAGCCAGTAAACAGTGAGATTGGTGGTGGCTGATTACTGAAATCAACAACACGCAGATCGCATCAAGTTGAAATGTTAGATGCATTGCAAAAATCAGACATGGGTTGACTGCATATCTCGATCCCTGTGACTTTTTCATGCATTATAGCACTTAGCCCCATAATATACTTTAAAAATGAATGGATAGAAGTGATACTGAAGAAACATGCACAAAAGAATTACAACTTTAACAAGAAGGAAAAGGACATACTGGAACAAGAATAGCAGTGTTTAAGTAAATTATGGCTAACTTTTTGTAATTTGTAAAGAACTATATTGTTTTCATTTGCAGATTGCTTTTCACATTTTCTCATGAATGCTGATTAGAATCAACAGGCTCCTTGTTATTTTAATTTATTTTAATATTTACAATTACTAAGCAATTAATGCAATACCTTCTTATTAAGTTGTACTTGAACAGAATACAGTGTTGAATACTGAATGGAGGAATTATTCCCATTAACACTGATGCAAAAATTTCAGGAAAAACTGCTTTTCTCCTAAATCTTGCGTGGAACGTAGTGCATTTCACTGTATTGGCCACTTGAATTAATAATAAAAGGACTTTTGAGGAACGTTTGAAATTATTCTCGGAACAATAACCATGTTTCTACATACAGGAAGATTAAAATTCAGAACTGCAAATAATTGTGAATGATTGCTGTTTGTGCTCCCATGTAGTAGGGGAAACAACAGAGCTTTCTTGCTCTGAACTTTACTTCAATTCTAAAATATAACTCAACCATTTTAAATGACCCAAGGGAACAGTCACCAAAGATAGAATGAATGAATACTATTAGTATGACCAACTTACTAATTTGAGTGAAGCTGTACATAGTTTTAGGTGGAAATAAGCAATTCTAAAATCCAGAGTTTGGATGAAATATTAATCGAAAGCAAATACATAAAATGAGGACTTAGAGTGAAGATAACATTCCTATATGTGTTCAGAACCACAGTTCCTTCCTGCTACATCCATTTCAGTATAATTTTATAACTTTTCACTGTTTAATTTAATTTAAGAATATTGAAAGTGGTTTTGTTGTAACTGTTAACAGTGTGAAGGAGTCAATCATACAATTGTAAAACTCAGCTAACTTTGACATTATTCAATAAACAAAATATAAAGTTTAAATCCTTCAGAAGTGTTTACCTTAAAACATCTTCAAGTAAGTTAAGCCAGATCGCTGAACCTGAGTATGCATAAAAAAGTAATAGGTTATTGGGCTTAAAAGAAATTCTTATGGTTTTAAGTTCATTGTCATTTTAAAAAAAATAAAATGAAGGAAAAATAGAATCAAATGTAAATCCTTCTATTAAATTTAATAGAGAAATGAAATTCACACCAATGATAACTTTGATGTTTGCTATTTAGTTTTCTATTTCGGATAACATTTTTAGACTGTTTGTTTACAGTGATTCTTTTTATTGCTATTATTTGAGAGGGAGAAATGCTGTAAAATGGAATGACATCAAATTCAAAGAAAGTGCCAGCAGAGCAATCACATTATGTACATATTTTCATCATGCAAGTGTATTTCAGATCATTGCAGCAATTTGAATGCAAAGTAAATAATATTATGGTGCTGCTTTCCTAACAGTTGCTTGTTTATTATTGGGGAAATCTTTCTTGTTAATTTTATTGGAGCAAACTGTGCATCTATAATTGAGAAATAATGCAAATATTATGCTTGTTCCTTACAAAATACTGACATTCAAGTCCATTTTTGCACTGGCAATAGCATAGAAATGTTGATCAGTCAATAACACACACAATTGTTCAATGCACTCAACCACATTCATCCACTTGCAGGCCATGAATGAATCACAGACTTGATATTGCAGGGCATCAGCGACTAGCATTGAAAGGTTTTAAGAGGGACACTTTGTGCACAGGGGCAGGCACACAGTTCAGGGTTTGTTTTATTCAGTTGTGGGATGTGGGCATTACTGGTTGGCAAACATTTATTGCCCATCCCTGGTTGCCCTTGAGAAGGTGGTGGTGAGCTGCCTTCTTGAAATGCTGTTGGCATCATGCTGTAGGTAGACCTAGACTGCCCTTAGGGAGGGAGTTCCAGGATTTTAGCCCAGCAACAGTGAAGGAACATTTCTAAGACAAGATGGTGAGAGGCTTGAAGGGGAAGTTACTGGTAGTGGTGTTTCCAGTGTCCTTGTCCTTCAAGATGGAAGTGGTCGTGGACTTGGAAGGTGCCATCAAAGGATCTGCAGTGCATCTTGAAGATAGTCCACATCCCTGCCACTGAATGTTGGTGGTGGAGTAAATGGATGTTTATCGATGTGATGCCAATCAAGCAGGCTGCTTTGTCTTGGATGGCACCACGCCAGTGGTCAGGTGTTAGTCAGTCATGTCTCGGGGCTACTTGTTGAAGTTGGTCAAAGGTCTGGGATAAATATAGTTCTGGGTGTCCAGCCATTGATCATTAAGGAGTGTGCAAGAGAACCTGTTTGGGCCATGAGAGCTTTACTGTCGAAAGCAGTGGGGGAGTCAAGACTCAACATGGGTGGGAATGGAGAGGCAGTTGTGGAGATGGGAATATGGACAATATTGGGAAACACAAGGTGCCTGAAAGGCATGCAGACAGCATTGTAAGGCAAGGTTCATTACAAGATGGATATTGTTGACAATGACCATCATGGCTGCCATAGATTATGTGCAGAGGAGTATTATGCATCATAATGGCACGATATTAGGGGTTCAGGGAGTGAGGATGACAGTTGGAGGCAAAGATCAATGTAGTGGATCTCCTCATCGGTGTTTGGATGGAGATAAAAGTGGAGTGTGTGTGTGTGTGTGTGTGTGTGTGTCAGTGCTGATAGTGCCCACTGTGAACTGCTTTCCCTGCTATTATTTCCTGTTACCTGGATGCACAACTGGAAAAATGACTCGCTTTGTATTTTGATGGATTTAAACATGGAGTCTGTAATGGTTGGATGTTAGGATATTGAAAGGTGAACTGTGCATTTGCAAACACTTCTCTGCACATATGCAATGGATGCACATAGCCACAAATACCCACTTCCTATAAATTAATAAAAATATTTTAAAATGGATATGCAGATGGGTATGAAAGTGAATTTGTGAACATTCAGCTATTAGCTTGTTGAATGTGCCTGAATTAAAAGGATATGTGTTACTATTCATCTGCTGCATTTATATAAAAATGTATATATTAAGATAGTTCACTTTATCATTCATTTCATCCTCATTTACATGATCTCACATTTGAACCAGCATCCTTGCTTTTGCAAAAGGAACAAAAACATTTCTGTCTTCTACTGTCTGTGTCACATCACTTAACTGAGGGAGATGAAGTGAAGTATTATCTGTGGAAAATATTTTTAACTGCTTCACTAGATTGTCTTTCAAGGGAAGGAAGAAATTTCATTCGTGTTAAATAAGTAAGCACAGGCTATAGTGCATTAGAATGTTCACAATCTGTGGAAGGAGCTCAATGTTGAAATGACTATTTCCTGATCCACGTTGTCATATATTTTAATACAATTTCCTGTCCATTAGGTTGCTATGCTTAGAAGTTTGCCTGAAAACAGATGAGACAGTTACTTGCAGTTGTTCACCCATCCAAAGGTTCAGTTTCATCATCGCAGATGTTAAATTATATCCTGAACTGCTTTGCTGAACTATAAAATGCTACATATTTATTACTTTACAGTAATTTCAATCTGACAGATGATGGTTTTGGCTAGCTGCATTAATGCTGTATAACATAATCAGTATGAATAGCTGGTACCTTCCATTCATTAGAAATTTAATGTTCAGGGGCTAATCCATGCCTTTTTTCAGGCCGAGTAGCTGTAAGTGGGAAGTGGAAACAACACCATTTCCTCTTCAGGGCCTCTGGGGCCTGTATCTCTTTAACCAATCAGACCAAAAAATATGAAATGAACAGTACAGAATCTGAAATGAAAACAGAATTTGTTGGAAAAACTCAGCCGGTCTGGCAGCATCTACGGAGAGAAAGCAGAATTAACATTTCTGTTCTAAAGAAGGGTCACTGGACCCTAAAAGTTAAATCTACTTTTTCTTCACAGATACTGCAGAGTTTTCCCAGCAATTTCTGTTATTGCTTCTTATTTCCGGTGTCCAGTGTTCATTTGTTTTTTTTTTGTTTGAGTCCAGAGTCTGAACCTTGAAGTAGAATAATGAAATCAATGTCAAGTTGGGTAAATGATGTCAATTAAAATGTAGGAAAAGAAGATTGGGTTAAGAGAGGAAAAGAGATATAGAGAAAAAAAATATATTATTTCGAACACTAAACCAATTGACTAGTATCAATTTGGACTGGATGATAGAAACAACAACTTCCACATTTGCAACTTTAGCTACACACTGGCTAGAAGTTGATGCCTAAAGTGTGCGTATGTGATAATGAGAGTCCTTAGTGTCCTGAGTAGTTTAACAGTAAATTCTGGATCATTACATATATTTTATCACATAAAGAAGGTGTTTCTTTGAATTATTATGGAATACCATGAATCCTAGTTAAATTAAAACTGGAGATGAATTGTACTTGTCACTTTAAGAGTAGTACTTGCAGAAGGTACAAAAGTCACCCAGTCTATGCAGGATGCATCCTGGCCACTAAGGTATGGTTGATAATTGTGGAAGTAATTCAATAATCTCTATGGTGGTGGATGTCTAGATGGTGCCAGAAGACAGAACATGTTCAAATATTACTCTTTTGTTTCAAAATGGAGAGAAGGATAACACCTTGATTAGTCAATCTGATATTAGTGATGAGAAAACATTCAGAAGCAATAGCTCTAGATAAAATCAGTTGCCATTTCAAAAATCAGCAATGTTAGTGAAAATCAGTTAGTGAAAATCAGCAATGATTTGTTAAAGGCCAATCATATTTAATTAATTTGACAGTTTTCTTTAAAGGCTTGATGAAGTTCATCAAGTTGGTGGATGTATGGAATTTCAAAACGCATTTGGCAAAAGGCATTTGACATAATGCTGCCTAGAAAGTCAAACAGTTGGAGGGTAACTATACTGGAGGGCGAGAAAGACCAGCCAACACTTTGAAAGAATATTTAAAAACAACTCTTGATCTGATTGCCATGGAAAAAAAGCCAAAGCCAAAGAAAACTAAATAATAGCTTTTATACTTCGATGCAGAACCGGCGTTTTTTCAGATAGAGACACATACATATCAATACAGCGAGTGAGGGAAAGAGAGATGAGCAATTCAGCTGCTATGAAGAGCAGGAAAAGACTTTGTTAACAGTTAAGTAGGATGACTGTTAGAACTGGTTCTTGGCTGAAAAGAAGAACAAATGGAAGAGACCTTTGGAGATTTAAGAAACGAGTAGTTTCTGAAAGGTGCAGAAAACACTCTTTGCATGCAAAAGGGAGAGATTGAGTGCGGTGGAAGTGGATGGCACAGCTGATGCTGCTGGTGCAGTTGGGTGAAAGGCTTTCTGAGGTAGTGAGTAGGCAGTGCAGTGGGCATGCACAGTTAGTGCTGTATGGAGTTGGAGGGGGCGGTAACTAAGTGAATGATGTTGCAGGCAATAGTGAGGGAGGCAGAACATGAGCCTTGACTGGCGATGAGTGGAGTATCAGAGTTAGCATGGGTGTGAGCTGGCAGAGAAAAGAGTGTGAATCAAAAAGAGTGGTGCTGGAAAAGCACAGCAGGTCAGGCAGCATCCGAGAAGCAGGAGAGTTGATGTTTCAGGCATAAGCCCTTCATCAGGAATGTGGGGGGAGCCCAAGGGGGCTGAGAGATAAATAGGAGAGAGGTGGGACTGGTGGGAAGGTAGCTGGGAAGGCGATAGGTAGATGAAGGTGGGGGTTGACGGTGATAGGTTGGAGTGGAGTGTGGAGCAGATAGGTGGGAAGGAAGATGGATAGGTAGGACAGTTCAAAAGGGGGATGCTGAGTTGGAGATTTGGATCTGGGATAAGGTGGGGGAGAGGAGATGAGGAAACTGGTGAAATTGACATTGTTCCCATTTGGTTGGAGGGTACTAAGGAGATAGATGAGGCATTCTTCCTGCAGGCATCAGGTGTCTAGGACTTGGCGGTGGAGGAGGCCCAGGACTTGCATGTCCTTGGTGGAGTGGGAGTTGAAGTGGTCAGCCACAGGGTGGTGGGGTTGTTTGGTGCGTGGGTCCCGGAGATGTCCTCTGAAACTTCCTGTGAGTTGGCATCCTGTCTCCTCAATGTAGAGGAGCCCACATTGAGAGCAACGGACACAGTAGGTGAGGTATTTGGATGTGCAGGAAAATCTCTGCCAGATGTGGAAGGATCCTTTGGGGCCTTGGATGAAGGTGAGGGGGAAGGTGTGGGCACAGGTCTGACACCTCTTGTGGTGACAAGGGAAGGCACCGGGAGTGGAGGGTGGGTTGATGGTTGGGGGGGGGAGGGGGGGGGGGGGGGGGGAGGAGGTAGGGGATGGACCTAATGAGGGAGTCGCAAAGGGAATGATCTCTGCAGAATGTTGATGGAGGTGAGGAGGGAAATATATCTCTGGTGGTGGTGTTTAACTGTAGGTGGCAGAAATGGTGGAGGATGATGCAATGTATCTGGAGGGTGGGTGGAAGGTGAGGACCAGGAAGTTCTATCTTTGTTGCGGTTGGTGGGGTGGGGACAAGGGCAGAGATGCAGGAAGTGGAGGAGATGAACTGAAGATGCATTGTTGATCACGCGGGCAGAGAAATTGCAGTCCTTGAAATAGGCCATCCAGGATGTTCTGCAGTAGAATTGGTCCTTCTTGGAAACAGATAAGGTAGAGGCAGGGGAATTTGGAGTATCCGATAGTGTTTTTACAGTGGGGGATGGGGGGAGCGGGTATAGTCCAGGTAGCTGTGGGAGTCAGTGGATTTGAAGAAGATGTCCATATTCAGTCGGTCGCTGGAAATGGAGATGGAGATGTCCAGAAAGGGGAGTATTCGAGATGGTCCAGGCAAACTTGAGGTCAGGGTGAAAAGTGTTTGTGAAGTTGATGAACTGTTCACCCTTCTCGTGGAAGGTACAAATGATACAGTCATCAATGTAGCAGAGGAAAAAGTGGGGAATGATCCTGGTGTAAGTACGGAAGATGGACTGTTCCACATACCTGACAAAGAGGCAGGTATAGCTGGGGCCCATGGAGGTGCTAGAGCAGGGCACCCAGAAAAGAGTGTGGCACTTATCATGTCATATCAGACAAGGTTATTAATCTTTTCACGGCACTGCTGACATTATTTTGGACCATTGAAATGGCACTGATTTGGGTGGCAACCTCGGACTAAGCTGCCAGGGTCTCCTACTCTGACCTTCTCTGCCATACCTCCAGGAGGAGGACAGATCTCTTCTGCACCACCCCTTTAACTAGCACGTCTACACATTGCTGCCAGACCTGCTGAGCTTTTCCAGCAACTTCTGCTTTTGTTTCTGGTTTCCAGCATCTGCAGTGTGGAAGTAGGCCATTCAGCCCAACAGGTCCACACCAACCCTTCAAAGAGCATCCCATTCAGACCTAGTCCCCTACAATCTTGCATTTCTATAGCTAACGCATCTAACCTCCGCATCACTGAACACTATGGGCACTTTAGCATGGCCAGTTGACCTAACTTGCACAAGTTTGGACCATGTGAGGAAATTAGAGCACCCAGTGGAAACCCATGCAGACACTGGGAGAATGTGCAACCTCCACACAGGCAGTCATCCAAAGTTGGAATTGAACCCGGGTCCCTGGTGCTGTCATTCTTTCAGTTTTTATCTCCCAGTTCCTGTTTGAGAATCACTTTCCAAAATGTTGATAATCTAGGCCCGAGTGAGCAGGGCAGTTTCAGAATGCCAGTGTTCATCCAAATGCACAACAGATATGTAAGGAAAGCACAAATGCAATGAATGCATATCTTTGGTGGACATCTGTTGAGTGGCATGTTATTCGGGGAAACGTGTGTAGTAAGATGGTGATTGAATCAGGCACAAGGGTTGCATAGGGTCACCAAAATAGTTTGTGAGGCGAGTTTGGTAAGACAAGGCGAGAGAACTTGTTTGGCCTCACGTTGGAAATCCCACCAAAACACTCATGCGATTCGGACTTAGCCAAAGTGTCAACTCACAAATCCTGCTACTGCAAGCCTACAAACAGAACTTATGCAAAGCTTTGAGCAAAATTAAGACCCATTCCTTGGTGGTTAAAAGTAGAAAAATAAACGTAGCAGCAACAAGCTGGGAATACTACTCAGAATGTAACATCAGTGTTTGCAGCTTCTGCTTTTTCAATTTGAGGCACATGAAGGACATAATGTCAACATTTTAAGAGGTTGCTTTGGAAGGAGTTAGAGAGAAGGAAGTAAAATTATAGTTGATTTAGGAAGTTGGAATTCCAGTGTAAAGGAAAGCATGGCTGTAAATGCCAGAAAATGTTTTTTAACAAGTAAAACAACACAGAGCTCTCAGAAATACCAAACCAAATATTAGTTTTCAGAGACGGGCAATGAGAATATGAATTCAAGGACTCTCGTCCTAATTTTTATTGTAAAGGATCCATTGATCAATGTATGGACATGATATTCTGCTCTGAGCTATAATTTCATAATGCTACCATCATTGTTATATCCTACTAATGTACAACATCTAAAAATTTTAAATCAATGTTTCAGTAATTTGTTAGTATTTTCAGTAAGATTAGAGAACATAATTTTGTCATTTGAAAATGAAGGACCTCAGGATCAGAAATAGCCATCTTGAATTTGAATGTGACTATCGGGAGATGCTAATCATTATTTTACAACTCAGTTCTGTTAAATTCCAAATAACAGCATTTTGGGTCTACCGACAACATATGGACTGCAGTGGTTCAAGAAAGCAGTTCACCACCACCTTCTCAAGAGCAACTAAAGGTAGACAATAAATGTTGGTTGAGCCTCAATACCTACATCTCACAAATGAACTTTAAAAATGTGCAGTGAAGCAATGAATTTATAGAATTTGAGTTCTATTTTTGGGCTAACAAATAGTTCAGCCACTAGTTTTGTTTTGACAAAGGGAACAGAAGTGATCTTTAATCATACCTCGATCATTTAGGAAAACCAATGGAGGGGCAAACTGTACGATCATTTTGGGTAGGAGAAGATACAGCTCTCATTCTTCTGTGCCCCTGTGAGGGTTCAGGAGAGAATCTTGGAATTTTAGAAACATGGGAAGAGGAGTAGGCCATTCAGCCCCTTGAGCTATTCCATTATACATGAGATCATGAGTGATATTTGACCCAACTCCATATATCTGCATTTGGCCCATGTCTCCTAATACCATAATGATTTTAGAAATGACGGAGATATAATTGCATTAATTTATCACAATCTCAGCCAGGCTTTGATGGTACTTCACAGTCAACAAAGTAATTCCATTGAAAGCTAGTCACCTCTATAATGGAGAAAATGCAGCAACTAATTTATGGAGAGCAAGATCCCACAATGTTTTAAAAATTTCTTTCATGGGATATGGGTGTCACTAGCTAGGCCAGAACTTATTGCCCACCCACAATTGCCTAGATGGTAGTTAGGAATTATGCATGATAACTTTCATATTGGCTGCTTAGCCGAATGCAATATAAATTCCAATAGTCAAGAGGTCATTTTATTTAATTTTAGAGGACAATTAGAAAGCCAAATCAGTTTGGAACCATATAATGGGGATCGTAGGCTCTGCAACTGAGACATGCTGGGCCTCATTCTAAATGTCAGACCTAGATGAAGGCTGGGTGAGATGTTAAGACTTTCAAAATCTCCAACCAAAACCCAATCCACCCACTTTCAGAATTAATGGCTATGTTTACATGCGACAATACAGAGGCAGCACAAGTGATTCTCCAATCACAGGATGCTGTCATTGAACAAATAAGACATTCTGACTTCTACACAAAAGAGTAAGTCTGGAGTCACATGTAGGCCAGACGAGGAAAGGATGGCAGTTTCCTTCCCTAAAGGACATTAGTGAACCAAATGGGTTTTTCCAACAGTCAGCAATAGATTCATAGTCAACATCAGACTCTTAATTCCAGATTTTTATTGAATTCAAATTCCACCATCTGCCATGGCAGGATTCAAACCTGGATCCCCAGAACACTAACTAGGGCCCTGGATTAACGCTCCAGCAATAAAACCACTAGACCATCACCTCCCCCTCCACAAATGCGAAAGGACCTTATTTTAATTATGTTGGTTGAGGGAAAAAAATTGGTCAGGGTACTAGGATGCTTTCTTCTGCTATTTCTTAAAATAGCTCTACATGATCCTGCTCATCCACCTGGGAGGGAAGATGGAGCCTTGCTTTCATGTCTCATTTAATGTTGTAGCATTCCCTCAGTTCCATCAGGAAACTTGGCACAAAAGGATTTGATTCATCTGTGCTAGCTTTCTGAAAGACCTATTCATTTAATTCCATTCCACAACCTTTTCTCAATTCATTTTTCATTTTGAAATATTTATCCAGTCACCTTTTAAGAGGCTTTAGGATGGATTCTACATCCAACCCTGTTTTTGTTCTAGGGTTTCACATCATATAATCTTCCAGACAAAGGAAATATGACTAATTTGAATAATAATTTTAAAGTTGTGCTTTCTGAACAGTGAAAAGATTTTATTTTGATTTATTTCTAAACAGCCCTTTATCTTTCTCAGTACCATAATTAGAGCTCTTCTTTGTTCTCATAAAATTAGCTTTAACTTCACCATTTTTTCTGATAACCAGCCTATCTCATGACTAAACATTAATTTGCACCTTACTAAAATATTTCTTGCATACAAATATCCATCTGTACATAAAAATCAGAAGCAAGAATAGGAGTCTTGGACTTGCGACACCATTCATTAAAATTATGGCAGATTTGATTATTTCACAAATCTATTTACCCCTCATTTTTCACCCATTTGCTTATCAATAATCTATTCACCTCTGCCTTAAAAATATTCAAAAGACTGCTTCCACTGCCTTTTGAGGAACAGAGAATAAAGTTGTGCTCACCTTTATCTTATTTTTAAAACATATCCCTGATATAATAAACCATTTAAAAAACAATATCTTAGTCATCTTTCATGTCATTTCTTTTTTGGTTGTTCACATAAATAATGTCACTCCACTTCAGAAGTAATTTATATTATAAATGGCTTTGATGTTTCCACAAGAAACGCTCTGTACAAAAATGCATGTATTATTTGTGTCAATTATAAACATATGCATGATAACTTTCATATTGGCTGTTTAGCCAAATGCAATATAAATTCCAATAGTCAAGAGGTCATTTTATTTAATTTTAGAGGACAATTAGAAAGCCAAATCAGTTTGGAACCATATAATGGGGATCGTAGGCTCTGCAACTGAGACGTGCCGGGCTTCATTCTAAATGTCAGACCTAGATGAAGGCTGGGTGAGATGTTAAGACTTTCAAAATCTCCAACCAAAACCCAATCCACCCACTTTCAGAATTAATGGCTATGTTTGCATGCGACAATACAGAGGCAGCACAAGTCATTCTCCAATAACAGGATACTGCCATTGAACAAATAAGGCATTCTGACTTCTGCACAAAAGAGTAATGTGGTTTATGAATACCGGTACAGTAAGATTCCACATACAGTACCGATATGTGTCAGTAGCTGGTGGATCAGACAGCATGTCCACAACAGACAGAAAGCTGAATATACTTGAGCAGCTCATGCTTCCAAAACTCAGATGCCCAACATGCTATGTGATTCCATAATTGGATGACACTTGCTAAATAGTCCTGATAGTGTGAAGAATTACACTCACCACCAATTTAAGGTATATGGTGTGGCTCATTTATGAAGTGCTAGAAGCTACATATATTCACACTCAGAGCCCTATTGTTTGCAAACAGGAAGAATACATCCACACATTGGACCTGAACAGAGGCTTAGAGGCAGCTGTTCCCTGGAGCATTCTCCATGACAGTGACCACAGTAAATTTAAATAAAAGCTAGACAATTAACCGTTTCTGATACATTCACCTTAGCAGCACATCTACCAATCAAAGAACACTGACAAATAAATCAGCACTTTCTTGCAATTTGCTCCTTGAGATCGCTTGAGATTTGGTATTCTTGCCATTGTGTTCTGATGAATGCAAGATGACAGCACATCTCCATTTCAGCAGTACTCAAGGTCTACACTAGCCACGTAATTAATTATAATTTGAAGAAATGAGATTGACACAATTAATTGTAACAGTTAATTGCAGGGGCAGTCTGGTTGTTTAACATGGTCAAACAGCACCCTGTTCAGTAATAATCTGTTCAGTGATGCCCAGGTTTGGTTCTACTCAGCTCCTGAGCTCATTGCAGACTTGGCTCACACACAGACAAAAGAGCTGAATTCCAGAGATGTGGTGAGAGTGACAGCCCTTGACATCAAGGGCATATTCAACCAAGTGTGCCATCAAGAAGCCCTATTAAAACTGAAATCAATGGGAATCTGGGGGAAAACTCTCAGCTGCTTGGAATCATACTTGCCACATAGGATGATGATTGAGGATGTTGGAGCTTAATTATCTCAGCTCCAGCATAGCTCTGCAGGGGTTCCTCAGGTAGTGCCTTAGGCCTAAAAATCTTCACATACTTTATCAATGACCATTTCCCCGCCATCAGGTCAGATGTTCAAATATAAAAACAATCTGGACAATGTCCAGCCTTGGACTAACAAGTGTCAAATAAAATTCACACCTTATAAATTCCAGGCAATGGCCCTCTCCAATCAGAGACAATGTAACCACTGGTCTTTAACATTCAATAGAGTTACAATCACTGAATTCTCCACTATCAACATCCCGAGGGTTACCATTGACCAGAAACTCAACTGGAATTGCTACATAAACACAATGGCTACAAGAGCAGGTCAGAGGCTAGGAATATTGCAGTGAATAACTCATCCCCTGACTCTCCAAAGCCTATCCAACATTTGCAAGGCACTAAATTAAGAGTGTGATTGAATACTCCATCCTTGCCTGGGTGGGTGCAGCTCCAAATACACACAAAGAAGTTGACAGCATTCAGGACAAAAGTTTAAAAATGTGGTGCTGGAAAAATACAACAGGCCAGGCAGCATCCGAGGAGCAGGAGAATCGACGTTTCGGGCATAAGCCCTTCTTCAGGAATGAGGCTAGTGTGCTAAGCGGGCTGAGATAAAAGGTATGGGGGAGAGCCGCTGGGAATACGATAGGTGGAAGGAGGCGAGGGTGAGAGTGATAGGCCGGAGAGGGGGTGGGGGCGGAGAGGTCGTGAAGAAGATTGCAGGTCAAGAGGGCGGTGCTGAATCCGAGGGTTGGGACTGAGATAAGGTGGGGGGAGGGGAAATGAGTAAGCTGAGAAATCTACATTCATCCTGTGTGGTTGGAGGGTTCCTTGGCGGAAGATGAGGCACTCTTCCCCCAGGTGTCGTGTGGCCAGGGTCTGGCGATGGAGGAGGCCAAGGACCTGCATGTCCTTGGTGGAGTGGGAGGGGGAGTTAAAGTGTTCTGCCATGGGGCGGTTGGGTTGGTTGGTGCAGGTGTCCCAGAGGCGTTCCCTGAAATGTTCCGCAGCCTGTGTCCCCAATGTAGAGGAGACCACATCGGGTGCAGCGGATACAGTAAATGATGTGTGTGGAGGTGCAGGTGAATTTGCGATGGATATAGAAGGATCCATTTGGGCCTTGGAGGAAGGTGAGGGGGGAGGTGTGGGCGCAAGTTTTTCACTGCTTGCGGTTGCAAGGGAAGGTGCCAGGAGTGGTGGTTGGGTTGGTGGGGGGTGTGGACCTGACGAGGGAGTTGCGGAGGGAGTGGTCTCTCCTGAATGCTGATAGGGGTGGAGAGGGAATTATATCCCTAGTGGTGGGTTCTGTCTGGAGGTGGCGGAAATGACGGAGGATGATACGATGTATCCGGAGGTTGGTGGGGTGGAAGGTGAGGACCAGTGGGGTTCTGTCCTTGTGGCGATTGGAGGGGCGGGTTTCAAGGGCGGAGGTGCGGGAAGTGAAGGAGATGCGGTGGAGAGCATTGTCGACCACGTCAGAGGGGAAATTGCAGTCTTGGAAGAAGGAGGCCATTTGAGTTGTTTGGTAGTGGAATTAGTCCTCCTGGGAGCAGATGTGGCAGAGGTGGAGGAATTGGGAATATGGGATGGCGTTTTTCCAGGGGGCAGGGTGGGAGGATGTGTAATCTAGGTAGCTGTGGGAGTCGGTCGGTTTATAGTAAATTTCAGGACATCCAGGACAAAGCAGTCTACTTGATTGGCACCACATTCACAAGCATCCACCCCATCCATCACCAACACTCAGTAGCAACAGTGCACATAATCTACAGATTGTTGCAGAAATTCAAAGATTCTTAGATAGCACCTTCTAAACCCAAGACCATTTCCATTTAAAATGGCAAAGGCAGCAGATACATGTGAACCACCTGCATGTTCCCTTCTGAGCAACTCACCATCCTGTCTTGAAAATGTATTCCTGTTCCTTTGCGATGTTATGATCCTGACAATCCCTTCTGAAGGGCATTGTGGGTCTCCGTACAGAATGTGGATCGCAGCTGTTCAAGATGGCAGCTCATGACCATCTTCTCAAGGGCAACTAGATATTAAATGCAAGCCATCCAGCTATGCCCACATTCAATGAGTGAATAAAAATAGATTCATCATGCCGTTAACAATTTGTTCTCACCCAAATGGGCAAGCACTAGGGTTTTCTGATATGTCTGGTGGATACTTATTACACAGGTCACCCAACCTCACAACCTTTCATAAAGCTGAATGCTCGGCACCTCGTGAGGTATCATTTTCTTCTGAAACTTCTGGAGCAGGAAGACAACTTGTACAGCAATTTCTTGATTTCTCTGTTTAACTGCACATTTTTAGACAATAGACGTTGCTGTTTAGCATATGTGGACACTGATGGTCCTGCTGTTATGACTTGCACAAAGTCCAGACCACAAAATATGTCTCAATCAAGTTTTATCTTTTGGATTCTCCAACTCTTGAAGGTTTCTTGCAGCTACAGGCTTATTTATCTCGAACTATTGCTAGATACTACACAACTGATGTGTGCCACTCTAAAAAATTATTATTTATAAGTGAACAATAAGACATTTATGTAGCAACTGCTAGCTATAAGTCTTGAGGAAATTCCTCCTCACAGACATTGTGTGTTTTTGGTGTTTCCTTGCAAACTTGCCAGTTACTAGTGGTGTGCCACAAGGATCTGTTTTGGGAGTATTGCTGTTTGTCATTTTTATAAATGACTTGGACACAGGCATAGGTGGATAGGTTAGTAAGTTTGCGGATGATACTAAAGTCAGTGGACTGGTGGACAGTGTGGAAGAATGTTGCAGGTTGCAGGGGGACTTGGATAAACTATAGAATTGGGCTGAAAGATGGCAAATGAAGTTCAATGCAGCTAAATGTGAGGTGGTTCACTTTGGGAAGAATAACAGGAAGGCAGAATACTGGGTCAATGGAAAGATTCTTGGTAGTGTGGATGTGCAGAGGGATCTTGGTGTCCATGTACATAGATCCCTGAAAGTTGCCATCCAGGATGATAGTGCTGTTAAGAAGGCATATAGTGTGTTAGGTTTTTTTGGTACAGGGATTGAGTTCTGGAGCTGTGATATCATGCTGCAACTGTACAAAACACTAGTGCGGCCTCACTTGGAGTATTGTGTGCAGTTCTGGTCGTCCCATGATAGGAAGGATGTGGAAGCATTGGAAAAGGTGCAGAGGAGATCTACCACGATGTTGCCTGGTCTGGATCGAAGGTCTTATGAGGAAAGGCTGAAGGACTTGGGTCTGTTCTCATTCGAGAGAAGAAGGCTAAGAGGGGATTTAATAGAGACGTACAAGATGATCAGAGATTAGATAGAGTGAACAGTAAGAGTCTTTTTCCTAGGATGATGACATCAGCTTGTACAAGGGGGCATAGCTGCAAGTTGAGGGGTGATAGATTTAAGACAGATGTCAGAGGCGGGTTCTTTACTCAGAGAGTGGTAAAGGTGTGGAATGCCCTGCTTGCCAATGTAATGAATTCAGCCATATTAGGGGCATTTAAACAGTCCTTGGATAAGTATATGGATGATGATGGTATTGTGTGGGTGATGGCTTAGATTAGTTCACAGGTCAGCGCAACATCGAGGGCCAAGGGGTCTGTTCTGCGCTGTATTGTTCTATGTTCTTGAAATATATGTGAAACCTAATAGTGGTCAAAACAAGCAAAACATATTTATAAATTAATTAAACCATCTTGTTTCAAAGCACTTCAATTCACAACATGGTTGTGACTATACTATAAATGGAGTCACCTGAAATATACCAATGCAAAAAGGTACAAGACACATTTATTGCAGATAGACTGTCATAAGTGCTGCTTCACACTAACTGTCATGTAAACTGTCGGGTAATGTAATAGTGGAGAAGGAGTTAATGTTCATATTATATTGACCCAATTGGGTGGAGACATGAGTTCTGCATGAGTTCCTGTAATGAGTGGATGTATTCTGTACAGCTCCCAAGAGTCCGAGTAAAGATGCCTGACTAGCAATGTGACTACTTTATGGTATGTTATAAGCCAGTGAGAGACCTAAGACAAGTGCATATTCCATTACAACTGGTAATTAGACAGACATTGGTTGCATAACAGAGAAAGGACATTCGGTGACAATAAACGACTCAAATACCTCTTCGTCCAGTATTACATATCGGCATAGTCAGCAGACTCTACTCAGTGCCACCTAAGGCTTTCTGGAAATATGCCACATGGACTGCAGCCAGTGCAAAGTGAACCTTTAGAGTTATGACGTCCATCTTCATTTGTTATTGTGTTACAGTTAGCAGAAAGCCTTTGGGATAGCTACCCGCTGTGACACTTAAATTCTATTTTCCTTCATCAGTAATTAATTTAGAGTGGTTTCAACAGTTTGGGTCTGCCAGCCTGGTGTCCCTCAAATATCTCATCACTTAGTACACATGCTTTTAAAGCAAATAAGATGAAATTAAAATCTCCAGAACCAAGTCTTGTTACAGCTGTACAGGGCATTGGTTAGTCCAGTTTTGGCATGTTGCATGCAATTCTGGTTTCCCTGCTATAGGAAAGAAGTTGTGAAACTTGAAAGGTTCAGAAAAGATTTGCAAGGATGTTGCCAGGGTTGGAGAGTTTGAATTATAGGGAGACACTGAATAGGCTGGGGCTATTTTTCCAGGACCATCAGAGGCTGAAGGGTGACCTTATAGAAATTTATAAAATCATAAGGAGCCTGGATGGGGTAAATAGACAAGATCTTTTTCTGAGGGTAGAGGAATTCAAAATTAGAGGGCATTGGTTTAAGGTGAGAGGGGAAAGATTTAAAAGGGACCTAAGGGGCAACGTTTTCATGTGGAGGGTGGTGTGTGTATGGAATGAGCTGCCAGAGGAAGTGGTGGGAGCTACCACAATCGCAACATTTAAAAGGCATCTGGATGGATATATGAATAGGAAGGGTTTAGAGGGATATGGGCCAAGTGCTGGCAAAAGAGATTAGATTAATTTAGGATATCTGGTCACCATGGACGAGTTGGACCGAAGGGTCTGTTTCGGTGCTGTACAACTTTATGACTCTATCACCAAAACCAAAATCAATTGATAAGATGTAGCAGTTTGCCCATGGAACTATACTCAAATCACTGCAATTAAGTTTTTGACTTGGAGGACCCATAAACTGTCATAATATAAATGGCTAAAGTTACACTGCATAGCCCATTGAAAATTTTTCAAATGAAACTATTAATCCATGCCTTTTAAAACTATCAAGAAAAAATTCATTCCACTAGCTACATAATCAATGTTAAACACTATTCATTTTTGTCACATGCAAAAGCTAGTGGGAATATTGGGGTGGGGGTACTGGAGGGAGAGAAAATCAAACCATGTGAACAGCACTTACCAGTGTGTTCAGCTCATAAGCTAGGTCTGATACAGAGCTGTCTGCACTCTGCTCCTGAATGAAGAATGGCACATTGTGCAAAGGCTGAAATCCAAAGCTGTGGTGAAAATACTTTCGAAAAAAATGGAAGAGGAGAAATTTTCAAAAATAATAATAATATGGAAAGATATTGCTTGCAAAAACCTTGACTAAACTACGAGATATGTTTCTATAAACAGGTCATACTAGCAGGTAGTATTTAGCTATGAAAACAGGAAAATAAATTTAAGACGGTATACAAATATTTATGAAGAAGGTAAAATACAGTAACTGCAATAGAATTCCAAAAACTGCCAGTGCTACCATGTTCAGAATTTCAGTTAAATAAATCCATCTGTAAATGGCACTTAGAAAATTATAGTAAATTAAGCTCCGTTTGTAGCTGTTCATAGGAAAAAACAACACAACAGTTGCTCCATAAGCTGGCATAATTGTTATTTAGTTCCTTGCTATAAGAAAGCTGTATTTTTTTACTGAAAGTTGGGAGGTGTCCAGCACAACTTTAAACTTAAGTTACTCAATGGAATAAGCAACATCAGGTAAAAGTAAAGCTAATTTTGGATATGCCACTATCTTGACTGTCTTCACTGTTCTCAGTCCTCTGTCTGGAGTTAGTGCATGTGCAGCACTGGAAGGGGTGCAGCCGAGGTTCACCAAGCTGTTGCCCGGGATGGAGCAAGTGAACTAAAAGGAGAGACTAGATAGGCTTGGATTGTTTTCTTTAGAGCAAAGAAGGCTGAGGGAGGGCATAACTGAGGTGTATAAGATTATGAGGTGTGGGGTCAGGGAGACTAGGGAGCAGTTTTCCTCTTGGTTGAGGGGTCAATCACAAAGGGACATTGTTTTAGGTTGAGGGGCAGGAGATTCAGATGGGATTTGAGAAAAAAAAGGTTTTTCACTCAGGGGGTGATGGAAATCTGGATGCCACTGCTTGGGAAGGTAGTGGAGGCTAGAAACCTTACAATCTTAAAAATATATTTGGAAGACAACTAGAAATATGATAACATTTAAGGATATGGGACAAATGTAGGAAATTGGGACTAGTGTGCCTTTAGTGGTAATTATTGTTGGTGCAGACTCCATGGACGCAGTGTGACTCAAAAAACAACAAAGAGAACTCAAAACTATCATAGAATCATTGAAATTTACAAGACAGAAGGCAGCCTTTTGACCCATCATGTCTGTACTGGCCCCTGCAAGCATGCCCAGCAAGTATCAATTGTCCAGCCTGTCTCTGTAGCCCTCTAAGTTCAGCATTTTCAAGTGAGCTCTTTTTCTGAAATCTCCCATAGAATCCACCTCCACCACCCACCCAGGCAGCACATTCCAAATTCTAACAACTGAGTCAAGGTGTTATTCATCTCACTGATAGCTCCCACGCTGGAAACCTTGAAATTATAACCTTGAAGTTACTGATAAACAACTGATGGAAACAGAATACCCTCCTTTACCCTGTAAAAACTGTCCATAGTTTTGAATACTTCAAGGAGGTCACCTCTTAATCTTCTCTGCTCCAAAGAGAAGAAGCACAATTTCTCAAATCCTGTCTTGTGTTTAAAATTCCTCTTTCCTCATACAATTCTAGCAAATCTCCTATGCACACTCTCCAGGGCTTTAACATCCTTCCTTAACTAAGGTGCCCAGAACTGAATACAGTGTTCCAAACGTGGTCTGACCAATGATTTGCAGAGTTGTAACATCACTTACTTGCTTTTACACCCATACCTCTATTAATAAACTCAAGGCTCCTATAAACATTCATAACAACTGTTTCAACTTGCCTGGCCACCTTCAGAGAATCATTCACATGAACCCCAAGGTCCCCTTTGCTCCTGTACTCCCCTCAGAGTTGTACGATTGAGCCTGTATTAACTTTCCATGTTTTTTTCTACCAAAATGTATTACATTACATTTCTCTGCATTGGAATTCATCTGCCAGGTGACTGCCTATTTGGCCAACTTGTCAATGTCTCTCTGAAATCGCCTAGCATCATCCTCACAATTCACTGTACTCCTGAGCTTCATATCAGGTTTAGGAAAACTTTCACAAACTCCTTTGAAAAGCAGTGTTTTTTTAAAAAAAACAAAATGTCAAATATCTTTTGGGGGTCAATCTTTATTTAATCATTCTACAAAATCAGCTGCAGCAGAATGACTGGTATTAAATGGCTCCAAAATCATCCTTCAATTTGCCAGCAAACTCAATGCCTCCTCCCTCCAGAACATCCTGCTCAGGAAGCATTCTGGACAAGGAAGTGGTGAGCAGAAGTGAGGAGAGGCCGAGAGACTGAGAGACCCCAACATCCAAGCCAGAGGGAGATGTGGAGAGAGGGAGGAGATTCTGTGAAAATGCGACAGAATAGAGGAGTCTTAAAATGCTTTCAGATTCCAGGAACTGAAGAATGAATTTTGGCTCTGAATTCCACCTGACTAATGGCAGGCATGGCTTTCATACATTATTTCCTGTCATGGGCATCTACCAGATCTTTGCTTGTGGGCTGGAGTGGCAGTACATTTCATTCGCCCATCATAGAATGCACAACTATTAGGGTTAAAAGCCCAGCACACTACAGGGAAAACTGCTCTCATCAGTGCATTTATTTGTGGCTGACCTCAACTAACAGCCCAGGACTGTTAAGTTATACAGCTTCTCAACTAATGCACTGCCAGTTTGCTGAAAAGAAACCTATAATCTTCATGAATTAAACAGACATCAAGAGTTCCTGTGTGACTCAGTCAGAAGGTTCAGCTTGCCCCCAGCTTTTTTTTTCATTCATTCACAGGCTGAGGGCATCGCTGGCTAGGCCAGCATTTGTTGCTCATCCCTCAATGCCCAGAGGGCAGTTAACAGTCAACTACACAACACCAGGGAACCAGATTTGATTCCAGCCTCGGGTGATTGTCTATGTGGAGTTAGGACATTCGCCCCATGTCTGCATGAGCTTCCTCTGAGAGCTCTGGTTTCTTCCCACAATCCACAGATGTGCAGTTTAGTGAATTGGCCATGCTAACTTGCCCATTGTGTTCAGGGATGTATAGGTTAGGTGCATTAATCAGGAGTATATATTGAGTAATAGGGTAGGGGAATGGGGCTGGGTGGATTACTCCTCACCGGTTCAGTGTGGACTTGTTTGGCCAAAATGGCCTGTTTCCACACTGTAGGGATTCTCTGTTCTGTGTACATTGCTGTGGGTCAGGAGCCACATGTAGGCCAGACCAGGTGAGGTTGGCAGTTTCCTTCCCAAAATGACATCAGTGACCAGAAGGGTTTTTCTGACAATTAGCAGGTAGACTCTTAATTCCAGATTTTTAAAATTGAATTCAAAACCTACCATGGCAGGGTTCGAACCCATGTCCCCAAAACATTTTCTGGGACTCCCCTCACCTCCATTCAAGGCCCCAAAGGATTTTATCACGTCAGCAGAGATTTTCCTGCGCATCCACCCACTTTATCTACTGTGTCCGTTGCTCTCGATGTGGTCTCCTCTATATTGGGGGAAACAGAACGCCAAACCGTGGAGCATTTCAGGGAACATCTCTGGGACCCATGCACCAAACAACCCCACCGCCCTGTGGCCGACCACTCCTACTCCACCAAGGACATGCAAGTCGTGGGCTTCCTCCACCACCAAATCCAAGCCAACTGATGCCTGGAGGAAGAACTCCTCATCTTCCACCTTGGGAACTCCAACACACAGCATCAATGTCAATTTCACCAGTTTCCTTATCTCCCATCCCCCCCATCGTATCCCTGAAGCAGTGAAGCAGGGGTTGTATGTTAGCAATATATCCTCAGAACACTTTTGAAGGCAAGAAATTGTATAGAACTCCTCGATTACTGACTATCCAATCAATCATTTTTGACAAAGGAATTCCAAAATGCTATCTTCAGTTTAGACTTCAGTACTCCATTTTGAAAGCAAGGAGATTGATAAACTGTCATTCCTCAGTTGTTCTGTACTTAATTTGTTTCTATTTGGATAATTTATTTATCCTTTCTGATTTTATCTCCCGTTGAATTGACGCAAGTGTGTTTGTGTTGCTAAGTATCCCTCTCCACACTCCATTGCATCTAAGCATTTGTGAAATAAACTTTACTTCATTTTAACTTTATCACAGTGTTTTCTGATCCAGACAAAGTCAGAATCCACAAATGCAGAGAATAGGAGCAATATTCCCCTCCTGTTTATGAAGGCCAAAAATTAAATCACAAACTGCTTATGGACAAGTGGTGAGAATTGGGAGAGAGATTTATTTTAAGACCCACAATCTGTCTGTAAGTACGTCAGCTAAAAAATTGTGAGGGTATAAAAAATGACAATTGACCACAAAATCCACCTCAATTTCAACAGCTAAATTTCTCATTTTATTTATAAGATACTAGAAATTCCTAATTATGAAGCTAACCAGAACCGACAATAGCTTTGGACAATCATCCCATCAACATCTTGGTCAGAAGCTGTTTTTAATTCTGACTGGATTAATCAAGATCTCCCCCATTTCGATAGTTTGAAGAATTCTATGTTAGCATTCTTGCTAACTGCCATCACTTTTCTTTAAAAATTTGGGAACTATCACTTGACATACATACACATTTGATATATGCATCTATTGAATTTGCACATTGCAGTCTTTTATTTCTCTTGACTTTTAATCTTAGTTGCAGTCTCTTCAGATAGTTTTCATATCCTGGCATAATTCAGTCACGGACAACGGGATAAGTTACCTACTGAAAAGTGGGATCAATAGCATTGTTTATAGCTTTATTGGCAATCTTGCTCAGAGGTCATGAAGGTGGAAATAGTTAGTCTGATACATTTCTGAGGCTGCAGAGCTGAATCTTGGCCATACTCCATACCAAGGCTATATGTGACCTGGGAATACGTATGTTAATTATAAATACTAAAAAGGTACATTCTTCAAACGTTAATTCATTCCCTAAATGATCAGCAATAAATAATCACCCACACAAAGTAAAGTGTTACCTCAGTTCATTCATGTAGTTGTTCCAGAAGGCTTTAGTACAGCACTCAGAAATGCACTGATACTCCAATCTCAGAAAACCTCCATGTGACCTCAAGTGCTCACGTTGCATATGCTTTTAGATCTTGAATTATGTTATTTAAACCCGTCAACTGTGCAAAATTAGAAACCAGTTTATCGATTAATGTCTCCTAAAACCATGAATTAGAATGTGACTGCCATAGTTAGCTTTGGTGCAATCGCATTCACAGCTACCAAAGAGGGTAACTTTAATCCCAAATATTTAAGCTACATGTCCAACTTCAAGTGTTGTTTCCAACTGCTGATTTCATATCAACAAACTAGATTCCGTTAGTGCAAAAGCAATATCTTCATCCTCCTGTGAGTTCATCATGTATGTGCTAGCATGAAGTGAATAAAGGAATTAGGGAATGATTAATCAAGCATAGTAAAATAAATATAGATGCAAATGATCATTACATTCCAAAAAAGAATCTTCTGCATTAAAATCATAACTGTCTACCTTCCAGAAAATTGAAACTAAATTAAAGCATGGTTATCATCTTGTGTATAAACCAACATATTTAAACAAAAGGGTCACAAAGTTACATTCCTTTATTACAATATAATACTATATAATAGCTATTCATTTAGGTGTGTAGCTGGCTGGACAGTATTTTAGACTAAGACGTCAACAGTGCTTAACACTGGAAAATGTATTACCTAGAATAATTCAGGATTATGTCAAAAGTAATTTGCTTCTAAACTTGCTAATTTCATTCAAGGATCACTTTCTGCATTAGCACAAATCTTTATGATTTTGTTATCTCAATCAGCCTTTTAAATTTGCAATATTTCTTAAATGCACATAAAATCATAATACATAAATGTAATTGGCAATGATCCTTTTTAAAATCCAAAAATTATTGGTTTGGAAGCAATCCTATAAACAACATAAGAAAGTACAGTGGTTTATGGATTTATTTCTCCCAGTGCACACATCACATTTATAGTCACAGCAAAGCTCAAACAGCGTGATGCCTGCCTCATGTGTTATTTCACACATAACATTTCAACATTTCAACTGCTACCTTAGCAGGAGCAGTTCATTTCAGTCCTTATGGGGGCGCTGCACGAACATTTAATCCTTAAATTTTTACTCCTCACGAGTGTCAAATATAAATACCCTTGTCTATTCAAAATAAAGGACAGTAAAGAAACCAGCCAATGTAAGTCTTCACAGACTGGTTTTCTGAAAGTGGCATTCTGCTCTTATTGACAAGCTTTTATGTCTAATATTGTTCACCAGCAGAGTCTATCCTGACTGCAAGCACATGGAATACAAATCTGCTACTATACATAAGTGAGCCAGTTCATTCATATTCTCCTCATAGCAGGAGAACATCTGTCACACACAGCCTATAACTTTGTTTAAGGAATTAACCCTTATGCAAAGTCTGCACAGCAGCTGCTAATTGGGGAATTTACTAAATATTCTTCCAAAATTCTTTGTTAGTTGTTGGTTGATGTTCCTTTGGCATATGCAACTTTGTTAGCCGTTCACCATTGGAGCTCAAGTCAAAATAGGGTTTTGAGTACATCACTATGTGCTTTGAGTATAAATATGTTGCTGACAAAAATGAAAAGGAACACCAAAGTTAACAAAAGAAGTGTTAAAATTCTGTACAATATTAACTTTATCCATAACACTTGAATTACATTGAATTCATGTTAAATAGGCACTTTACTATGTTGACATTATCAGTTTTTCTTTTCATTTTACCTCATTAGGTAGCACAAGAATTTGACCAGTCGTGTTGAATGACAAAGTTGTTTCGTTCAAGTGGGGCTAACCTGCCATACATCCACTAAATAGGCGAACTTTCAAACATTTTTGTTATGGATACACAGCCAATTACCTGGCCCTATCAATCACTTTTCATTTGAAGTTATACTGTATAGTAGTTTAGAGCTCTTCAAGCAAATTAAAGTAATTGAATCATTTGAAAGAATTTTCCCGTATTCATATTACAACTGAAATTATAATAATGTCTATCTTAGCACCAGTGTTGTTTAAACATTTATATTGTTATGGACCAGACCAAATCCCCTCTAAATATATTCAGAAAATAGCCTAGACCCTAATTTTTTCTTATTTTAAACAAATGAATGCGGTCCAGATGCAATTCAATTGGTCAAACTACTCAACATTCAGCAAAACAGACTTTTTCTTTACATCATAGTTAAAATGCAGACAAAATATATCATTGTAAATATCATAGAATCCCAGTGTGGATGCAGGCCATTTGGCCCAACAAGTGCAGAGTGACCCTCTGAAGAGTAACCCACCCAGACCCATTCCCCGACTACTTACTCTACATTTCCCCTGACTAATGCACCTAACCTACACATTCCTGAACACTATGGGTGAGTTAGCATGTCTAATTCACCTAACCTGCACATCTGGGAGGAAACTGAAGCACCCAGAGGAAATGCACACGGGGAAAGTGTGCAAACTCCTCACAGACAGTTGCCCAAGACTGGAATCAAACTCTGGTCCCTGGCACTGTGAAGCAGCATTGCTAACCACTGAGCCACTGTGCCGCCCTAGAAATGATTGCTTGTCCAGGAATTGGACCTGGGACCTCTCACATGACTACACCATTGAACGCCCTAAATATGAATTATACCCTTTTACCAATGAAGGAAAGAATTGGCTGAACTCTAACTGTATCGAAATGCTTAAATATAGTAACATCCTATAAACACACCCTCAGCAAAGACAAATTCAGTAAAATAGTTAGTCACACATGCAATTCTAGCAGCAGGAAAAGAACCCCAGCTTTTAGCTGTCACTGAGAGAGAAATAACAGCAACTGCAGAAAGCTAAATCTAAAATCCTAGTTCTTTGGGAGCTTGACCACATCCAAAATATACCTCTTAAAGCCATAATATTATCACACCTCCCACCTTAAACAAAGGAACCGTCAATATACAAAGTTGTCTTCATTTATAAAAACCTTTACCATTTTGCTATTACTACACTACGACACATGTTCATTATATTGATACTAAACAGAGAAAACATTCACTATTACAGTCCATTGTAGTCGGTTTTTTTCCCGCCCCTGAACGCCTCCATTTTCCTTCATCAACGTCACAACAATGCATCAGCAATTGCATTCTGTTGTCCTGCAACATACGTAAGTTTCAAATTGAATGGCGACAATAATAAGATCCAATTTGGTTCTTTTATCCTGAAATTTTCCCAAAACCTTTAAGGTGTTATGATCAGTGTACACATTTGCCTCAGACACGTTATTGGCAATATAAGTGTTGAAATATTGCAACGCCAACACCAAACTCAAGGTCTCCTTCTCACTTGTGAAATATTTCTGTTAATGATTATTCAGCTTATTAGAAAAATACCCAACTGGTCTTGCTATCTTCTTGCCAGGCCCTTGCAAGAATACAGCACTGATACCCACATCACTCTCATTGATAGCCACATTGAATGGCTTTGTGTTTGGCCAGCACAGGGGCAGCTTTCAAGCTGTCAAATGTCATCTGACATTTCTCCATCCACTGAAGGTTTCTGTACTTCTTCAACAAGTCAGTCAGTGGAGCAACCACGCTGCTAAAATTTGGTACAAACTTCTGAGAAAAAAACAAACCGTCCCAGGAATCAGAGTATTTCATTTTTCATTGATGGTAGGAAACTCCCCAATAACCTTTGTTTTCACATCCCATGGCACCATTTGTCCATGTACAGTGATATGGCCCTGGAACATGCCTTGGGTTTTTGCAAACTCACTCTTAATCAGGTTTATCATCAAGCCTGACTCCTAAAGTCGACTGAACAATTCAATAGATGCTCCAAATGTTCCATCCATGTGTGACTAAAAATCACCAGATTGTTGACGCACACTACAATTGGTTTATTGACTTTATTGGTTAGCTTTCAAAATGTGGCTTGGCACAATTTTCATACCAAATGGCATGACTTTAAACTGTCCATTTGGCTCATGAAAGCCAAAATTTCCTTCGCTCTTTTGGGTAAAAGGTACCTGTCAGTATCCTCAAGGTGTGTGCTATTTGAAATATAAGTTGTTTATCCCACTTTTTTCCACACAGTCTTCCAAAGGTGGAATAGGATCTGACTTTGTGATCGTCCATAGCTGATGGGGTGAGACTGAAGGTGGCAGAAATGGCAGAGGATAATGCACTGTATCTGGAGATTCATAGGGTGGAAGGGGAGGACTGGAGATTCTATACTTTATGCAATTGGACGGGTGGGTTTCGAGGGCAGAGGTGCAGAAAGTGGAGGAGATACGCGAGAGAGCGTTGTTGATCATGTGGGAGAGGGAATTGCTGTCCTTGAAAAAGGAGGACGCTATTCTAAAACAGAATTCAGGAGTTATTAGTGACAAATTCCAGACATTTATAGTCTTGAACTTTCAGTGACAACTCCACTGTATGGATGCTGTACAAATCTAAGTTGAAGTTGGCAAAATCATTCCTCACATTAGAAAGATATCTGAGATTGTGATAATGTGCAGAGAAGTGCAAAGTCGAAATCAAATGCAACACAAAGGCAGATGGATAGAATTAAAAGATGAAGTTAAAGTATTTTGAAAAAATAATTGAAATTAAAAATACATGATAAAAAATTCAAAGACACTTAAGGACAGATTTGCAGATGGAAGGTGCATGGTTGATGAAGGAGTCAATGATTAAGTATAAAGGACAATGAACAAAATGTGAAGTGTCCAATTTGAGATGGAGGTCTGAAAAGAGACACTTAAATGACCTGGTGCAGGGATATGGATGATATTTGAGATTGAGATGGAAGAGTGCGAACTGGTGAAGATTGCAAAGAATTAATATGATGCAACGCATAAGAAAATGGGCAGTGGAATTGTTTGTAACTTATGAAGAAAACACAAGAAGTTTAGCTCGGACAAATCAAACCTGAAGGTGATACAGGTATGGATTGGAATAACAGCAGGTGGAACAAACTGGATGGACATTTCAAAGATGAAAGAGCAATATATAGAGATTATTTTATCATAACAGATAACGTTAAACTCTGTCAGGTTTATTATTTTATCTCTTGTAATAAAGCTTGTTGATATACTAGAAGGTGTAAAGCCTTCTAGTGGTATGTTCAAAGAGAATAAAACAAAAACTACTGGTGCTCGAATAAGATCAATATACATTGACTATTTTTCAGCTATTCAAACAAATGACTAATTCAATTTCTCATGGCAAATCATGCTCTTAGTTATATTAAATTACTATTAAAATTAAATGGGAATGTTTGCTCTTCAAGTGGGACTGAATTTAAGTCATCCTGCTTGGGAACTGTAACGTACTCCTGATTTCATCTGTATTCCATGAGAATATATTTGCATGTGAGGCAAAGTTGTCATTTAAATTGTAAAAGTCCTTGGGAAGTCCTCCAAGTAGTGTGCAGTTATTTTATTTTGTGTAGGTTTCCTCAAAATGGTTTTTAAAATTAATTATGATAACATATGTGAGTGAGACCGTGTGAGGTGGGAACAGTGTAAGCCATTTGGCCCATTGAGTCCATCCCACCATTTAATGAGATCATGGCTGATCTGATCATCCTCACCTCCACTTTCCTGCCCATAACCCTTGATTCCCTTACCAGTTAAAAATCTCTCAGCATTTAGTAACTTAATATCACAACCTTGTATGTCCTCTGTGATCGAGAATTTTACAGATTCTCTGCCCACTGAGAGAATAAGTTCCTCCTCATCACTGTCTTCAATATCTGATTTTTTTTTTGAGATCATGCCCTCTGGTGCTGGACACTGCTACAAGGGGAAACAACCTTTCCACATCTGTCTTGTCAAATTCCCCAAGATTTTTGTACGTTTCAATAAGTCACCTCTTATTCTTCTAATTTTCAACAAGTACTAGCCAAACATATTCAGCCTCACCTCATAAGACAATCCCTCTCTACCTGGTACCAACCTAGACAGCCTTCTCTCACATGCCTCTAATGTCAATATATCTTTCCTTCAATAAGGGGCCCAAAACTGGTCACACTATTCCAGCTGCACTCTGAATAGTGCTTTCTGTAATCTGCAAGATGCATATTCTGTATTAGGAGAATCAATATTTATAAATCAGTCTAAAATGGGCTGTGGAAAGAACATTAATGAGCACCAGTCGTGCAACCAACCCTAACTGGACAGTGCTAAATTGACATGAAATTGCTATGCGTAAGTGTCAGCCTGCCTGACATGCATAGGCCACAAACATTGCAGAAGATGTTCTTAGAGCCATTTTTCCATAAAAACTTCCATCGTTGCTGATGTTGATACTTACCTGAGATTGACTAATGCAGAAACAAGAATACAGACTGAGTTTCTGTTATATTCAGAGCTGATACCTTCTTTAATGGCTGATGAATTTCTGTGCAGACTGGAGGTAACTGGTTGGAACTTTCTATAGAACATAGAACATAGAACAGTACAGCACTGAACAGGCCCTTCAGCCCACAATGTTGTGCCGACAATTGATCCTCACGTAAGGTAAACCTAATGTTCGAACCCTCAAATTTCTGTGACCAAATGCATGTCCAGCAGGCTCTTAAATGTCTCCAATGACCTTGTTTCCACAACTGCTGCTGGCAACGCATTCCATGCTCTCACAGCTCTCTGTGTAAAGAACCCTCCTCTGGCATCCCCTCTGTACTTTCCGCCAAACAGCTTAAAACTATGACCCCTCGTGTTAACAATTTCTGCCCTGGGAAATAGTCTCCGGCTATCGGCTCTACCTATGCCTCTCATTATCTTGTATACCCCAATTAGGTCCCCTCTCTTTCTTCTTTCTTCCAATGAAAAAGGTCAGAGCTCAGACAACCTCTCTTCGTAAGATATGCCCTCCATTCCAGGCAGCATCCTGGTAAACCTCCTCTGAATTCTCTCCAAAGCATCCACACCTTTCCTATAATAGGGTAACCAGAACTGGACACAGTATTCCAAGTGCAATCTAACCAAAGTTTTATAGAGCTGCAACAAGATCTCATCGCTCTTAAACTCAATCCCACTGTTAATGAAAGCCAAAACACCATATGCTTTCTTAACAACCCTGTCCACTTGGGTGCAATTTTAAGGGATCTATGTACCTGCACACCAAGATCCCTCTGTTCCTCTACACTGCCAAAAATTCTGTCTTTAATCCTGTATTCAGCTTTCAAGTTCGACCTTCCAAAATGCATCATTTCGCATTTATCCAGGTTGAACTCTATCTGCCACCTCTCAGCCCATCTCTGCATCCTGTCAATGTCATGCTGCAGTCTACAACAGTCCTCTATACTGTCAACGACACCTCCAACCTTTGTATCGTCTGCAAACTTGCTAACCCATCTTTCGATTTCCTCATCCAAGTCATTAATAAAAATTACAAGGAGTAGAGGCCCAAAAACAGAGCCCTGTGGAACACCACTCACCACTGACGTCCAGGCAGAATACTTTCCTTCCACTACCACTCGCTGTCTTCTGTTGACCAGCCAATTCTGTATCCAGACAGCTAAATTTCCCTGTATCCCATTCCTCCTGACCTTCTGAACGAGCCTACCATGGGGATCCTTATCAAATGCCTTGCTGAAGTCCATATGCACCACAACCACCGCACGACCCTCATCAACTTTTATGATGAATACATTGTGAAGTTATACAGTTATACTCTCCTTATATGGCAAACTATGACATTTAACATCTTTTAAAGGACAAAGAACAATTGCTATGTTGGACTGGAGCACCTCTAACTGGTAGCATGTAGCTGTCGTATGATATGTGTTGCCAAAGTGTAATAGGTAATGCGGTTTGCTCGGCACAAGATGAGAAATTTTCCCTTCATCCATCTGTCCCCTCCCTTCTTATTCCACAGTTTGTTCAGAGGAGTTGAAATGGCCAGTTGAAGAAATAGTATGTTGTGTGTCTTGCTAATATTTATGCTGTGTATTGTAATTTAGATAATTTTCATTTGCTTTATAATCTTAATTTCAATAGCATTAGTTTCTTTACCAGACAATGTCTGGAAATTAGACAATTTACTTTTTGCCATATGGTAAAGCCCAACAAAAGTTTCATTGCAAATCCAGGCACTTTAATTACTAAAAAACTACTGAATATTCCCAGCATGTTCTAGTTGCATTATCAATTTCATGACTTTCTGTTTTTTCACACCCTAAGAGGTTTACACGTGGAACTTGCCTCTGTAATCACTCTGTATCTTTGTTTAATTTGTCAGTTGAGATTTTAAGAGTTTGGAATTTTCTAACAGTCACAGGAATTTTAAATGAGAAGACATTGGACATTGGAGGAATTTTAAATTAGAAGACAGATGGAGTTTAATTCAGATAAATGCGAGGTGCTGCATTTTGGGAAAGCAAATCGTAGCAGGACTTATACACTTAATGGTAAGGTACAAGGGAGTGTTGCTGAGCAAAGAAAACTTGGAGTGCAGGTTCATAGCTCCTTGAAAGTGGAGTAGATAGGATAGTGAAGAAGGCGTTTGGTATGCTTTCCTTTATTGGTCAGAGTATTGAGTACAGGATTTGGGAGGTCATGTTGCGGCTGTACAGGACATTGGTTAGGCCACTGTTGGAATATTGCATGCAATTCTGGTCTCCTTTCTATTGGAAAGATGTTGTGAAACTTGAAAGGGTTCAGAAAAGATTTATAAGGATGTTGCCAGGAATGGAGGATCTGAGCTACAGGAAGAGGCTGAACAGGCTTGGGTTGTTTTCCCTGGAGCGTCGGAGGCTGAGGGGTGACCTTATAGAGGTTTACAAAATTATGAGGGGCATGGATAGGATAAATAGACAAAAGTCTTTTCCCTGGGATCGGGGAGTCCAGAACTAGAGGGCATAGGTTTAGGGTGAGAGGGGAAAGATATAAAAGAGACCTAAGGGGCAACTTTTTCACACAGTGGGTGGTACGTGTATGGAATGAGCTGCCAGAGGATGTGGTGGAGGCTGGTACAATTGCAACATTTAAAAGGCATTTGGATGGGTCTATGAATAGGAAGGGTTTGGAGGGATATGGGCCGGCTGCTGGCAGGTGGGACTAGATTGGGTTGGGATATCTGGTCGGCATGGACAGGTTGGACCGAATGGTCTGTTTCCATGCTGTACTTTTCTGTGACTCTATGACATGCTGACAGTTGAGTCCATTGCACATAACCTGATGTGGTAATGCAGACCAACACTGGCAAGGGAAGAGATTATATCGGTTTCCTGAGTTCAGTTATGCCATCTATTTTTCTTGCTGTTTGTTGGAGAATGGGGTAAAGAAGAGCTAGGGCCACTCACATGCACATAACTATATAGATCCATGCAACTAGGAAAATCATGCTGAGAAATTTCATTGATCAGTAAACTACAAAAAATTTTGAATGACAAGTATTAACAGAGGCTATTTGTTTCTTTATGTAATATTCCAATAGAGCGTACAGGAAAACATATTGAAACTACTCAATGAAAACTAGCCATAACTGTAAATATGCCCCTCATGTCAGTACTACACAATGCAAAGTGGAAATTCAGCTTTCTTGAAATTCATGAACTTTTGAAATGGTTCGTTACTTTAATGAGCTTCAGAATTCGTAGACCTCACAATCCTTTCCAAATCCCAGTGCAGTCAACTACTGATATGGAAGGATTATCTCTCTGCATGCTATGTCAAATGTACTGCAATGTCGAGCTTTGTTTCAAATTCCCAGAATGCATTACTACTCTCGGTTCATGACATACAGTCAAATCTAAAAAGCAAACAGCTTTTAGTATTCCAAGCAGTGTTAAGTGATTGATTAATTGGTGTTGAGCTCTCTGAGTGTGGCTTAGCTTGTTGCAAATTTCTTAGATTAGACAAGAGAGTCCCTGTGCATTGACCGAGCGTAGTTTCTTGATGGAACCAGATGCATCCGCTCAAAAAAAACTTTGGAGCATTTTGAATTAACGACTATTTTCCAGCAAATTTATAGCCAAGACAGTTTTACTGTCAAAGTACTAGGTTATCCTAATTCTAAAGTAATTAACTTTCCAATAAAAAGATGTGTGTGCCTTTCAATCTATTTTTAATCTGTGACAGAATGTCAACTCATAAGGCTATTGCATTAGCATAACCTCTAAATATTTATCTGTTGCTCATAATAAGTTGAAATTAAAGTATCATTTTATGTTATTTTGAGGTAATGCAATTCTGAAAGTAAGAGTTTTTAAGAACCCAAACAGCATCCATGTAATAATTGGAGGGGATTGTTAGGCTCACTTCTTCTGCAAATCCAATTGCTCACTAATAGATTAATCGGTTTGGCATTTGATGAAATTTACTAGTAAATATTTAAAATCCCTAATTTAACTTCAGGAAACTATGTCAGCCGATACATGCTTTTCTTGCCAAACACCAGTGTCTCTTAAGTTAGATGAGAAATGCCAGGATCTCTCGGTGAAACTGCTTGTGGTTTGTCTCAAACTGACAAACAAACATTCAGAAAATACCATGACCTAAGCACAAATCTAGGAGCGGCCTGTTCCAGTAAAGACACATTATATATTAAAAATTGACTCACATGTGGCCTTCCAGATTTAAATCTCTGTCAATGTACAACTTAAATTGCCGGTTTTCAGCGTAGATCAGTGAAATTCAGAAAAGGAATTCTCACAGACCAATCCTGACAATTCAAATTTTGTTTGTTAGAAAATATCAAAATGTCCAATAATTTGAATTAATATAGAAAACAAAGTAGTGTGAGAGTTTGATGCCGATGTAAATTGTGTAACTGAATGAAGCAACCTGACATTAAAAAGAGAAGTCTTTAAAAAGAGAAGTTTCCATTAACAAAACATTATTTATTGATTGTTTTGAAGGATCTGCATAAAATATAGAAGCAGAAATGCACTGTTCATTTTTATTAAACTCAGCAAGTTCCCCTGCACGCAAAAAGGAGGACATACCATAAAGGACATTCTAAGTGGTGAACTTCAAAGCAACCTTTAATAATTCACAATCCTCTGTTTGATATAATTCAAAGATTTTTAACTTTCTTTGATGAGCATTTGTAGTACCTATTCATCACATAAGCCATCCTAATTATATAATATGACTGAAGCAACATTTGAGATGATGCTTACAAAATAAGAATGTAAGCAAAGGAATATGGGCACAGAGTAAACAGTAAGAATCAGCATTCTTGTGGGAAAAATGATCTCTCATATCTTCAATTTTGTGTTTGAAGTTTACTTAGGATTAGCATCAGCTCTTTTCCATGCTTAGTTTGGTGCTTTTTCCATACAAGGCAAAATAGCAGGTTCACAGTTCCAACATCATTACTTCTTTCTAAAATTTATTCACAGGATGTGGTAATCTCCAACATCTATTGTCCATTGGACAGTTAAGAGTCAACCATATTGATGTGGATCTAGAGCCACATATATGTCAGACAAATAGCAAATTTGTTTTCCTGAACAACAATCGATAGGACCGAGGTTACATTGTTGCTATTACGTTAGCGCTTTTCCTTTTAGAATTTTAACTATTTGAAATTTTGCCATCTGCTATAATGGGATTTGAACTGGCGTCTCCAGAATATTGGCCTGGGGCTCCTAGATTGCTAATCTAGTGACATTATTACTAAGCCGCTGCCTTCCCTGGATGGTACAAATCCCTCATTGTAAAATAAGTTTGAATGGTAAGAAAAGAACATATTAAGAACTCAGACTAAATAATTAACTTGACTTAACCTAATCAATTAGGAATAGACCACAGAGATATTGTGCATTACTTTTTGCAGATACACACCAATTAGGTTCAATTCTACTGATGTATTAAAATAAGAACAAAGTGAATATTTTGTAGTGTAGATTTGTAGCTTTGATTAACTGTATGCATATTACGTAAGAAATAGAATCACTTCAGCCAAGATTCATTAAAAATAACTCAAATATGTTAGTGTGGCAAGAAGGATTTTAAGAAAAGTTCACAAGTTAACACAAAGTAACATGTAAGAGCATTGTTAGTTATCATAATAACAGTTTACTAATGGGCCACTAAATTTCACAATAACCACCGATAGAATTGATTTCTTATTAAAGTTAATTTTCATTTTGTACCATTGAAACTCAAAGCTGTCGAGGAAATGACTAATTGCCAGATAAATTAATATAGATTAATCAGATTTTAAATCGTTAACATCAAAATAACACTTGGCTTTCTGTCCCTTTCACATTTTACCAGAGGACTCTGTGATCCTCTCAACATGGGGGTTGTATTTAATTTGATGTCATTGATAAAAACTAATGTCAAAGTTATTGTCATACTGAGTTATGCCAAGGATATTTTAGGAAGTATGGTGCAACTGCCAAAGACTTAGGCCAAGTAAAAGTCTGTATATGTATACAATACATATCATCTTCTACAGTAACAAGTGCAAATCTGCAACTCTTCTTGCAGACTTCCCACACAGAATCAATCATTGCCTACGCAAAACTCAAGGCAGTTCATATAAGTGAAACGTTGTTCACAAATACCAAAAAAATACATCACAGTGATGAATATGCACATAACACTGAAATATCTCAAAAAGATTTGGAAGAATGACTCATACCCTCATGTAGTTATTGCTTAGCAGAAGTCACATTTGCAGTAATGTGGACTGTTGTTGCCCAGATGTTTCATTCATTATCTTTACATACTTGAGAAAAACTATTCTTTTTGGTCACACAGCAACTGTTTTTGGTGCCTTTAATGTACCAAAACCTTCTTGGACAAAGAGCTGGAAGAAAAGGTATTCGGTCGTCAGTAATTGATGACTTGATCAAAGAGCTATATATTAGACAAAGCCTTACAAAAGGAAGAGTGGGGCATAAAGAGCAGGACAGTCAGGGAGGAATTTCAGAGCATCAGGCTTTGGCAGCAAAATTGTTGTTAAGAATGGAATAGTTGAGAGGTTAATAAAAAGCTTAGAATAGGAATGCTAAGTCCTGGCCTTTGTAGGATTGAAGACAATTACAGAGAGCGGATGGAGTAAAGGCATAGTCTTTAAACATAGTCAGAAGTCACACAACACCATCGTATAGTCCAACAGGTTTATTTGAAATCATAAGCTTTCAGAGTGTAGCCCCTTTATCTGGTGAAGCGAGACAGAAGCACACAGATCCAGAATTTATAAACTTAAAAATCACAGAACACCAGGTTATAGTCCAACAGGTTTATTTGGAAGCACGAGCTTTCAAGGAGGCACTGCCTCTTCATCAGGTGGTTGCTTCTATCAGCTAGTGTTTCCAAGTAAACTGTTGGCCTATAATCTGGTGTTGTGTGATTTTTAATTTTGTCCACCCCAGTCCAACACCGGCACCTCCAAATCATGACAGAATGTATAGGCAGAGAGATCAAGGGTAAGGAGATCAAAAGATCATACAAATGGTGTGAATGGAGCATCATATGATATCTATCTGTAGGTGATCAAAAGTGTCAGATGGCGTGAGTAAATTGTCAACAGCTGAACAACAAGTGAAGGGAGGATCTATAATCCAATTAAATGAAGCAGAGAGATAATTACAAAAAAATAAAAATAAGATGGTGCTGGAGAAAAACCAAACGACTGAAATAGTATGATAGTATAAGAATCACATGCCAAGGGTTTGACCACAGTTATAAATAGTCCAGAACTGTACAAACTAATTAAGGTAGAGAGATCATAACAATTTGTCAAGGTGATGGTGTCAAAACAGGACAGTAAGGAAGATTTTACAGGTACAGGACAGTGTGGTGGGATCACATGTGACATGAACATAAGATCATTCCACTACAACCTGGTGTCGTGTGACTTCTGACTTTGTCCACCCCAGTCCAACACTGGCACCTTCACACCATGGATTTAAATGTGAAGGTGAGAATTGTAAGTTGGAGGTAATATAGGATCTTAGATTCAGAGTCACTTGCTGTGAACAGGTGAACTTGCAGTGGGATAAGGTTCATTTCACAGAGCTTTGCATGAGAGAAGGGTGAAGGATGAGATGGTTTCCTTTGAAATTGTCAATTTTGGAGATGATAAAAACTCAAATCAAGGTTTTATTAGCAGGTAAGGAGATGAGACAGAGATGATATAGAAATAGAAGCCTAGCTCATGTTCATATGGGATACAGAGAAAGTGAATAGTCTAATAAAGGAAATGAATCAATAGTAGGATAGAATCTATGCAGTAATACAGTAGCCTCAATCTTCCATTTTTCAAGAAAATTGCATTTCACTCAGAGTTGGATTTTGACAAGCAGTGTGCTAACAGAGACAGTGGAAGGGTCCAGGGAGATGAAAGTGTGGAAAACTATCTGCCATTGTAATGTGGACGTTTGCTTCTAGCAGGGTCTTTGGCCCAATGAGATATTATTTTTGTTAACTCCCATAACATAATAAAGGGAAGGCAATGGTCTAGTGATATTATCACTAGACTATTAATCCAGAGACCTGGGTTAAAATCATTTGTTCATATATCATAAGCCATGTTCATGGCAGATGGTGGAATTGCAATTCAATAAAAATCTTGAATTAAGAGTAGAGTAAATGATATGAAGCCATTGTTGACTGTTGTAAATGTTAATAGTTAATAAAGGCAAAATGCTGCAGATGCTGGAAACCTGAAACAAACTCGGAGAATGCTGGAGGAATTCAACAGGTCTGGTAGCATCTGTATGGAGAGAGAAACAGACTTAATGTTTCAAGGCTGTATGACTCTTCTTCAGAATTCAGAGTGAGGTTCTGTTCCTCCAGCTTGTGTTGTGTGTTGCTGGAACACTGCAGTAAACTGGGACAGAAATAGAAATGTTCGTATGAGAGCAAGATAGTCCGTTGAATGGCAAGCAACTGGAAACTCTCGATCATTCTTGCAGACAGAGCAGGAACTTTCCCAAATTAGTTACCCCCTCTACAATTGGTTTTGTCAATGTAAAGGACACTGCATCGTCACAATATTGAATGATAGCCTTAAACACAGAAGACACATAAGGAGAAATATCGGCTGACTGTCAAAGTCAGTCCAGATGAAAGATGTTGAGAACAACTGATGGCAATCAGAGTATATAGATTATGACTTTCTTGAGAAGGCCTGGATTCAACTCCCATCTGCTCCAGAAATAGGTCATAACATGTCTTAACAGGCTAATTAAAATAATTATAAGTTGTGACTTTGCCAGGACTGGTTCACTGTTGTGGTTGCATAGAAGCCAATTTGGAGAGCTTCAAATGTAGATTTGCATAACAAATTCATTTATTTTGAAAAGAAAATGAATATCACAGCATATAAAGGATGCAATGAAAAAAGAATTCAAAGTGCATTTTAAGAGAACTGAAATTAAGCTTTTGGTTTTGAATGGGAGTCAAAAAAAAATTTATGTCCAAGCATATAACCTGGAAAAGAAAGTTGGCTGTTATCAAATTTATTGGGTATTCATTGGAGTCAGTATAGCAGGAGATGGGACTTCTGGACTTGGTAAGCTCACACAAGATGTGAGGGGAGTGGAGTTACAGAAAGCATAGAGGTCTGCCTGTGTCAAGGGTAGGTTTGAAAATCATTTGACATATTGAACAATAAAGGGCCACTGAGCACGAAACATGATGTCTGTTTTCACTGCACAGATGCTGGCCAACCTGCCAAGTTTCTCCGATGATTTCAGTTTTTGATTGCTTAAGGACAATCAAACTGAATCGTCCAGTGGTTAAACAACAAGTAGTTTGAGAGAATGCATTGTATAAAGGAGGGAACGTCAACCATATTCCAATAGCAATGTGGTTTTGTGGCTTTGGTACCAGTACATTGCAGGTGAAGGGTAATGCCATATTGCCAACACTTACCTGAGTGCAGAGCAGCCTTTTCAAAATACATAGGTAAAAGCAATGACTGCAGATGCTGGAAACCAGATTCTGGATTAGTGGTGCTGGAAGAGCACAGCAGTTCAGGCAGCACCGAGGAGTACTGCTCCTCATATGCTGCTGAACTGCTGTGCTCTTCCAGCACCACTAATCCAGAATTTTCAAAATACATGGCAGCTGAGGATGCTGGTGTTTCAGGGGATATCTGGTGAGTGGCGAGTTCTTCCAAGAGGGGTGGATGGTAGAATCGGGGAAGAGTGGCACCGTGGGGGGATGGTAAAATGACACTTTGTTTGGTAAGTTGTAGCAACAAAACTCACAAGGCTTCAGAGAGATAAGTCCTCTGTGATATTCAACACAACTGATACAGTCTAAAATGTAAGATTCAGCCACGTATCATTTGTGCTGTGACAATCTCATTAACCAACAATATAGAAATTCTTTATATTATTCTAGCTATAATGACTAGATGTCACAATATGAACGCTTCAGACTCAACTATTAATGACAGTATAAATATAAATCTGGAAATTACTGCTGTTGTTCAGAGGATGTTAACACCAATGCTAACCAATGTATTTTAAATTGATTATTGTCTCCCCTATAAAAGAAGGCAACAAACCCCTTGAAATTTGTCTTTTGGTGCAGTGAATCTTAATTTCTGGTCTGTAATGTCTACTCGTGCACCTGCCTACTTGATTTGAAGACGCTTTTGTAAAACTATTACAACAACAAGTGAAAAGGGACGAAACAGCACAATGTAGAAACCCTTTCTCTAAATTTTTTACTTCATAAGGCAACTAAGTAACAATGAGAGAGACTAAAATATTCTGGAAGGCTGAGATGAAGAAAACGGGAAGAATAGGAACCAAAATGGCAAATGCACACCAGCACAGATGGATTGTGCTGAACAGACCATTTCTGTACTGTGTAATCTGTGCAATTCAATGCAATAAACAAGGCAAAAGTTATGCAACATCTTGCAGACAATTTTTTTATGTAAGGAAGGGTCAAGAAAAAATTAAGTGCTGATTTAAAATAAATTGCAGACTTGAAATTAAACATATCTCATTCATAAATGGAGAGAGACCTTGGGCGTTTGAATTTCAATTCATATTTTAAATGAATTTTGAACTTGTTGGTAATTTTTAAAATATCAGTGAATCCTGCTCAGGTAGCTAGCTATCATTGCAAAATCAGTTCAGTCCCCATCTGTGTAATTCAGCCAATTTGCCCAAATATACACACATTCCATTCGCATGCTTAGTCTGATATAAGGTTAAAAATCATACAACACCAGGTTATTGACCAACAGGTTTATTTGGAAGCACTAGCTTTCAGAACGCTGTTCCCAGCAGTGCTCCAATCTAATGCTTCCAAATAAACCTATTGGTCAATAACCTGGTGTTATATGATTTTTAACTTTATACACCCCAGCCCAACACCAGCACACCCAAATCAGTCTGATATAGATTGTTGAGAAAGTGGTTGTATCATTCAACTGGCTTTGATCAGAATAACTTGAAAACCACAGGTACTAGTCTGACACCTGTATACATATTGTAAACACAACTCGCCCACTTTAGATGGTCAAATTTTGCATTTAAGGAACATAATTTTTCAAATTGTGCCTGTCAGAACCTATAGGATAACTGTAATATATCTGCTGTTTAAAAATTAGAACCAGATATTTTTGGAGTGAAATTAGGATATAACTGCTACACACAAAGGTGGAGGGAACTTTGGAACTCTCCCCTGCAAATGGCAGTAGATGCTAGATCAATTGCTAACTGTATGTTTGAGGAAAGGAGTAGAATTTTGTTAATCAAAGGCATTAAGGATATTTGACAAAAGCAGATGTAGGAAATTATCTTGCAAGTCAGCTGTGATGTCATTGTATGGCTGAACAGGCTGGAAAGGCCAAGCTGCCTACTCATTGTCCTATGTTACTGAAATCAATTTGACGCAATTTGTTTTATTTGAAGCAATTTGAAGCAGTTTCCTTCCCTAAAGCACAAATGGGCTTTTCTGACAACTAACAATGGTTTCATTGTTAGACTTCTAATTCCAAATATTTGAATTCACATTCCACTATCTACCATGGTGGGATTTGAACCCAGGTCTCAGAACATTACCAGGGTCTCTGGATTGATAGTCAAACAATAATATCATAAGACCAATACCTTCCTGTTGACCTACATATGAAGACTTTCTCAGATACACTGTAAAAGCATTACCTGAAAACAGGCTCACATTATTTCCACTTCACACCATCTATGAAACTTTATAAATTCAAGTTTCTAACCATTAAAGTTATTTGTTTTTTTTTGAAAAAAACAAGAAAGCAATAAACAATAAGATATTGCACAAAATACGGAGGCATAGGTTTGACGATGATTTAGCAGATTGGATAAGAAATTGGCTCGCTGAAAGAAGGCAGAGGGTGGTAAGGCAGAGGGTGGTGGTTGATGGGAAATGTGCATCCTAGAGTTCCGTTACTAGTGGTGTACCGTAGGATCTGTTTTGCAGCCACTGCTAAGTGTCATTTTTATAAATGATCTAGATGAGGGCGTAGAAGGATGGGTTAGTTTGCAGACAACACTAAGAGTTGTGAATAATGCTGGAGGATGCTGCAGGTTACAGAGGGACATAGATAAGCTGCAGAGTTGGGCTGAGAGGTGGCAATTGAGTTTAATACGGAAAAGTGTGAGGTGATTCACTTTGGAAGGAGCAACAGGAATAAAGAGTACTGAGCTATTGGTAAGATTCTTGGTGGGGTAGATGAACAGAGAGATCTCGGTGTCCATGTACATTGATCCCTGAAAGTTGCCACCCAGGTTGATAGGGTTGTTAAGAAGGCATATGGTGTGTTAGCTTTTATTTGTAGAGGGATTGCGTTTTGGAGCCACGAGGTCATGCTGCAGCTGTATAAAACTCTGGTGCGGCCGAACTTGGTGAATTGAGTACAGTTCTAGTCACCGCATGATAGGAAGGATGTGGAAACTTTGGAAAGGATGCAGAGGAGATTTACTAGGATGTTGCCTGGTCTGAAGGGAGGTCCTATGAGGAAAGGCTGAGGGACTTGAGGCTGTTTTCATTAGAGAGAAGGTTGACAGGTGACTTAATTGAGACATATAAGATAATCAGAGAGTTAGTTAGGGTGGACAGTGAGAGTCTTTTTCCTCGCATGTTGATGGCTAGCATGAGGGATATAGCTTGAAATTGAGGGGTGATAGATGTAGGACAGATGTCAGAGGTAGTTTCTTTACTCAGAGAGTAGTATGGGCATGGAATGCACTGCTTCCAACAGTAGTAGGTTCGACAAATTTAAGGGCATTTAAATTTTCATTGGATAAACATATGGATGAAAATTACCGGGTGGCACAGTGGCTACTGGGTGGCATGGTGGCTTAGTCATTAGTACTGCTGCCTCACAGCGCCAGGGATCTGGACTCGATTCCAGCCTCAGGTCACTGTCTGTGTGGAGTTTGCACATTCTACCCATGTCTGCGTGAGTTTCCTCTGGGTGCAGTGGTTTCCTCCCACAATCCAAAGATGTGTAGGCCATGCAAAATTTTCCATAGTGTTAGGTGCATTAGTCAAAGGTAAATATAGGGTAGGGGAATGGATCTAGGTGGGTTACTCTTTAGAGAGTCAGTGTGGACTTGTTGGGCCAAAGGGCCTGTTTCCATACTGTAGGGAATCTAATTTTTTTAGATTGGTATAGTGCCGGGTATAGTGCAGGGTAGATATGCTTCAGATTCATTCTACAGGTTGGCACAACATCAAGGGCTGAAGGACCTGTACTGCACTATAATGTTCTATGCTCTATATGTAAAGCAGCAGAATAGTTTGCTCAACATTAACAAAGCATGCAATATTTAGATGCCAATGAACAGATGAACCACTCTCAAAACAAGCATGAATGTCAAACAGGCACCTGCAGTACAACTCTGCAGTAATTCTTTTGTGTGAAAAGGCAACTTATTTCCTTGCCTCTCTAAGAAAATTGACTTGCAACCTGATTTAGTTTTCCTTTTACAAAATATTCTGAAAAACTAAGATGGAAAGCTAAACTGCATATATTTTCAGTGTAGGTGTGAATTAAGATTAATTCTGGTTTAAATCTGTGCTTAACATTTAATTCTGTGCTTAACATCGAGTTGACTTTTGAGTCAACTTGTTTTCTACTTACGCTAAATCAAATGAAGAGTTAATAGATTGTTTCATGCGTATGAATTTTAAAATTTCAATTTTATGTCAATCCTGTGAGCCCATATTGGAATGTTCAATGACAACTACAGTTATAATGCCCACAGTGTGGAACTAATGCTTCAGAAAATGGCTCTGGAGATGCAGTTACACTAACTTCTGGAATAATTATATGTTTAACAGTTGCCTTACATTATAATTGCCACTCTTGTAAATCTCACTAGTGTTTAGTTATTCATATCATTTCCCAACAATCTCATTAAATAGATCACAAACCTCAGCAATTTAAAAACGAAAATTAAACACGCTTTGTATTTAAACAAGCAAGTGTCTTTACAAGCAAATCTCACAATCTTTTATATTTCAAACTATGGACTGTTTATAAATTTTAGTGCACTGATGATCCAGTAAGATGCACTTTCATTCGTTTTAACAACTAGTACCAGTTGTGAGAGGATGATAATGAGTTGTTCAGGTCCTGCCCATCATAGTCAATCATCTCAGTGAAAATGCTTCTATGTCACAGAGTCATAGAGATGTACAGCATGGAAACAGACCCTTCAGTCCAACCTGTCTACGCTGACCAGATGTCCCAACCCCATCTGCCAGTGCACGGCTCATATCCCTCTAAACTCTTCCTATTCATATACCCATCCAAATGCCTCTTAAATGTTGCAATTGTACCAGCCTTCACCACATCCTCTGGCAGCTCATTCCATACACGTCCCACCCAAACGTTGCCCCTTAGGTCTCTTTTTTATCTTCCACCTCACCCTAAACCTATGCCCTCTAGTTCTGGACTCCCCGACCCCAGGGAAAAGACTTTTGTCTATTCATCCTATCCATGCCCCTCATAATTTTGTAAACCTCTGTAAGGTCACCCCTCAGCCTCCAACACTCCAGTGAAAACAGCCCCAGCCTGTTCAGCCTCTCCCTGTAGCTCAGATCCTCCAACCCTGGCAACATCCTTGTAAATCTTTTCCAAACCCTTTCAAGTTTCACAACATCTTTCCAATAGGAAGGTGACCAGAATTGCACGCAATATTCCTACAATGGCCTAACCAATGTCCTGTACAGCCGCAACATGACCTCCCAACTCCTGTACTCAGTACTCTGACCAATAAAGGAAAGCATACCAAACGCCTTCTTCACTATCCTATCTACCTGCGACTCCACTTTCAAGGAGCTATGAACCTGCACTCCAAGGTCTCTTTGTCCAGCAACACTCCCTAGGACCTTGCCATTAAGTGTATAAGTCCTGCTAAGATTTGCTTTCTCAAAATGCAGCACCTCGCATTTATCTGAATTAAACTCCATCTGCCACTTCTCAGCCCATTGGCCCATCTGGTCCAGATCCTGTTGTAATCTGGGGTAACCCTCTTCGCTGTCCACTACACCTCCAATTTTGGTGTCATCTGCAAACTTACTAACTGTCCCTCTTATGCTCGCATCCAAATCATATATATAAATGATGAAAAGTAGAGGACCCAGCACCAATCTTTGTGGCACTCCACTGGTCACAGGCCTCCAGTCTGAAAAACAAACTTCCATCACCACCCTCTGTTTTCTACCTTTGAGCCAGTTCTATATCCAAATGACTCGTTCTCCCTGTATTCCATGAGATCTAACCATGCTAATCAGTCTCCCATGGGGAACCTTGTCGAATGCCTTACTGAAGTCCATATAGATCACATCTACTGCTCTGCCCTCATCAATCTTCTTTGTTACTTCTTCAGAAAACTCAAACAAGTTGGTGAGACATGATTTCCCATGCACAAAGCCATATTGACTGGCCCTAATCAGTCCTTGCTTTTCCAAATACATATACATCCTGTCCCTCAGGATTCCCTCCAACAACTTGCCCACCACTGAGGTCAGGCTTACCAGGCTATAGTTCCCTGGTTTGTCTTTACCGCCCTTCTTAAACAATGGCACCACGTTTGCGAATCTCCAGTCTTCCGGCAACTCACGATGATACAAATATCTTAGAAAGAGGCCCAGCGATCAGTTCACTGGCTTCCCACAGAGTTCTCGGGTACACCTGACCAGGCCCTGGGGATTTATCCACCTTTAACCATTTCAAGACATCCAGCACTTCCTCTTCTGTAATCTGGACATTTTACAAGATGTCACCAGCTATTTCCCTACAGTCTATATCTTCCATATCCTTTTCCACAGTAAATACTGATGCAAAATATTCATTTAGTCTCTTCCCTATTATCTGTGGCTCCACACAAAGACTGCCTTGCTGATCTTTGAGGGGTCCTATTCTTTCCCTAGTTACCCTTTTGTCCTTAATATATTTGTAAAATCCCTTTGGATTCTCCTTAATTCAATTTGCCAAAGCTGTCTCATGTCCCCTTTTTGCCCTCCTGATTTCCCTCTTAAGTATACTCCTACTTCCTTTATACTCTTCTAAGGATTTGCTCGATCTATCCTGTCTATACCTGACATATGCTTCCTTCCTTTTCTTAACCAAACCCTCAATTTCTTCAGTCATCCAGCATTCCCTAAACCTACCAGCCTTCCCTTTCACCCTGACAGGAATATACTTTCTCTGGACTCTTGTTATCTCATTTTTGAATGCTTCCCATTTTCCAGCCGTCCCTTTACCTGTGAACATCTGCCTCCAATCAGCTTTCGAAAGTTCTTGCCTAATACCGTCAAAATTGGCCTTTCTCCAATTTAGAACTTCAACTTTTAGATCTGGTCTATCCTTTTCCATCACTATTTTAAAACGAATAGAATTATGGTCACTGGCCCCAAAGTGCACCCCCACTGACACCTCAGTCACCTGCCCTGCCTTATTTCCCAAGAGTAGGTCAAGTTTTGCACCTTCTCTAGTAGGTAAATCCACATACTGAATCAGAAAATTGTCTTGTACGCACTTATGAAATTCCTCTCCATCTAAACTTTTGTATTGCATAACTCTGTCTTGGAGGCATCAAGAATAAGGTCTGGGTGCATATTTGTGTATTTCTGATTCAATAGAGAATTGTTTATATTAATTTAAAGCATTAATTATGCACAATGGATGATAAGAATGAAATAATTGATTGTATATTGTATTTATTGTACAGGTTAGGTGCATTATTTATGGCTGGATAGTGGAAACTTTACTGGCCCAATAATCCAAAGGTGAAATTTAAAGGTCTGTGCCTAATTCGTCTGTATTAACTCAGAGTGATTAAGATGCTGTTGGACATCTAATTTCGATAAGATAATTACTCAGTGCAAATATCTGACTGCAGGTATAGTCAACAACAAAATCGCGCGATTGTTTTGAAGCTTCTAAACAAAATTCGAAGCCACAAACCTGATCTGAACATTTTTTTTCCATCGACTTGTATTACACTCTACAGTCAGATGAATAGTTTGGAGTTAAGAGCTGCGATTCACAGCAAAGTATTTGCCTCAACTCTGGTTGAGAGAAGGGTCTCTGTCTGAACAATTGCCCTCAAAAGTGCAATGAGGGACAATTAGCTTTATTAGGAGGCTGGAAACTTGTCAGTTTCATCTGATGACAGACATCACTGCGATTTGAATTTAGTGTGAGCATCAAAACATCCTTACTGATGCTCATTCAGTTTTATGCAATGCATCTTTGAATCAAAACGGCGTGAGCGTCTCACTTTTGTGGACATTAACGCAAGTGTCGCGTGTTGATATTGAGATAATAAGAATGATTATTAGAAAGCATCATGTATCTTTTTAGACGTTTATCGATGGATCATTTTATATATGTTCACAAATCAAAGCAGATGAAGGTGACAGTTTGTAGCTGTGCATACCACTTGGTGATTATTCTATGTTTTCAAAATGTTATCTGCATGTGAATTCGGGAAGAGATCGGAAACTATCAAGCAATTTACCGCTGCCAATTTCTGTATGAAGTCATGAAAAGGAGCCGAAGAAGCGGTCAAAATGACGACGGTGGAAGTGAAGAGATTTACATTAGCGGATCAGTGTTCAAATCCACGGCACATGTTCTGAATAGAGTCTTTGAAACATAATGTAGCTTTTTTTTCGCGAAAACTTCCTTGATATGTTTAGGATTAAAAGAAAATTATGACCTGTGTCCCAAGGCCTTCCGAAAGTAATTATGAAATCAAAAATGACCACACAACGCAGCAGGGAGAAAGTTTGGGTAATGGTATAAGGTGTTGAACCACCCACATATCTGTAAAAAGAATCAATTATTTTCATCAGGGTATGCGGTGAAGCGCCATGGGTGGGAACAAAGTAATCTATTTTCATAGTCTGCGTGAACGGTGGGTTATTTATATTTTGCTGGAAACATTAGATATCGTTTGTTGGCTGGCCTAGTCTTGATTTGAAAATGATTGGAAGTGGGGATAAAATTGGACAAGAGCACCACTTGAGCTTTATAATAGACAAGCCACAAAGAACCTGTATGCAAACGTCCACCTTCTGTACAATTCATCAACTGAAGCAGTTTGTGACTGGCAAGCCTTTGTACAAAAAAAAACATACATCAAGGCTTCGACATTTGTAACACCAAAATGTCGGACAGATTAAAGAAAACCTGGCAAGTATAAAACCCGGCACATGATTAAAATGAAAGCGAGACCGCCGTCTTCCCTCAATTAGAGATTTATTAATTTCTTCCCATACCGTTCGCTGAAGTAAATGTAATCTAACACGGAAAATGTAATTGAAAACGAATATTTTAATTCAATTTGAAAGTCGTAAAAATGGGAATATGAGATCAAATTCAAACGTTTCGCTCTATTCTGCCTGGTAAAAAATGCGAGCCAGTCAGCGCACCTTTTTCAATTTTCCTTGCCTTTCACAGGCTGATTTCCGATTTAGGAATATCACCCATAAGACCGTTGTATCGCTTTTAGGGTTAAGACCCTGTCCAAGGCATTGTAGCTGTTCCACAACGGTGGAAATACTTGGGGAATCAAATGGCAAAAGTCTTTTCTTGGTCAGATTATTTACCCAGTCCAGTCAGTATATCCGAACTGTATCTGTTTCAATGCATATGGTACACACGTCAATACAGAGCTCGCTAATCGGGGCGAGATCGTCATGTTGATACATCTCGCAGTTTGTCACTGAAAAAAAGTGTAACTTTCAAGCAATCATTCTTTGTGCTTTACAATACGGAAATTGTTGGACTCGATGTTGTTTTGTGTGCTATCTGATTCCAATTCAAGACTTCATTTTTCAATTTACTACATGTCAACAGTGCGGAATGCAGTCCCCACCGAAGCTGCGTGAAGCATAGATTTGAATACTCTACTCAACAAACTGACATTTAAACTATTATTAATTAATCGAAGACTGTTTCTCGCATGTAAACTAACGTCGTCTTTGGTGTTTAGTAAACGGTGTAAATCAAGATCACAAACAAGACCTCACATCAGCTGTGTTTAAAAACTTTGCTGTGCATAATGTTGGCACATGCATGTTTTCGAAAATTCCTGATATGTGTGCAGGCCATCTGTGGCGCTGACACATTGTTCTTGACTTCGCCCAGATATCCTGCCTCTGGAAGAAATGGGTTAATTTATAGAGAGACCTCAGCGTGGGTAAAGCAAGTGAAAGCAAGTCCCATAGATTTCAAGGGAATACTAAAATTACTTACTGAGGAGCTACCTACCAATTTTCGAAAAACTTAAATCTGCATTTAGTTACACAAGAAATGATTTATATAATGGGACTCTTTCCAATCTGAAATTCTTTCGTATTGCTGCTAGAAAAAAACTCTATTATTCACCACTCCTCTGTTACACAGTAACTTGCGTGTTTTGCCCTCCTTATGCTCTTTACCCCGTGTATGATTGCGCAGTTGTGCTCTCCATGTAGCACCCTCGAGACTGGAGGAACGCTGTCTCGTTTTTACTGTATCAGTTTTATATGGTAGAAATGACAAATAAAAGCTGCTCCACTCTAGCTAACCTACTATATTGAACCGTTACTCTTGGTTGAAACCCATTCCAAATCCTGAAACTATGCTGGAAGGACAGAATAAAGTTCTCAAGCTCAGAAGCAAAATTGCGTACAAAGCAATCCATTTGCTCCCTATTAAAAATAATCTTCTGGGAACGGAATCCTAGGCTAGTAGACTCTACTCATTTAAGGGCGAGTTTCCAGCCAAGTCAGAAGAGGTTAAAGGGGAAAGGTCAGGTACTGCAGAAGTACACTGGCGCCCAGAACAGCAGAGTTCTAAGAAGCAGACAGCGTCTCCCAGCTAATTTCCTTCAGTTTGGCTAAATGATTTGTCCACTATCGGTGCACCTCTCTCTTTTAATTGCACTAAAAGTCGTTAAGAAATAAAACACTCTTGTGTTCATATTTTGCGGACGAGATTGAAACAGATGCTTGTTTTTAGTTGTTGCTTGGGGTTATTATTTGACAAACACTGCAATTACTGTTACGTCTCGGTTAAAATTCTGGCTAATCTTTCGACTTTGCTCCGTCCGATTTCTTTCAAATGAATAAAGGTCAGCGACTATTCGGTGTTAAAATGTTAATTCAGCATCGTTATTCATTCTTCATACCTTAGGGTGACAAGGCACCTACATATTTGAACAAGACACACTTACACTGCAAACACATCTAAAAGAGACATATCAAAACAATGTGATAGAAGGTTATTAATTGCACGAGTTCACACAAGGGACAATGCACTATTGTGTTGTCGATTACAGATTTTTACATTGCATTTTACAGGTATCCATAATGCACATTACTGTAATGTCCTAGTTTCTGAACAGCAATCAAAACATCTACAACTTTTCTTCACCACTCAGCAGTCAGAGTTTATGAGACTCGTATATTTTAGACAAAGCGGGATGAGGTGGAAAATGGTCCATAAATTCTGACGTTGATTTACGCAGGAGACCATTTGCAGACCATCCCAAGGAGCCTTCGCTCAGTCCTGATCTGCACCAGCTGGAACCTGCCATGCCAGGGAAACGCTGAGCAGAGTTCACTAACTGCAGACAGAGCTAAAGTAAACAGAGGTGGTCATTCACATTCAAGTTAGCAGCCTTTGGACAGATGATCGGGACCGGAGACCACACACCCGGACCACACAAGGACCAGACTGCCCCACTTGCACGCAAACATACGCGGAATTCTCCTCCTATTCTGGTACTCTCTTCAGCGCGGTCCTAATGGCAGCTTGTCATGTATTGCAATATAGTCTAAGGATGACATGAAAACGGCGATCTTTATATGATGAATTTACAGAATTATGCGTTTTCTATAATCGTAGATAACACGACAAAGCTAATGAGAAGTCTAATTTAGCAGTGCCTTTCGATTTGAAAACAAGAAATGAAAGTCAGATCGTATTTCACTTTCTACTCGCTTACATTTTGGTTAACTTGTTTATGTGTGATATTTAGCCTGTTGCATCCACCAGATTATAATTCGAACAAACTACAGAAAAGTGATTGCTGTTTGGCTTGAAATGAGCAAAAGGACCATCGAGATGCGATTGAACAGCTCAGTATGTCCCTTATTAAGACGACATTTTATTCCTGTCCATTAACATTAACGTAGAACGCGCACTTTAAATAGTAAAAAGGCGTGTTTCAACTTTTCACGTTGGTATTGAGATTTTCCTCAAGCTCCCCATAACAAAGCTTTTTGCATCCTACTTACACCTTCAACATAAACTAGATTCACTCAGTTTTCATATGTCCACCAGAAACATTCTCAGAGATATACAGTTATATTTAATTGCATGTCGTCCGGTTAACAGGGGAGCACTTTATTCAACAACACAGTTAAAATGTTCAGGGTTTTCTAAGCGTAACCTTGCGGGGTTCGCACCGATGGGAAAGCCAACGAGACAGTGTCAGAATGAAGTAGAACGCAAGCGAGGAGTCAAATTCTCAATTATGTCAACCTGCCAAACATTTCCAAGCAGAGTCTACTGAATTGTCCAGACCTGCGCATATTCTTAATGTTCGCAAACACATATCATGGTGTAATGTTTCATAAATGGTTTAATTACTTTTCACGCAAAGAGTTACCACATTGGAGTGTATTATTTTTAAGATAGCAGCTACTTCTGGATAGATTTCAATCGTTTAGAGAGAAAAAAATCTAAAATACTTTACTAAATAAACGTTTTTCTTTGCTGTGCTGCGTATTACCTATTGGCAGTTGTCATCTACTGGTCGCCAATACATATCACTTATGCAACAAAAATCTATAGTAAAATTACTTAGGCGGGCGTTTCCCAGTTGCTTTGTATCCTGCCGGTAAATTACAATCAGGCCGCTTTCCAAAAGCTTCATCTTCACGAGTTCAAAGTGGCTGTTTACAATCAGAGGGCAAGTATCAGGCAAAGATAACATTTTTCACGAAGTGACAAATGTTGTGTTAGCACCTAAAGTTGTGCGTAGATGGGACCGAAACATCCACGAAAAGGAAATCCACTAGAACCCTGTGATTTTGATTCTAAACAAGTCACATTTTCATACATGTGGTATGATTAGTGTATGCATTTAAATATGAAACAGCTAGTGACTTGCTGATTCTGAAATGAACGGGACAGAATCAATTGGCGTATTTAGCACATTTTAAAATATCTCACTTTCAAACGCATAGCATGTTCGAATTACACGTCCTTTAAAAACTTTATGGTTGTAATGTCATCCAATTAGTGAGATATACGAAACATATCTGGATGTCTAAAGTAAAAGGGGCGACGGTTCGAACTGTGAACAGGATAGGTCTAATGCTATAAACAGAAACACGAACAGAAATTGCCGGAAAAACACAGCAGGTCCGGGAGCATCTGTGGACAGTAAGCGGAGTTAACGTTCCGGGTCCAATGACCTTTCTTCAGAACGAGTTTAATGTTAAATAAATTGTTTTATTGCCATGATGGAATGTCAGTGTTTATATGTATGAAGTTGTCCTCTGCACAAAGCCCACAGATCTAGAGAGAGAGAGAAACTTAAGTGGTAAACTAAATGCAAAAGTGGCAACTTTTCATCATGTCTTGTAACTAACAAGAGGTTGAGAGGTGATTTCTGATAAAAGCAATTGGGCGGTCAGTGTTTGGTCAACAAAGAGGAATTTGACTAAGGTATTTCTTTTTCTCGGGTTGGTTGGGAGAGTCTGGGGATCCCTGCTGAGATATACGAAGGTCATGCCCTTTCAGAGCAACGAACCAAATCCAAAGTTAAAAATCACACAACGCCAGGCTATAGTCCAACAGGTTTAATTGGAAGTACACTAGCTTTCGGAGTGACGCTCCTTCATCAGGCGCTTCGAAAGTTAAGTGTGCTTTCAGTCAAACCTATTGGACTATAAACTGGTGTTGTGTGATTTTTAACTTTGTACACTCCAGTCCAACACCGGCATCTCCAAATCATAACCAAATCCAACACTGGGAGAGCATTTCAGTTGGTATTATTGTCGAGAGTGTGGTACTAGAAAAGCACAGCAGGCCAGGCAGCATCCCAGGAGCAGACAACTCGAGGTTTCGGGCAAAAGCCCTTCATCAGGAACCCGAAACGTCAATTCTCCTGCCCCTCGGATGCTGCCTGACCTGCTGTGCTTTTCCAGCACCACACTCTCAACTCTGATCTCCAGCATCTGCAATCCTCACTTTCTCGCACCTGGTATTATTGTTTGTATCCAGGCTGGATAATTCCCGAGAAATCGGAAGTGACCAGGCAGCCCTGCGGACATACCACTCATGGCACACCAATTTGCAAGTAACTGATACACGTGGGGTGTGGCCAAGCCCCTTTGAATTAGGATTTGGAGATGCTGGTGTTGGACTGGGGTGTACAAAGTTAAAAACCACACAACACCAGGTTATAGTCCGACAGGTTTAATTGGAAGCACTAGCTTTCGGAGCGCTACCACCTGATAAAGGAGCGTCGCTCCGAAAGCAATTACTTCCAAATAAATTTGTTGGACTGTAACGTGATGCTGTGGGACTTTTAACATTGAATCAGGGTCAGGCAAATAAAATTTGGAAGTTACTTTGGAATTTCTATAAACTGAAATGTTCTTTTGTGTTTTTCAAACTGTACTTCAGTTTCTAGGACAAAATAAAAACAAAACGGACAAATTTGGCCTTCGTCCTGAATGTTGCTTCAATATTTTATGTTAATCTGTTTCTAATTCTGATTTCTTTTGATTGAATAATCTATACTCGCAACGTTTTGCGCAGTTTGAGCAGGGTTTTTTTCTGATATGATGTGGAGATGCCGGTATTGGACTGGGATGGACACAGTTAACAATCATCAGGTAGCTCTTGGGGCAGGATCATTGGACACAGTTACCTGAGGAAAGAGCAGTGCTCCGAATTTATTTGTACTTACAAATAAATCTGTTGGAGTATAACCTGATGTTGTGTGATTTTTTAAAAAACTTTTTTTCGGATATGTCAGACGTTAGTTATGTATAATATTAATTACGTATCGATACATCGTGAAAGTAGGGATATTCGGAGACAATGCTCTGGCAGCCTCTGCGGTGAGAGAAGCAGAGAAACGTTTCCAGTCCAAACTGACTTTCCTTCAGAACTGTTTTTATTTCAGATCTCCAACATCCGCGGTATTTTGTGTTTTTGTTTAATGTACACATGTTCGTCCAAGAGAGACTTCAAATAGATGACAATCGTCAACAGCTGTGTTAATTCTGGATTCCGTATCACATGAGAAACCCTCCGAATTAAGCATTTACTGTTGAATAATATCTTCACAGTGCTGTGATTGCAGATCGTGGTTCAGCGTAGTAAGAAACATTGCCATTGCAACAACTAATTGGAGAATGCTGGAATGTTTAATAATCAAGAGTCGATTTTTTTTTTAAAATGAGGTTTATTATAACGTGTATGTTTTGAATTGGATAACTGAGGTTTTCAATAATGCACTTACCGCAGCTTAGAAATCTTATCATTTGCAGTTTATTTTGTAAACTCGGCAATATTAGCTTTGTAGAGCGCTTTGTTGAAAAGTGAGTGGATTTGCGCCACAAAATATCTGATTGGACTTTCGCGTGGAGAGTGGATACGAGAGGAAGGCCGCCCCTTCGCTCCACGAAGGTACTCTCTCCCAAACAATGCAAAATGCACCAGTAATAGTGGCACTCCTCCCTGCCAACCACCCCTTCCTTCCCCCCCCCCCCCCCCAGCCCCGTTTTTGCAGAGCCCAGTCCTGGCCGGTACACCTCACTTCATGAATAACGATTGCAGTTTCCTTTTCTAGCTAGGCTTGAAGCCTGGAAGAATGACCCGGGCAGCTTTCCAGGGGAATCTGTTTATTCGTCAGAGACATTTGTGAATGTAAGTTGCGTGACTTTTGCAGATCACAAAGATTTGCTTTGCCCGTGACCCTCTGCGTCATCTCAATTAAAGAGCACCACTTCACCTTCTGGCCGACCACGCCTTTCAGAAACAGTGTCAATTAGCAAACCCAGGCTTGGGAGTTAAGAATGGACACTCAAACTATAGATTTCTGTGTTTTATGAACTTATACTCCGCAACCATCTGAGGAAAAAGCTGCTCTTCGAAAGCTAGTGCTTCCAAATAAACCTGTTGGACTATAACCTGGTGTTGTGTGACTTTTAACTTTGCCCACCCCAGTCCAACACCGGCATCTCCAAGTTATAGATATTGAGATATTAAACGAGTGCACTGATGTCGGTGTTTGGAAACGCGACGGCGGTTCTGTGCAAATACCGGCGGCGGAACACATTGCCACCGAGTCAAAATTAATTCCGTTAAAATACCGTTTTTCCTGTGTGGTTACCTCCACCGGTGGAATATGACTTGTGCATGCACCAGTTAGCAAAGACCATCTAACCAGTGTTCCCCTCAGTTGACGAATGTGGTGTCAGTTCGGGATGTTTCAACAACGTGTTTCAGCTAAAGAAATACAAAACCGACCGCTGCTTAAAGCCTCGACATTTCTCAGTTATTCACGGCTGCACGCTCTGTTACATTATTACACCTCGGCTAATGAAACCTACACAAGCCTCTCACAGAATATGCATTCATCACTGTCCCTCCTCCGCCGGACTGTCTGAGACTCTTACATGCATAGGTCTTGATGTCACCTTTATTCCTTCGAATAGAAAATACACAGGGGTTGTTTTTAACCATATATATAGAGAAAGAGAGAGACTGAGTAGACTGCAGATTGGAATTCCCAGCGGATTGTGCTAATGACCATGGAAATACTCGGTTCAGTTCTATTTTTTCGTTACCAATCACTTCTCTATTGTACACGACCCGGTCGGTCTGGACCCTTAATGAGGTGGATTAATGGGATCAGTGGACAATTTAGACGGCAATCCTCTTTCAGAAAATATGCCACCAAAGTGTTCACAACTGTAGGTGCATATAGTCAATTCGCACCCAGCACCGCGAGATTGACTGTCCTGGTTTCTCCATGTAGACAACATAGAATTGTACCACGTCGTTTCTTTCTTTAAACTTAATTTACGCGACGTTACAGTTAAACGTTAAAGCAAACAGGACAGAGGTGCTTTGGGGTATGTATGAATGTGTCACTCGTAGCTATTTCCCATTCTGTGCATTAATCTTCCACCAGGAGTTTGGACGTGTACTGGAATGCACATAGCTGTAGGCTACCAAGGAAAAGCGCTGTCCAAATCTCACTGCTTTCCACTTGATGCCTCATTTAACAACGTGGGCAACTCATGGGGGATGGAAATCTGGGCAGACCAGAAAGAGCAGATCCAAGACCAGGAGGAGCCTCGGAGTCTAAAAAGTACAACCCGGTGACACGAGAATAAATAACTCTCGAAGATTTATGCCATGCATGCATGAAAGGGCAGAGATTTATATAATGCTTACTTAAGGCGGGGTGGTTAGGGGCTGGGGGTAGGGGTAGTTTATTCGGGATTACGACCTCTGCTTTTACAGTACATCCTAAAAAGGGCTGATGCTTTTGAAAGACAAACCTAGGTTCCATCGACTTCAGCATGCAAGGTTAAAAAGTCATGTTAAAATGCTAACTTCACAGCAGCTAAAAATACTCTTTCTAATGTTAACTTGCCAAGGATATAACAACTTTTATGTGAGAAACTACTAGTGCAGACAGATCCTGCCTTGCCAAAACATAATTCCACTATCCATTGTATAAAGAAATCATTTTGAAATGTGCAGGTAAACATTACTATAAGTTCTCGTGCATTATCACACAGATAGTGTGCCATGAAGTTTAGCTTATTCTTAATTATTTTAGCTTATACGTTATATCAAAATAAGGAAATAAACTATTCTGTCATGGTATTAGAATCCCTGCTAGAAACAGACATGAAAGATTTAGAGTACAAGTTTGTTTTAATTAACAAAACTGTGTGCAGCATATTTACAATTGATGAATCCGCTGCTGTTGTAGTAACACGTTTTTAAATTTCTCCCACTATCACATTAAACAGTAAACACATACATTGAAGGCCGTTCATGTCCAGACTTTTTTTTGTCTTTTGTGAAAGTTAAATGCTTGGTTCCAGTGCTGTGTCAAAGACTCGAAACGTTCACTGAGACGGGCACAGCAAGACAAGCTTGTTGGGTCCAATCGCAGTTTTTATTTCCCTGAAACAAAACTTTTTTCTGTTTTCGAATTTTTAAGGAAACCGTCGGAAGGATTGCAATAAATAATGAACCCGGCATAATCCTTCACGCCCAGAGTGCTGAACTCGTCAGTCATTGCTGATCATCTTTTGCAGACGTTCCGCGGTTTTGAGCAAAAGGTGTAAGCTCTGTTGACATACGGTTTGCTTTTGTTCCTGAAATTAAAAGGGAAAAGTGGATTTAAATGTAAGTAACAGTGAAATGGGTAATTGTTGAAGGAACCTGTCACAATCTAGATATATTCACGTATACAATAAAAGAAAAGTCATGGACAGAAGTCTTCAGAATTTCCGAAGAACAGGGAGGCGTACATTAATTGACCTGTCAGACGAATTGTGTGTGCTTTTGCTGCGCATTAGCCAAAGGAATAAACGATTTCATCACACGTCGACTATGGATGTTGTAAACTGCCACAAAACAAAAATACCCTTGATCGCCTGGTAGGGAAATGTATATGTGGTCATTTAACACGACTCACTACTTCATACCCAATGTGCAATCCCTTAAAGCATAGATTAATTATTTAATTATTGCAGGATTTAGCTAATGTGAAGTGCGCAGTATTACATTAAATTAAGAAAAAGGTAACTCCCTCTCCCCATCCCCACTTATGGTCCAAGTTGCAGCTCTTCTTATATTGCAATGTGTGGTGGATTGGATAGATGGATTGGAACCAGCAACACAGAACATGCATTTTCCTTATGTAATGCCAAGAACTTGAATTTATATGGCGCCTACCAGGACCTAAAGGTGTTCCCAAAGCGCTTTGCCACTACTACCGTCAGAAATTTACGTGACATGTCTGAACAATATCAACTGTTTTGCGTGCAGCTGTCTCTAAAATTGTTTGCATCCATTCACTTTGGCTGATTTTCTTTGTATCTGAATGGTACCTTAAAAATGGAGAAAATGATCAGAAAGGATCGGAAGTCTGGATCCACAACAAGGCTTTGTTTCCTGTTCAAATACTAAAGCTTTCATTATTTGATGGATTTTTTTTTGCGTTGTTTCCAATTTCCATCTCGATGATTTAAAAGAAGCCCCCGATAAGTCAGTTTCTCATGCCATGTGCTTTATATGGTTCGTTCTGTGTGGGGTGAATAGACTGTTTTGTCAAACTAATTAACAGTTACTGTATCATACCAAGGTGGCCGGGAACGAATCGGTTAAACGCATTATCGCTTTGCTAATGCCTCAATCCCCAGAAGAAAATGGGTTTACCATAAATTTACAAACTCCGTGTTGATTCTTTTCAAAGGCTACAACTCCTCAACTGACAGGACAATTTGTTCAATGGCATCACGACCTACAAACTCAGCAAAATACCGCAGGCCTTCGGTTTTTTTTAAAAGAGTCGTTACTTTGTGTGCACTTTAACCCTTTCGGCACTAGTTCAACTAATCCAAAAGAGGAATGCCACAGCCGAATGAGCTTAACGCGTTCCTCTACAAATGCGGATATTCAGCCTTAGGAAGTTCAAATGTAACATTGGTACTGATGTTAAAAGCAATTAATAGAATCTCAGTAGAGGTTTGAGTTTGAGGTGATCTGAATGGACGCGGTGCAAACAATTCAACCGAAGTTAAATCACGTTGTGTTTTCAATCGAGAATCGTTCCAATTTCCTTCCGCAAACGTGTACAATCTTCATGTGGAATCTTTGAACAAATGAGCACTTACAGTGTCAAACTTCTCGTGATAACCCTGTGGTTATCAAATACACAAGGAACAAAGAGGAAGCTTATTTTAACCGATCATCAAAACAATTGACCTCAAATCTGTTGGGATAATTTTACTACACCTCATTCTTTATTCATAACTAAAACCGAATCAGTAGTGATACACATGATTCGCACACATTGCCTGTGTGACCACCACCTTCTCAAGGGCAGCTAGGGACGGCCACTAACTGCTGACCTAGCCACTGACGCTGACCTCCCACTAATGAATAAAACAAACCTACCAAATTTAACGCAATTATACTGCAAACACAGTTATCATTTCAATGTATTAACGAGAGTAGGAAGGGACCCTCCAATTTTAGCTACCCTCACACAACATCCCCAAACCCTCCATGCTGACGGCTATATGTAAAATGTTGAATTGTATGCCTTGCGGTTTAACGACGCAATAATGGAATATCTGAAATTCGATAATGAAACAGAACAAAAAGCATTTCCCCCCCTGCATATTGAAATAAAATCATTATTGAACACCTGCATGGAGGTGGAAATACGAATTAAACATATGGATCGTAATTGAAAACAAAAACCTCGTCATTTTTTTTGACAAATATTGGGGTACAGATCGATGTGGGTAGGAAGTGATTTGCCGCAACCATTTCCCCAGATTGAAGCGCTTTTTGTTGCAATGACTGCCTTGTTATATTCTGCTGAGTTCCTGATACGGAACAGTACTGAGACAACAACTCTTTGCCTGCTTGTTTCCCGGTGGGAGATGTACTGTTCCCATTCACGACGGGATTTCTTCCGGGAAAAATGTCAGGACAGAATATATTCGCTCGCTGCAGGTAGAGCTGAACCCTATAAATAACTGGGGACGTGCATTATCACCAGAGGGGTCGCTTTCAACAAAGCAACTTAGTCGAAATAATGTTTAAGGCGATATCCTCGCTGTAAAATTAATCAATAATTTTACAGTAATGTCACACTCCGATTCGCTTGTGTTTTCGGACTTTGCAAAGGAGTGGCTCCTGAAAAGTTTTCAGAACGCGTGGTCAACAGTGCTCTCGACTACTTACCTTTCCAAATAAAAATCCACTGGGTTCAGAAAAACCTTCTTTCATTTCTTATTTAGTTTTAGTCTTGCTGAGCTGAAATAATGGAGCCTTGTGTTACACCCATGCTTAAATAGACAGAAGCTGCTTCTCTTAAGAAACATATATATCTTACTTGTGCATAGTAAGTCAAGCAACACTTTCAACCGTTACTCTGCACCAGTTATTTTTTTCCGGTACATCTGTCTCTTGTTACAAATGTGAGATATAGCTTGTGAAAGTTGCTGTGGATTTACTGTTTTACCTTTCTCGTTCTAAGCGTCAATTTAGACAGCAAGCTGTTTCTGAAAGACTACCAGCCACCCCCACCCACCCACACACACATTAACTATAACCGCACCGGTCATTTTCACACTTTTTTGGATGTGGTTTTTTTTAAAACAATGGTTAGGTTTTGAGCAAAGCGCAACTTAAACGCGGACACGGACCACTGAAGGGCCCGACCGCCTTTGTTTCGCCCGCCACCCTTCACCACTTTCCCGTCGGCGATTCTGAGTGTGTTACAAGTTACTTCCGGGGGCATCATTGCAATTCGCACACGTTTGAATCTACTTGAAAGGAAGGGACTCTGGGGAGAGAAAGGACCTCCCATTGCGGGTGACCAATCTTGTAACATCACGTGATGGCAATGTCTCCCTCCCCCTTTGAATCCATCACCCGAATGTAGGGTATCCACAGTTCATTTTGTTTTTAGATGAACAATCTCGGAACACTGTATCTATATTCCAGTTAAGGGATACTGCTGCGATCAGATATCAACAGTTCTGTCATTCGCTGAGGAAGCACCTATGAATGGACTGTGTAACACGGATAAATGAGGCTGAATAGGCTAGAGATGCTTTTCTGGAGCGGCCGAGGCTGAGGGGTTGACTTATAGAGGTTTATAAAATAATGAGAGGCGTGGATAGGATAAATAGACTAGTTTTTTTTCGGGGGTGGGGGAGTACAGAACTAGAGGGCGTAGGTTTAGGTTGAGAGAGGAAACATTTAGAAGGGACCTAAGGGGCAACTGTTTCACTCAGAGGGTGGTATGTGCATAGAAAGAGCTGTCAGAGGAAGTGGTGGAGGCTGATACAATTAAAAGGCATCAAAATGGGTATATGAATGGGAAGGGTTCAGAGGGATATGGGCCAAGGGCTGGCAAATGGGACTAGATTAATTTAGGATATCTGGTGTGCATGGACCAGTTGGACCGAAGAATCTGTTTCCCTGTTGTACAACTCCAGGGCTCATATGACATGACTACATTAGTTTATACACATACAAGCGTCTAGTTTATTGAGTTTTGCCTTTAGACCTGTCCAAATAACCCACTGACAGTTAATCAACTTGTTCAGTCTCACCTCCAGAGCAAGTCGCTCATGAACTTGACTGAACCTCCTGACTCAGAGGTAGGGACATTTCCAGTGTGCCACAAGGGTCACCCCTCCCCCACCTCATTGATAGATATTTTCTAATCAAATTGTTCAGAAATGTTACCACATACCTCAGGAGCAGGTGGGACTTGAACCTGGGTCTCCGATACAAAGGTAGGGACACCACCATTGCGCCAGAAAAGCACACCTCCACCCAAAAACATCACACGGCAAAGACTTCAAGGCAAAACACTTGTTAATAACTAGCAGATACACACTCTTGTAAACATGATTTGGAGATGCCGGTGTTGGACTGCGGTGTACAAAGTTAAAAATCACACAACACCAGGTTATAGTCCAACAGGTTTAATTGGAAGCACTAGCTTTCGGAGCGATGCTCTTTCATCAGGTGGGTGTGTGTACTCCAAAACCACCTAATGAAGGAGCAGTGCTCTGAAAGATAGTGCTTCCAATTAAACCTGTTGGACTATAACCTGGTGTTGTGTGATTTTTAACTCTGGTAAACGGCAGTCATAACTCTGTGCCAAACATCAAAATATCAACCCAAGATCTTAAAAACTTGATTGTAAAATAGTCTCTCAAGTTACTGTACACGTCAGGTGCTACCGTACATGGCAGGTAGCCTTACATTTTTAATGGGTAACATTCTTTTAATTTACTTTTTTCCGCATTCATGCAAAATTGAAGTCCTCACAGTGACAGCTTTTGCAATTTAAAAATGTTTGGTTGGAAAATGAAGATTAACTTTAAAAAAAATTGAGATCCATTTCTGGCATTATTTGAATCCTTTAGTACATCGGGTGGGCCGTTCGCGTTTAGCGAAGCGGTTGTCGACTGATGTTTAATTTTAAATCAAAAAGGATCAAGGGGTTACGAATAAAAGGCAGGAAGAAGATTACCAGGTGAGCATTGGGCTGAATGGTGTATTTCTGCTCCGACGTCATACGGTCGCTTTATTGCTCCTGTTAGGTGTCTGCTGTGTGCAGGTCTTTCCCACAACTGGGCCACGATTTCACAGAAAGTGAACTGAGTTTGATTTGTCGCTATTTCGCGCCTTTAACAGCCCATAAATGCATTTCTCCGGCTGCACGTCTATTTTACCTAAATCGCTTTCTCATAGTCGGAAACCAACAGCGTTATAAAGCCGGAAAGAAACGGGCCTGTGTTCATGAGGGCCAATGCATGGCTGCTTGAGCGGGCTACACGAAGACAAAACGCGTGTTTATTCGCCTGTGATCCCTGGAGCTCTTCATGCATTAGAAATGTTGTATAACCTGCTCTGATATTTGTTTGCTTGTAAATGAGCAGGTTTTGAGTCGGAGAGTGCGGAACGTGCGTTTCATAGATCTGCAACGTGCTTCATAACGCGACGATTGGACCCATCTGAATTGGGAAAGAGCGTATCAATTGTGCTAGCGAATCACTGACAATTAATAAGGCGGCGTTAGAAAGGACAGCGCATTGAACACGAGTTTAAAAACAGCTGTGCTATTATGTCGCAAAACTGAACATACACAATACACTGTCGATGCTTATTTTGGGTGAAACTGTTTCTATTAAGCCTCACAAATGGCTTTCACATTAAATCTCTGATTTAGAGGTGCCGGTGTTGGACTAGGGTGGACAAAGTTAAAAATCATACAATATCATGTTATCATCCAACAGCTTTATTCCGGATGAAGGGCTTTTGCCTGAAACGTCGATTTCGCTGCTCCTTGGATGCTGCCTGAACTGCTGTGCTCTTCCAGCACCACTAATCCAGTATTTGGTTTTCAGCATCTGCAGTCATTGTTTTTACCAGGTTTATTTGGAAGCCCGACAAAGGAGCAGCGCTCCGAAAGCTAATGCTTCCACCTAAACCTGTTGGACCATAACCCGGTGATGTGTGATTAATATTAAATCTCATTTAATACTGACATTGGCGAGTGAACAACGAATCAAAGGGACACGACAGCTAGTACCAGGAAGCTATCAGTGAGAGTCTGCGTTATCGCCCATTCAAGACTAATTACCGCACCAGTTATAACTATGAAACGAAATCAGTTGTGTTTTGTTTTCTTAAATCGGTTCTGCCAACGTCTGCAGAAAAAGAAGTGTTCACGTTTGAAATCAGCGACCTCTTGTCAGGGCGCTTCCCGATTTTGTTGCAGCATTCCAGCGTCAGCTGTATTTTGATTTTGCTTCTCATTTGCGAGTCAATGAATGTTAACAGTTTTGTCTCACAAGGATTCTGCACTGGTCCAGTTTTTCTTTTGCATTTCTAGCATATAGATCAGAGCTGGCGAAGATATCTTTGCACTGAATTAAAATGGAGTAAATGAGTACTTTCTATTATATGCTCATTTTACCAAGAGTGAGATTGCCTTTCAGATTTTCATTCTAATGGCAGCTGAATATTTTAATATATGTATTCGTTTATGGGTGTAAGTATTGCTGTTGTCCTTAGCTAATTGGTGAGACCCCTTTTAGAACTGTGCCAGTCCATGTGTTTTGAGTACACCCATTGTGGTTTTTTTCTGTATGCACCTCCTGATACTGCCTGGCTTGCTGTGTTCTTCTAGCCTCCTGCTTGCCTACCTTGGATTCCAGCATCTGCAGTTTTTTTAGGTCTCTAATTTAAGTTTATACATTTGAACAGCAATTTGAGGGGAAGTCTACCATATTACTGTCTGTCTTGGAGTTGCATGTAGACCAGACTGTGTAAAGAATGACAGATTTCTTTCCCAAAAGGAGCAGAAGGGAGTTTACAATGATTAGTAGTTTCAAGGCTGTTATTACTGATGTTAGTTTTTTTTTGTTTCAGCCCTATTAACTCGATTCACATTCCACAAGTTTTCATAAGAATTTATATCCTTGTCTCTGAAGCATAAGTCTGGGGTTTTGAACTATCAGAAATTAGAGCAGTTCATCATTGCTTTTAGCAGTAATGTAGCTTTTTCTTCATGTTCTCAAAGATTCTGGAATCAATCAGAATTTAGAAAGAGAGATTTGTGTCTTTGCCACCTGAATGTTAAACATGATGAGGGCAGACTGCCAAATGGAATATCTGGTAGGGAGGATCACATATCAGTGACTGAACTTACCTGATTTTTCTTGTCAACCTTGGCTCAGTAGGTGCATTCTTGATTCAAGCAACATTCCAAAGTCTGAAGTACATAATCCAGGCTGACACTTCAATGCAGCACCACAGGAGTGCTGCACTGTTAAAGCTGTGCTCTCTTGGGCGAGCCCATGGCTCGTTTCCAAAAAGAGCTTGGAAGACCATACGCTGTCTTCATCAATATTTAACCCTGAATGTACATCACTTAAATAGGTGCTCTGCTTAATTGTAAAATTGTCATTTAATGTCATTTTGATGAGGGATTCAGAATCAAAGCTGATGCAAGTACAAAGGAATATTACACACCGTTTTACAACCAATTATTTGGCCTATTTAATCCATACCAGTGACAATGGAGTTCATGTTTCCACTTTAGATTCCTCCCAGTCCTTCTTCATCTAACTCAAATAGCACGTCTATTTTCCTTTTTATTACCTACCATCTCCTTAACTGTATGATTCTTACTTCAACTCCACCTTCTGTTTGTGAGTTTGATATTCCAATAACCCATTGACACAAGAAGTTTCTCCTGAATTCTCAGTTAGATTTAATAATGACTATCTTCCACGTTTGGATTCACCATGATTAAAATTTCTCCATGTGTACTTTATCAAACTCTTTCACAATTTTATCTCAATCAGACATGACTCTTTGGAGAATTCCGTTTGGGTCTTAAGAAATTCAGCATTGCTTTTATGCAATATAGCAAGCATAGTTTTGGTGTAAGGTGATAGATAAAACTATTTGATTAAGAATATAGAACAATTAAGAAACTTTGCATCATTCTTATGTTAGAATTATTTTATAATAAAGCATGACAATATCATAAATGTTAAAATATTGCATGTTGCAGTCAAAAATGTTAACACCTATTAATTATTTTATATAGGTCATAGCTTATTTTTCAAAACAAAGCATCATTTATTTGCATAACTATTATACGATGTTAAAGGAGGAAACCACATTTCATTTTTTGGTTTTTTAAAAAAAGATTTTCCAGTTCCACGGTACTATCTTCCAGTTCAGAAAAAAAAATTTCTACCTGTCACACTGGTTGTCTTCAAGTTAAGAAGCAGTCTTCTTCTCCAGTGATGTAAAGCTGTACAACAAGCTCAGCAGGCCTAATGAAAGCTGGCAGGAGCAATGGAAAAATTGCATTAGCAATGCAAAATATGAAATGGAATATATAAAAAAATCAATAATGGAAAAAGATGGACACTGTAAATCATGCACAATGACAGCTGGCTGCGAGTGTGTTATGGGTTGTGTTATGCACTGCAGCATTAGTTTCCAATTATTATTAGGCTCTTCAGCATCAGTTTTATGACAGTCAGAGAATGATTTGATAATGTTATAGTCTCATATACTCCCTGTCATCTTTTAGCCTCCACTCCTCACTTGCAAGACAGGGTTATCAGTCTAACATATTTTCACTAAACAGCCAACCATAGACAACAGTAAATTTATATGCCTAGGATTAAGTTATCAAACCTTATTCATTATGTTATATTGTATATTGTGAATTCATGGATGATTCCAAAAAGAATCTTTGCTGATTAAATAGCATGAAGGTATAGTTAACATCATTTTTAAAATGTCATTCTTAAATATTGGTTTAACATTGATTCCCAGGAAATATGTCTGTTCTATGTGGGTTTAAAGCTTCTAGATTAAATAGTTTTCGTAAATCCCAGTGTTTCGGTATCCCAGTATATCTGACCAGGACTTTCAACAGACAGCAATTTGACACTGCCTGACCTATGTCCTGGCTCAGGACATAGGTATAGTGTTAACTCCAGGGAGACTAAATTTGGTCAGAATCAACACAATCTGAATTAGATTGGGCTCGCTTTGCAAACATATATTTGTTTTATGACTCTGTCTCCAAGCCTCAGTGCATCAGCATCTTAGTGGGAAAGAGATATGGGAAAGTTAAAACTGGGTGTCTTGCTCAATTGAAAGATAGGGGTATTCAAGACTTATTTACAAAGAGAATGATCGCAAAGAAATGCAAATGAACTGGGTTTTGCAAGCCCTCAAGAAATGCATGTGAATTGCACGGTGGTTAAGGGATTTATTGTCACCAAGAATCCCAGTATTGACCATCCGCTGTAGATTTGGATGCAATTTTAAAAATGTTGTGTTACTTCTCTGTTCTATAGCTCATTTGCATACTGAATTTATTCGTGCAGTTGTTGGTGAGCTTAAATTGAAGGTACCATGAATACATGTGCTACTGAAACGTTTTACAATTTTTATACCTACAAGTAATGTTTGCAATGCTAATTTCCATTTCTTGCAGGTCTCCAAAAGCCTAGAGTTAGCATGGATCATTGTTGAAATTTGGAAGGAAAACTGCATGAGTCATACTTTTACAGTAAATGAAAACAGATGCAAACAAATATAATTTACTGAAGAATTAATAATACTAATAATAGTATTTCGGATTGTTCAACTACAAAGAAAACTAAATTTTAAGGAGTCTCATGGGGTCTACCAGCTTCATCTATGGATTGTCTTCAGAACTATGGGTTTGCAGATTATTGCAACATAAAAATAAGTTAATTTTTCTCTCAAGTTTATATCAATATTCCTTCCATACTGTCCCAGTCTCCTGTGCATTTTCCATAATCTTTGATATTCCTATTTTGCTGGAAAATATTAGATTCCGTTTTGGAAAAAGATTGGATTCTGTTTTGGGTCTTGACAATTGGTGTTAACCCCAGTGTACTGGCTCATATTTATCCTCTGTAAATATCAACAAAAAAATCAATTATTACCTATTTGTTTCCTAAGTGAATACTGATTGCTTTGTTTACTGTATTATATGGTGATGACATTTCAATAAAGGCTTAATTGGCTGTAAAGTCCTTTGAGGTATTAGGTGGTCATGAAAGGTTCTATGTAAATGCAAGAGTTTTTTAATAAAATAATTACATTGTAATTGATAAATTATTCCAAAATAAATTATTTCAATTTTACAGATTGAGAGAGGACCAGGGTATGGGTTTAAGAGCAAGAATAGGAATCTATTTTATAGGTGTGTGTGATCAGAGGGACTTGGGTGTATGAGTACTGAATCTTTGAAGATATCACTTCAGGTAGAGAGAACTGGAAATAAAGCATAAGTATTCCAGGCTTCATAACTAAGAGGGTAGAGCACAAGAGCAGGGCTGATATGATGAGCTTCCATAGGACACTGGTTAGACCTCAACTGGAGTGTTGTGTACGGTTCTGGGTGCCATACGTAAGAGTCATTTCAGTGCATTAGAGAGAATGCAGAAGAGATTTACAAAAATGGTTGCAGTTATCAGGAAAAATTGGAGAGTTGGCACAATTTTCTTGTAGAGGAAAAAGCTATGAGGGTTGGTACAAGTTTTCAATAACTCGAGGGTCTAGACAGAACAACCAGGAATTGACTGTTCCCACTCATAAGTGGATTAAGAAACCCCAAGGACACAATTTTAAAATGCTTTACAGAAGAAGCAACTATAAGCTGATGGCAAAACAAACTTTTTCTCACAGTGAATACTTAGGAGACAGAATGCACTGTCTGGAAGTGTGGTGGAGGTCGGTTCATTTAAGGGATTCAAGAATGACTGTGTAAAGAAACCATGTGCAGGATTGTGGGAAAAGGTAGGAAATTCACACTGAATGAAAATACGCAGACAGCCAGGACAGAAGCAATGGGTCAAATGGCTTCCTTCAACGCAAGAACAATTCAGTGATTCTTTAATTACAAACATATACAGGAAAGGTGATTGCCTAGTGGCCTATTAATCCTGAGACCCAGGTAATATTCTGGATTCAAATCCTGCCACAGCAGATGGTAGCATTTGAATTCAATAAGAATTTTGGATAAGAGTCTAATGATGACCATAAATCCATTGTCGATTTTCAGAAAAATCTATCATTAATGTCCTTTAGGGAAGGAAACTGCCCTCATTCCTGTGACTCCAAACCCACAGCACTGTGGTTGACTCTTAACTGCAATCTAATCTAGCGACTTTGTAAGTATAATGAGCTAGTCAAGGCAACTTGTGACCAATGCAACTATTCTCATATTGCTCTATTTTATCAATATGACTATAGTCATTGCATCTCTTAACTTTCTTTTCTCATTAATTATAAGCTGTAAATCTGCCATACCACATGCTCCTTCTCTCAGTACTATTATAATATCTAATCATCAAGTAAATTTATTTTTATAGTACATTAAAACCTCAGAAATCTTTGGCTCTTTCAGCATTATCTTTCTTTGCAATTATGTGTGTCAAATCATCAACCTACTAATATTCTATCTTGCCTTTGTCACTCGTTACAATTGAAGGCTTTCTATAGAATGGCTTCAGCACTTTACCGAGGTGTTTTGATAAAAGAAGCATTTATTTTTGATGTGACTGTTATGAGGCTTATATACTGCTTTGTGAACTGGTCTTAAAAGAAAAGATGTACCAGTCATACTTACAAGTTCATAAGGCACACGTATGAATTGGCTCACTCATGTTTATAATTCAGTAACTGCTTCTATCCATGGTATATTATATTATTGTATCAGAACCAAGTATGTTATAAACATAGTGGAATGAGTGAACTGAGTCTACACTAGACTGTTTCTAGTATTTCATAAATTGATCTATGCTTTAAATTCTAATAGTTTTTAAGGTGGATCATTCTGCCCTTAGTCACACATATATCTCACCAAAAGCTAACACTCTTATCTGTTTAACAAATCTAAACTCAACAAAACAATGACCTCTCTAAACTTGGAATGGTTTGGAGACTGAGATGACAAGTCACTGTTTTAATGCTTTAAGTTAAATAATTTAAATCAAATTCAATGTAAATTTATATCATTTAATTCAAATTGTTTAAAAATGCTTTATTATAATTTCTTCCCTTTTCAATGTGCAGTTTATGGGTCAGCTATGAGGGACAACATTGCCTTGTGTTTTTCATACTAATCCAGTAGCTGATGAGTGACTAAACAGAGGGTCAACAGCTCTTGAGTATCACCAGCACTACTAGTAGTGATGGCTGCTTCTGGAACTGCATCCATCCAAGAGGTGCAGAGATAGGCACCGTCCTCACAGCAATATAAGTGGGGTCAGAGATCACTGGTGTAAGTCAGACAAGCACTCTTCGGGGAGAGGTAAAGGAAGGGAGTAGTGTTTAAGCTATAAACATTGGAGTGGTAGAAAAAGTAAGGCACTGAATTCCAGATATTAAAGCCTTGAAATGACCACTATTGGTGGATTGATCAAAACCAGAAATACTTAAGAGGCCTAACTCAGAAATAGAGAAAACTTCGAGCATTAGAATAGAATAGTTAGCTGGTTGTTGTTGACTGGAATGGATGCGATGGGCCAAAGGGCTTTTTTGTGTGCTGTAGATCTCTGTGACTTTATAACATTATATCGCAGGAAGAGATTACACAGGGAGAGTGAGGCCATGGAGAGACTCAAAACATGAATGGGAATTTTATAATTAATTTGTGCCTTAAGTGGCAGCCAAAGTGAGTCAGCAGACAAAGTATGATGGCTGAATTGGACTTGCTGAGAGTTTGCACATTGGCAGCAGAGGTTTGGATGGCCTCAGTTTCATGAAGGATAGAATGTGAGATGCTAGTTAGGAATGTGTTGGTCTAGTCACATCTACAGCTAATAGAGCCAAGCATGAGATGTTGATCAGCCAGTAGGTACAAAGTCACAGAGATCTACAACACACAAAAAAGCCCCTTGGCCCATCGCATCCATTCCAGTCAACAACAACCAGCTAACTATTCTATTTGAATACTCCAAGTTTTCTCTTTTTCTGAGTCTGGCCTCTTAAGTATATTCATTCATAATTCAAAGAATTGTGATTCAGGCTGACTCAGGGCCAACATGATAACTTCTTCTGGCTTGTGTGGTACATTTCACAGTTTCTCTCAATTGCTGTGCAAGCTGAGTGAGTTAATCACCACAATTTGTAGATCAAATACAGGACCTTGTGCTGCAGTCCCATGTTGCACCATGTCTGAAAACACTGGGGGAGCTACTTTGAATTATTCTTGCCTGCATTTTCCAGTATAGCACATTGATGGAACTAAAAGTCTGACAAGTCATTTTCAGCTGCCCTTTCTGTCAGTTCAGAAATAGTTGTGTTCCCACTTTGGGGTAGGGAGGTAGGTGGTTAAAAAATACACTTTCTAGACATCAAGTGGAAATGTAACTGGCTTTCCATTAAGTATATTGAAAAGGCATAAGACCATAAAACGCAAGTGCAAAAGTAAGCCTTTTAGCCCATTGAGTCTGTTCCACATGATCTAATGATTCCTTTTTCCCTATAACCCATGATTCTTTTACTGATTGAAAATCTGTCTATCTCAGTCTTGAATATTCTTAACAACTCAGCCTCTACAGTCCTCTGTGGGAAAAAAAATTGAGTAGATTCACTATGATCTAAGAAAAGGAATTCCTCCCTATCCTTGTACTAACTGTGTCATCATGACCCTTTTACAGAATCCCTATAGTGCAGATAGAGTCTATTTGGCCTATCCAGTCTAGACTAACACTTTGAAGAGCATCCCGCTCTATACCCGTAAACACATATTTACCATAGTTAAACCACCTAACCTGCGCACTAATGGGTAATTTAGCATAGCTAATCCACCTAACCTGCACATCTTTGTGACTGTTACAGGAAACCGGAGCACCTGGAGGAAACCCAACAGACAGGGGCAGAACATGCAAACTCTACACAGAGAGTCACCCAAGGCTGGAATCAAACCGGCTGTGTGACTGCAGTGCTAGGAACTGTGCTACCATGTTACCCTTAGGTCCTCTGGTTCTGGAGTCTCCCAAAAGGGGAAGCAACCTTTCCACATCAACTCCGTCAAACCCCTGAACAATGTTATACGCTTCAAAAGGTCACCTCTCATTCTTCTAACCTTCAACAAGTACAGGCTCAAACTACTTAAACTCTTTTCGCAAACAATCTCTCCGTGCCCAGGATCAACATGGTGAGCCTTCTCTGGACTACCTCCAATGGTGTACATCTTTCTTTAGATAAGGAGATCAAAATTGTTCACATCAGTCATCTACTATCTGCTGCTTGTGTGCTAGTTTCTTGTGATTCATGCACAAGGACCCTCAAATCCCTTTGTGCTGCAGCTTTCTGCAGATTTTCTCAATTTAAGTAATGTTCAGCTCCACTAATGTTCCTGCCAAAATGCATAACTTCACACTTTCTTACATTATATTCAATTTGCCAAGTCTTTGCCTCCCACTTAATCAGTCTATAGGTTTTCCAATTATTTTTTGTGTCATTCCTAACTTGGTGATTGTGCATGCTTTTTCCACATCCAAATCAATAATAAATATCATAAATAATTGTGGTCTCAGTGCTAGTCCTTGCGGTACTCCATGGATAGATTGCCATCCTGAAAATGCTCCTCTTATCTCACCTTTCTGTCATCTATTGGTTAGCAAATCCTCCATCGATCCTAATATACTGTCCCCAACATCAGTGGCTCTTACATTATTAAAGCCCTTATGTGTGTTACCTTTTTTGAATGCCCTTTGGAAATCCAAATGTATTACACCTACAGGTTCTTCTTTATCTTTCATATTTGTTACTTCATCAAAGATTTCTAATAGGTTAGTAAGGCATGATTTCCCCTTCAAGAAGCCATGCTAACTCTGTTTACATTAATCACGTTAAAGTGCCATGCTATATAATAGACCCTAATATTTTATATGTCATGACTGATCAGGAAACTATCAAATTGCAGACCTGCATATTTATCTTACTTATGAACTTTTCCTCTTGTTTAGTTATAAGCATTGATAACAATGCAGTAAAGATCCACATTGGCAGGGGTGCAAAATGCTTCAAAGCTGCTTGTTTTATATCCTGTCCATTTGCTATCATCTGTCCCTCTCCCTGCAAGTGTTCAATTTCACTAAAACATGTTTAATTCTATTATTAAGTACAGAGCTGCATCAATACCCTCTCATTAGTTACAAATTTAATCCTCTGCAGCAAATCATCATTTCAATTATGACTTTTATTGGAATAAAAGTTTATAGATACACATTTGTTCTTTCAAACTACAACACATTTTAAATCATTGTTTTTTTTATTGTGCAATAATATCCAGGACTAACTCAAACTCTGATACTTATTTGTTTTATAATCTGTGGTAAGATTCCTGAAATCTGTCATTTCCACAGTGAACTGAATAATTGACCAGGTCAAAACAGGAGACAGTTTGCCCAGCAGTTTGACCTTTAACTTTCCCTCGCTAAATAGCCCTTAATTGATGCAGTTGTCTGTCATCTGGGTAGCAAATGATTTCAGTAAGGTCAACAAGGGAAAGTCTGCTGGTTTCATAACAGGATTCTCATGAACAATTTTAGATTAAACAGATTGGATGAAAATGCAATACAACAGCTCCATCACCCTGAATTGGATTTCCAAAGTGTTGCATTGTTCATTCTGCTGCTCAGGCCATACCAAAAGTACACTTAATTCAGATGTATTATATAATACTACATGGCCTGGAAATTGTACTGTGAAATATTAGCATTTGAATGCTTAATGTGTTAACACTGTTCTTCTGTTTTTAAAAGAGACATTAACTCATTTCAAATAAGTGTGTTGATATCGTCACACAAATAGTAAAGAAATATCATTTGCCAATATTAGATAATTGAATACGAACAATATAATTTTAACCTGATCTAATACTTCTGGTGTTCTTTGTATTAAAATGCCTCAAAACACCACACAGTGAATTATATTTTGAAGTATAAAAAGAATAGCAGGTATTAGGGGCAATGTTGGAATATTCTATGTTAGAATGTCTATTGACAACTAAAAATTATAAAGAATAGGGGATATCATATTTAGGCAGTCCACAAAAGATGCTGGTTTGTTGTGGGTTAAATGCCTTGAAAATTGAGTTCGACTGCTACTTTTTATTCTTGATCAGAACACTGGATTGGCAGTCAAGCAAGCAAATTAATTGTGATACCAGTTAACTCATCAAAAACCTAACATTAAGTTTTACTATTAGCAAGGAACAGGGACATAGCTGATACAACTGCTGCTAAAATTATTTAAATTAAGATTAACAAGTTCACATATGGCTGCTTTGGATCTTTTTAAGTGTTGCGTTTCTCTGCACAGCAAATCATCCATGAAGTGAGTGAGCACTTTAATCAAAACAGTGTATTTAGATACAATTAAACATTTAAATAAGCATCATGCATCCATTATTATGCATTTCTATGTAGCAACTTTATATCAAACGCGGATAGTAAGTTGTTGATCATCTCCAATAAGGTATCCAGATTCTGCCATTTCTATTATGAACTGAATAATTGACCAGGTCAAAACTAATCCATGAGACAAGCTTTTTCTTTTATTCATAAACCTATCCAAGTTACAACCGCAAGCCAAATCCACTTCACATCCATACAAAATTTGTTGTATAACTTTAGCAACAGGCGATGCTGTTTAGCAGCCTAACAATGTCACATTACACCTTTGGATTCTTTCTGGGGACCATAGGCTAATAAGGACATTTGTTCAGGCAATGAAAATGGTAATACGAGATTGTCCCTTGAGGACTTCAAGCGTCTGTTACCCATCATTGTGCCTGACTGGCTTACTGAAAGAGGAAATGTCTGCAAGTGCATTTATAGATCAACAAGTCAACTAAAGTGTCAAAGACAAATATTGTGATATAAGACTTCTATCCTTGGAATTAGTAATTCCTTCACTCATAAAAGGGAACCAATTGACGCAGATTTATGTTTAATTTACATAATAGTTAATTGAACTCAAATAGTAAGATAAACAACATCCCACATAGAAATACACTGTGCATATTTACCAAATTTGGATATGATTTACATCAGACAGGAAGGGTTTAGCAGAGGAAAATATTATAATATGTAAAATAGCATTGCAACATTGATATTAAGGTGTGACAAGACAGAGACAGATTAACTGAGAAGAAACTTGGCTAAATGCATGATGTGAAAGTCAGAAATAAGAAATTGAAATAACAATCTATTCCTATAACATGATATAGAACATAAATGTATGTTCTACTTAAATGTTAACATTTAAGAACAGAATTCAGCAGTATTCATTTAACAGAGATCTATCGAATGAGAAGAACTTTGAGTGGAATAAAAAGTGCAAATACTTGTGTCCATCATGCTAGGATTACTAAAGCTAGGAAATAGAAGACTTTTCACACTAATCACCAGTAATCATATTAAAATTTGTCACTATCAGAGATAACAGGATAACTGAACGCAGTGTAAATCTTCCTTCACCAGCAAAATGGCACAGTCCTAAACTCAGAAGAATATGCCCTACGGTATTTGTGTGACAATATTACCTATTTTCCACACCAGTCCTCCTGAAGTCTCCCTGGCTTTAATTTAAAATGAAATTTCTTTTATACAGCATCTTTCACCGATTCTGAATGTTTCAAAGCATTTCAGAGACAATGGAGCAGTTTTGAAATGTCGCCACTGCTAAAATATAATGAAACATGGTAGTTGATTTACACATAACAAGAGTACACAAACAGCACTGAGATTCGGATTGCTAATTGGTTGTGGATTATTGACGGCCTTGTGCTGTAGACGCATGTCCATTAGCAGTCTGATCAACATAAAACCCTTGCAGCCAGCCTCAAGCAAAATAACACAAACTTTGCATTTAAGTACTAGCTTTCTTGCCCTTAGGAAGTTCATACACTTCACAATGGGGGCATTAATTTTGAAATCATGTCTGTGTTTTAATGGACTAAAGGTTTTGAGTTAAACCTTGGTTTCACAGATGCCAAAATATAAAATATAGAAAAAAAACTGTGTAACATAATTCTGCATCTTACTTTAAAAGTATTACAAATAATTGCATGTAAAACTCATTTTGCGTAACAATTTTGTTTCATTTAATTTTTAAAAATGAATTTAACTACAAACCTGAAGCAACACAATTTAGAGTCAGTGAGATTAAAATAAACTCATCTTGAAAATACCAGTGAACAGAATTTTCTTTTTACAATTTGTTCTTGGTATTTGGGCACCGTTGGCTAGGTCAACACTTATAGTGCAGAAGGCAGTTAGGAAATTGCAATGTGATTGACTCTTTCGAGTCATTGGCTATGGCAGGTAAGGATGGTGGGTTTCCTACCTGAAAAGACGCTAGTGAACCAGATTTCTTTTTGTGACAAGTGGTTACTTAATCATCATTTGATATGCTTTTTATACCAAATTTTTATTTGATTTAGATTCCCAAAATGGTGGATATAAGCCCACATCCCAAGAACATCAGTCTAGGGTACTGAAATATGAGTCTACTGACATGATATCTGAGCCACAGCATCATCCATTCCAATCAGTAAGATAGAATCAAATACTTAATGTCCAATATCATGGGACTATTTGTGTGACATGTATTAAAGGCAATGAGAGAAATTGTTGCACGATAATATAAAAATTATGTACATCGCAATGAATTGTAGGCATGGGGCGGTACAGTGGCTCAGTGGTTAGCAGTGCTGCCTCATAGCGCCAGGCACCTGGGTTTAATTCCAGCATCGGGTGACTATGTGGAGTTTGCACATGTCTGTGTGTGATTCCTCCCGTAATCCAAAGATTTTCAGGTCAGGTGAATTGGCCATGCTAAGTTGTCCATAGTGTTAGATGCATTAGTGAGGGATAAATGTAGGGGTATGGGCCTGGGTGGGTTACTCTTCGGAGGGTCAGTGTGGACTTGTTGGGCCAAAGGCCCTGTATCCATAATGTAGGGAATCTAATCTTATGTACAGTTTCATTGAGCAGAATTGAATTGTCTGAAGAAGAGGTAAAGAAATTTATAGTAGCGAGGAACTTATGTTTATTGAGGTCATTCCCCTGTTGTTAATGATAGTGAAATTATTTTTGGGTGCTGGTCATGAAAGAATGGGAAGATAAATGTAAACAAAAATTGTGCCAGAAATCAGAAGGCAGGAAATTATGGAAATGCAGAGCAGGTGAATCAGCACATGAAAAAGAAAAGCCAAGTTAAAGATTGTGAATGAATGTAATCTTCCTGAGGGTAAACCTATCTTTATCTTTCAGCTACTCAACAAGCAGCTTTGGACTTCCAGCATTTCCTGTTTGATTATACATTGATGTTGTCTCCAATAAGGGGAAGGCAGCATAGAGGAAATGCAATGGAAGGTGGACAGATTTGATCTCATCCAGCTTTTAGCTGAAGATAAAAAAATTGGAATGATTTATGAAATGTTTATACGTAGGTAATAAACACGCACTTCTTGCCTGGATAAGCTTGCAGACTCTCACAGTGGCTGTCGTGAGAAGAATAGTTTGGCTCACATCTTACAGCTATTATTCAAATGTCAGTGTTTGATATTAAGCTCTTATCCATGCTAAAGGTACTGACTCCTTAGGTATAAACATGCAGTCAGCATGGCACCAGGCCTTGAAAGGACATTGGAATTATTAGACAGTTTACTGTAAAATCTTATACTGAAGTAGCATTATGATGTTGGTGACTGGAGGAAAGTTGGAAGTTTAGTTCCAGAATATTGCACTCATTTACTCATTTCTGGATTATTATCCTTCACTTTAAGCCAATCTGTTTTGGATATTCAAAGTCAATGCATAGATTGTTAAATCTCAAACTTTCATATAGTATCAGAAAATTCATAATGGACAATATATGCTACTCTCTGCAGGCCAGCCTGTGATTCTCTGTAGGGATAGACTTGATAGTAGTTGTATAATAGCAGATAAGGCATCATGGGTTTTAATAAGAGCCAATAGGGTCAAATAAGAGTATTCTAATAAATCAGCAACTTAAAGGAATGGAAAATGAATGATTTATATTGGCAACTATCTCAGGCTAAACCAGACTACCTACAACATTTGGATCATATTTGAAACCCTGATGTGGTTTTGGCCACATATGCAAGCACTACTAACTATTTCAAACTCTGTGACACTGCCTAACTCTGTATCTGCATCAGATCATTTACTGTTGAAATCTTTGTCTATGCTTTTTTAAAAAATCTCTAGAATTGACTAATCTGAACACTTTCTTGCCAACTTCACATCTTCCATCCTTCATCAACTTAAGGTCATCTAACATTTCACTGGTTGAGTTCGATCTCACGTCAAATCCTGTTCACTCATCACCTTTGTGTGCATTGACCTACATTGACTCCCCGTTAAAACAATGTTGGGGTTTTATAATTCTTTGTTTATTTCAAATCCTTTCATGGCTGTGAACCTCCCTGTATCTTCCCACCTCTTGCCCGTAACTCTCTGAGGTATCTGTGGCTTCTTTAGTTCTGGTTCTCAGGCATCTGTGGTTTTAATTGATCTACTATTGATGTTCTCAAGGTTCTTTAAACTCCACTGTTCTCCCCATAAGCATCCCTGCTTTACTTTCTGCTTTTCCTGCTTTAACTCACTCCTTAAAATCTACCTCTTTGACCAGACTACAGAGAATGTTTCCAATAGTCTCCAACAGCATGTTACCAACTAAAGAAGAGATGAGTGGGAAACAGTGAGTGCTAATACAAATAGAAATGCCCAGAAAGTCTTATGCTTTGTCTTGGATGGTGTCAAGCTTCTTGAGTGTTATTGGAGCTACACCCATCCAGGCAAATGGGGAATATTCCATCACACTCCTGACTTGTGCTTTATAGGTTTTGGGGAGGTGAATTACTTGCTACAAGATTCCTTGTTTCTGATTGCTCTTGTAACCACTGTATTTATATGGTGAGTTCAATTAAGTTTCTTGTCAATGGTAATCCTGAAGATGTTGACAGTGAGACATTTAGTGATGGCAATGCCATTGAATGTCAATGAGTGATGATTAGATTGTTTCTTATTCATGATAGTTATTGACTGTCATTTCTGAGGCACAAATGTTACTTGCAACTTGTCAGTCCGAGCCTGCATATTGTCCAGGTATTATTGTATTTGAACATGAACTCCTTCAGTACCTGAGGAGTCACAAATGGTGCTTAACATTGCGCAATCATTGCGATTATGCTCCAGAGGGTGCATAAAATAATTACTGGGATGTTACCAGGGTTGGGGAGTTCTGCAAGGAAAGATTGGATAGATGGAATTGCTTTCCTTGAGCAGCAAAAGTTGTGAGAATACCTGGTATGGGAGTATGAGGTTATGAGGGGCATAGATGGGATAGATGGGGTTTATTAGTTGGGGGATCAATAATGAAGAGACAAAAACTTGAGGTAAGAGACAGAAGGTGAAGTGGAGTGTTAAGAATGTTTTTTCGTTTAGAGGCTGGTGGGAGCCTGGAACACCCTGTCTGAAATGGTTACGGTTAGGGTTAGCCCTGAAAGGGTGGTTAAGTCAGAAACTCTTATAATATTTAAGCAGTAATCAAATATTCAATTACAATGTTACAGTCTCCAACGCTATGTGCAAAACATTAGAAAAAGGCATTAGTATATTCAGATTTTTGTCAACCAACAGGGAGTCAAAAATTTCAGTTCTATATTTTAAACTGAGCTACTTTCAATGTGTAGTCACAATTGTAATGTAGGAAGCAAAGCAGCACAGAAGACCTCCATTAACAGAAGAACAATTGGATTTTTAGTGTTGTTGCTTGCAGGGTAAATATTGTCCAGAAAATTAAGCACAAGTACCCAGCTTTTCTTCATTATAGAGCTGCATCCAAGGACAGTGCAACATTTTCCCAGTACTGCACTGAATCAATATTTTGAGCTTAAACCTCTGGAGTAAGACTTGAACCCCTGACTTTCATAATTCTGAACATAAAAATGTGACCCATTGATTCAAGATTACTTCATTAGAAACATACCACTGAAAATAATATGATGCAATTCCTATTCTCAAACTGTAATTATAATGTTCCCTAGAATATTCTTGGTGATATTTAAAGTTGACAGTCCAGTTTTTAAGTGAATTGTGGGACCTTGGGAATTTTATTGTTTCAATGCTAAGATGGATGTTTATTTTAGTACAAAAATAAATTATAATCACGAGAGGAAGCAACATCATGCAAATGTTGAGCTGAGTGTAATGTTAACTGCAAAACAGATGCTGCAATGCACAATTTCCTTTCTATTTTTAATACACTTTCATCTTGTTTCAATGGACACCATGGAGGAGAAAATCATTTGTTCTATTGGAAAGCAGTTTCATTGCATGTAATAAAATTCATAATTCCTTTCATTAGCTAAACAGCTAATACATGGTGGATAGTGTTACAGGACATAAACACATAGAATGGTCCAAATGACACCATAATCATGGAACAATGTTTAAGCGGCTGATGAAGGAAGGGAATGGACATGTTTATGTTTAAAGTACAAACCTTTTTGAAGTTGTTCTATTCTTAAAGTTGGACACTAAGAATCTTAACCTGCCTCTTCATAAATAATGTATGGCCTGTCTGCATTTCTAGCATTTTGTGCTTTTTTGTCTCTCTCTCCAGCATTTGTAGTGAACTTTATGAAGTTGAATTCTTATCATGTGAGGGACAGATTGGATGATTCCAGCAGTAGGTATGAAGAGAAATGATCAAATGTAGCAGAAGACATAATGGAGTTCAAATCAAACCACGTTATTAGAATAATTGAATCATAGAAATTTATATAACAGAACTTAGACTTTAGCCCATGCTGTCAATGCCAACCAAACTATGCAGCCTAAACCTACTTAGCAGTTCTCAGTCCATTGCCCTGTATAGCTCAACATTTCAAATGCATATGTAAGTACTTTTTAAATGTGACAGGGCGGCAAAGACAGAAAATTGCTTCAGGAAAATGCATTGAGTCCCACAAACCTCTGGGTAAATAATTTCTCAACACCCCTCTAATCCTGTTCACAATTACTGTAAATTACTTTTGTTCTCTGATATCTGTCCTTCCTGCTAAGGTAAATAAATTTTGCATCTCCTCTCTGTCTAGGGCCCATATAATTTTATACACAGCCATCTGTTCCAAATAAAACAATCAAAAAAATACATCCTATTTAGTTTTTCCTCACAGCTAAAGTTTGCTAGTCCTAGAGACATGATCAAATTTATCCTGTTAAATGCAATCACATCTTTCGGATAATGCACAGGCTTAAGCTGCATGCAGTACTTCAACTATGGTTTATCTAAAGTTCTATACAGTTCCAGCAAAATCACCCTCTCTCATGTTCTATACCTTTCTAAGTAAAGGACAATATCCCATATGCCTTCTTAACCATGCTACCTTTATTTCCTGCTATCTCTTTTGGATATGCACTCCAAATTTCTTTGTGTCCTTCTACACTTCTCAGTAATCTATTGTTTATTGTGCATTTTCTTGCCTTGTTTGTTTTCTCAAATGCATCACCTCATACTCTTCTGGACGGAATTCAATGTTTTGCTCTATGACCACTTTATGAGACTATTAATACCTTCTTGCAATTTGCACTTTTTCTTACTATCAATAACAGATCAAATCAGCAAACATTATTTGCAAGCTCTTTAATCATGTTTCTAACATACATGTCTCCATGATGGATATATGCTTGGAACAGTGAGGGACCTAGAACAGAATCCTCTGAAGCCCACTGGAAACAGGGTTAAGAGTTGCAAAATGCTCAATAGCCATTATCCTCTGCTTGTTGCCACTGAGTCAATTTTGGATCCAGCTAACCACATTTCTTGAATCCCATGGACTTTTCGCTTTTCTGATTAGACTCCCAATTGGGACCTTAAGAAAAGCTTTGCTAAAACCCATATAAAGTACTACTCTCGACAACTGTCCTTGTAACCTCTTAAATAATTCAGTTAAACTCTTCAGGCACTTAACAGATCTAGCTGACAGTTCTTGATTAACTCCTAATTTTCTCAATAAAAATTAATATTTGTCATTCAACAATTTGTCCAATAATCTCCTTACAATTGAGGTTCACTGGTTGGCATGTAAATATGTGGAATATCGGTTTCTCCCCTTCTAAACAATGGCAAAATATTCACAGTTCTTAAAGTCTGAGGACTGGAAAATAATGGTCAAAGCCTCCATTACTCCTCTTAATTTTCTTGAAATCCAGGATCGTTGAGTCATAGTGATTTAGCTGCTTTCAATGATTCTAAACCACTTAATAGCTCATCCCTTACTAGGTTTATTCCATCCAATGTTCCTTACCCCTTCTTGACAGCAATGGCTGCATTGCCTTCTTTCTTCATAATTACAGGTACAAAGTATTCATTCAGTACTGATGTTTAATGGGTTTATTTGCAGCTAAAATAATACTTACAACACAGAGAAATCTTCAGGCATAACCTGTGCCTTGAATGCTGTGGTAGAGAGCCTGTGATCATGTGATAACTGGTTTGTTTGTATATTGAACTCTTAAAGGTATTTCACTCAACAAATGTTAATACAATCTTTCCTCTTTTTGGTAATGATAATTCTCATACATCACAAGAAAGAACACACAAGCAAGGGGTAATAGCAAAATTAGTTATTATGGAGATAGGGATTGTGACATTTTCAAGATTCTGAATCTAAATGTTGTTTCAGTGGTTTGATAACTCTTCCAAATCTTGTTATGGCGTAACCTTCTAGAATTGTGGATCTCACCCTTGGCTGTTTTAAATCTTCAAACGTGTTGTCAATGTGTTGATTATTCTCATGGTCTTCCATCACTTTGCAATTGTCTGGGTGTGTTGTTTCATGTCTGCTCTGTGTACAATTGGCATTTTGCACACTTGCCTCAGTTGCTTTCTTGTTCCTCCCATTAAGTGTTGTGACTTCATAAGACTTGGGCTCACTGCACATTTTGGAAACTTCTGCAGGTAACTATGTTTCTATTGTAGGGTCTGTGATTCTGGCTTTATCACCTACATGTGGTTCAGATAGTTCCACATCATTATTAAAAATTTTAAAAACAGTAAGTTTAAGATTCATCCATGGTTACTAGGGATGTTAAGGGCAGTATTAAATTTGAGAAGAGTTTTATAATTTTGTAAAGAATGATATAAGCCTGAGGATTGGAAGAAGTTTGGAAATTAACAAGGAGTGCTCACAATGTTGATGAAATAGGAAGAAAAAAACAAATAATAGAGTAAGCAAGCTAGGGTATGAAAGTGTATTGCTCGTGCTTTCATAAATGGAAAAAGAAGGAAAGTAGCTAAAGAAGTATTGATCTCTTATAAGCAGAAACAGTAGAAATCATCAAAGCTTTATGGAGTATAGGCAATGTATTAACATGTATAGAAGATTGGTTAATTGTTAGAAGGGTGCTGTAACTAGTATATATCTCAGATGTCCAGCAACTTGCAGATTTTCGCTAAAGCAATTCAATAGCCGGCTGTAAAAGTTATCCTTCAGTGGAAATTGACTGTTCTTACACTATTTATTTCTGCTGGATGTTCACTTGGTGTTCAAGTGCATCTACATTGACTGGTGGTGGAAAAAAAAACACAAACTCATTTAGCATTAGCTTTCCAAAGTACTTAGTGCAGAGTGCTGTTTAAACCTTAAGTAATACACATCATTTTAAATGACTTCAAACAATGCTTCAGGCTTAAGCAGCCTTTGCAAATGCCCCAATTCAGCTTCACACTACATATGTTTTCAAACCATTTATTTCTGCTAGGTTGAGTATGTATAATAGGGGAGACATAGATCATCCTCATGTTATTATATCATTGTAAAATATTGTAAAAGCATTGCAGATCAGACACTACCTTATCAAACCTGATAAGCCAACAGCTATGCCACTTATCAGATTTGGTATCATCAATCTGTGGCAGCTCCTTTACAGGGAAGAATGGAACAGTAGACTGCTTGTGAAAAGCAGACCACATATTTGAACTCTCAACTTTTACATTCTTCACACCCTCTTTTTTGCTTTAGCCAGTCCTATGAAAGGGCTACCATTACAATGTGTCTGTTTTGTTGAAAGGGGTCCACTCCAACACTGACTGGCCTACTGCACATTTCCTCTTGTTTTTACTTCAGTTTGTAGTTGTTCTTTCCCTCACCAAATGCTAAGTCGAAACTATATAGTTAGATGTTAGCTTGGCAATGCTTCATCTGAAGTCAGTTTTACTATTATTTCCATGGAGGTGTTTATTTTAACAAAGTTCACACCTTGGCTAACATGATGAAGAAATTATAAATTCCAGATTAATATATTGAACGCATTCGCACTGACATTCTCTCAACATGATTTCTGGGCCTCAGAAAACGATTAATGTCCACTGCTGGAAATAAAATATAGCATGAGACTGGTGCCCTTTTCATTGGTCAACTTGATACAAAGACAGTTAGTAATACCATATTGAACTTCAATTTTTCTTACCCACACAGTATGAAACTCCCATCTCTCCCTTTCCTAACCTCGTACCTTCCCCCAGCAATAATCCTCAGCTTGTACAGGAGATGGCTGTTCTTGAAAGCATTTGCACAGTACATCAAAATTGTATGTAGATGAATAGCATTGAGTGAACTTTACTGCGAGAAATATTTTTAACTGTGAACTTCGCTGTGGACTTACTCAACCTACTAAGTGTACTTCAGACCACCCTTAAAACACTTTGCATAATTCTGATGTCTACATTTATGCAATCTTTATCAATCATCTTGAGATTTACCATTACCGTCAGTACCAAACCACGCTCCTGTCTCCTTAGCTGTGTGCATTGCTTTCATTGAAGCAGAAGTGATTGATTGCTTATAGAATATTTATTTGTAGAATGTAAGTGGCCCTGTGACATCACATCTTGCAGGGTCACAAAGAATCTAAGCAAGGCTCCATTGTAGAGCTGGGTACACAGACACAAACATTAAAAAATAAAAATTAAACTGGTTATAATATGTGCACCAAACCCTTTAAAGTACTAACAATGATCAACTTTACGTTTCTGATCACTGAGGGGTGCAGGCAATGTGTGGTAGTAGTTCAATGGTGGCAATCTTGTCCTTATCTCTGAGGGTTCACATACTAGTGAATGCTTTTGATGTCCTGGTTATACAAACATGTAACATCAGTCAAAGTTTTTCTTTTGTAAGTATGCTGTCATGACCAAGCATCATAAGGCCAGCTCATCTATGCACATATCAATTTTTAATCCCAAAGAAGATTTACAACCAAACAAGTGACTGCAGATGTAAGTTCACTGTTTGTCTGACAGAGTCCTGTGTGTTATCATGGAATGTTACACCTGTACAGAGTGAAGGAAACTTCAAATAGAAAGACTATGAAGGAAGAGATAACATGAGTTTGACTATCCACAATACTGTCAACAGAAGGCCATCTCCTGCATGCATGCTTGAGTTTTATTTTCTAAGACCTTCCAAACAAGGGATTTAAAAGTGGCATGCAACACTTGTCTGCATACATTAGTGTCCTGGTTTGCGAACCAGTGTCTTTGGAACAGCCATTAAATACCCCTGCCGGTAAAGAACGGGAGAAATCTGTTACTCTGGATGCCATCCAGCCACTGTCGAAAAGAACCAGGACAACAGAATATCAATCAGCTTGCAAAATCAAGAATCTCAGAATTTACTATTCAACTAAGACTGTTAACATCACTGTAGCCACAATATACAACTACCTGCTCTTCATAGAAGTCTAAGAGATTAATCTGTGTATCTTTTCTGTCTTTCTCTGGACTTACCTCTTATTCATAATCCAAGTGTTGTGTTATTTTTCTCACTTTTAGTAGTTAATAAACTCACTCATTTGTTAATTTAAGAAAACCTAGCTAAATAGATTCCTTTTAAAGTATAAAATCATCTGTTTCTGGGAGAAAGATATTTTCAAAGAGAAGGGATCCTCTTTAAATTCAAAATTTTGCAACTAAGCATGCTGTTTTAATATTGCCAAATCAAAAACAAAATGTCAACAAGGAAAATGATGGGTGTGTAAGGAATAATGTTTCCTTTATTTGTGGTGAGTCATAAAGTCACATAGTCATAGAGATGTACAGCACGGAAATCCTTCGGTCCAACTCATCCATGCCGCCCAGATATCCCAATCCAGTCGAGTCCCACCTGCTAGCACCTGGCCCATATCCCTCCAACCCTTCCTATTCATATAGCCATCCAAATGTCTTTTAAATGTTGCAATTGTGATAGCTTCTACCACTTCCTCTGGCAGCTCATTCTATACACGCACCACCCTCTGCGTGAAAATGTTGCCCCTTAGGTCTCTTTTATATCTTTCTCCTCTCAACCTAAACCTATGCCCTCTGGTTCAGGACTCCCCCAACCCAGGGAAAAGACTTTGTCTATTTATCCTATCCATGCCCTTCATGATTTTATAACCCTCTATAAGTTCACCCCTCAGCCTCCGACACTCCCGGGAAAACAGCCCCAGCCTGTTCAGCATCTCCCTGTAGCTCAGATCCTCCAACCCTGGCAACATCCTTGTAAATCTTTTCTGAACCCTTTCAAGTTTCACAACATCTTTCCGGTAGAAAGGAGACCAGAATTGCATGCAATATTCCAACAGTGGCCTAACCAATGAACTGTACAGCCGCAACATGACCTCCCAACTCCTGTACTCAATATTCTGACCAATAAAAGAGCTTGCTGAAGTTTTGGCAATATGTGCTGGTAGGGACCACATATTATTCCTTTTAGACTCTGAACTGGAAAATAGGAAGTGGACACTGCTATATAGGTAAAATTAAACCACCAAGAGAGTTTTCTATTCTCCTCCAACTTGAAGATCAAGCGGAATTGTGTGGTGTGCACTTTGAGCCTGCAGGACGATGTTAGAGCTTGCAGGACAATGTTAATTTGCAGAGCAGTGAAGTGGAGACACTGCGGGATCCAATGGCATCAGGAGTCTCAGAGTTATAAAAAGACTGCCAAGTGATTATCCAAATGCAGTCTGTTGCGGACGTTTGAGTGTATCACAGCCAGGTAAATCCAGAAGACAGTGAACAGAAAACATCTCTCTCTCCCTTCTCTGTGAGTGAAAAGACAAAACAAAAAGCTTGGAGTCTCAAAACGTAGAATTTTAATACAAGGAAAGACCTAGGTCCACCCAGTGTGCCATTGAATTGAAAATGACTGTCATTCTGCAGATTGAATTGTCAAATTATTTAAAAGTGGAAATGTCTGCCTGAGTTATGCTGAAGGGCATTTAAATAAATGAATGGGAGCTGGCAAGCCCTGACTGTCCATCACATTTATAAATGGTAACTGATGCGAGTCATGTACTAGATACAGTTTTACTGAAAGATGGTGAATCAGGAATAGACAATTCATTAGTTGTTTATATGAGAAATTAAACTACTATCAGAAGAAGTACTCTACAGAGGAAAAGGAGACTTTGTGAAATTATTATTGCTTCTTCATTATTTTGAGGTCTACGTCTGTCATAGTTTGCAAAGGAGTACTAATATACACTATGTTTCCTAGCTTCTGTAAAGAAATCCAATACTTGAAATGCCAGATTGTTTCAATGGAGCTTATTAATTCAACCACTTAATATAAAATCAGTTCATATTGTTGGATAACATGATACAATAACTGGTGCATCACAATAAATGCAAATGTGTTGGGACATTTCAATAATTTGTGAGAAAATATAACAAGAAATTGTAAAAGTCCTACAAATGAATAAGTGGAGATGAATGGATATAATTGTCTTGTGTTTTATTTGTATAGATATCATGCTTATGTGGCAACTAAACATGTTTAAAAATGATGTTTCATCTCTTTAAGTATGGAGGGATTTAAGGGATCATATTATTCTCATTTTGCAGTATAAGCTGGAAAATGGAAGTTGGACACCATCGTATTACAAAAACACTGGAGTTATTTTTGCAGAGAGATTTTTTTTCCTTTCTCTGGCATTTGTGTATGTTTGTGTCCGTCTCTGTGTGTTATGTGCGTGCACATTTTGGGTTATTTAGGGATATGATATTTTTATGTTGCAAACTGTGTTAATTAGTTTTGCCATCTTTGTGGAATAAGTTGGACATAACAATTGCGCCTTATATGATGTATGTGCTGATTTCAGTATGTGGTGACAGGTTGTTTGCAACATGGACCCAAGACATGTGAAGTTATCAACAACCTCTGGCATCACATTGTCAGTCCTGAATAGTGGCGATTATAACAAAGTTCAATCAAGTTCAAGACATCCATCTTCCTAATGTGATATTCAAACCAAACACTTTGCAGGTGTGACAGAGTCTGCCCAATTTATGAAGAACTAGTGCGGCTTCAGCAGATTAGAACAATTCTATGCTAATGATTCATTGCACTTTTATCTTGGATTTTAGACAGACAAAGCTGAATGGCTTTCCATCAGTTCTGCTATGTCGGTAGACATTGGATGGAATTTTTCTAGGCATTGAACGACGTGGGCACTGGCACAAAAGTGGGATAACTGTGTGAGAATGGTAGTAAAGAAGATTTCTGATGTCAGGACCAAAAATTCCCATTTTCCAACTGACTATTGAATGGCGAGATGAGATTCTTGCTAGTGGGAGGCAAGAAATCTATTTGCACACATTAGTCCACGTGATCATTTTGTTCTTACTTAATCTCTCCTTGTTGATGTGCAGCTTCCCATTCTCCCACCCACTACATAGAAGCTTGACATGTTCGATTCCCAACAGACCTGGGGGAATGGTAATCTTGAAATTCTAGCTGGTTACTTGCTCTTCTGGCCAAGAATGTAGGACACTAGTCACCAACATCTCAGAGCATGCTTTATGGACAGTTTGTTAGATAGCATGAGATAACCTGCAGGGGCTGACAGAAATAACCCTTCAAAGACCTCGTAAAAAATTGGCAACTAGCCAATTTCTAGTAAGTGGTGACCCAATTTCTCTAGAAGGTGCAAGACAACAAAAGAGGGAAGTATATATCCATATGCATCAGTGCTGGAACGACTGACCCTGCTACAGATCTCCAAAGGTTCTGATGTTGCGCTGTCATATCTGACCTGAACCATCATGGTGTCATTGAAAGAATAAACCACACTGAGCAAAGTACAGTAGGCAGCTACTTTACTCCAACAGCTTAAATAGGCTGCATCTGTTCACCTAAGTGAAAGTGAGTACTGCAGATGCTGGAGATTAGAGTTGAGAGTGGGGTGCTAGAAAAGCACAACAGGTCCAGCAGCATCCAAGGTGCAGGAAAGTCGACATTTTGGGCAAATTCCTTTGAAGGGCTTTTGCCTGAAATGTCAATTTTCCTGCTCCTCGGATGCTGCTGGACCTGCTGTGCTTTTCCAGCACCACACTCTCGACTGCATCTATTCACCTGTTCAAATGTCTTTGTGATATTGATAAAGGTGACATATATTGTTAACACTTTGTTCGTAGCATTTCTCTTTTTGCTGCCAGAATGAGAATCTGTCAATTGTGGATCTTTGAATTCTGAAATGACACTTGGATTCTGGATAGATGCATTCATCCAAGCCAAGATCTAGAGTATGACAAGGATAATATGCTCTAAATACTTTTCCACAACTCTCAGCAAAGAGATGCCTTAATGTTGTAAAGTAATTACCTCACTTCTTGTACAGAGGCACGGTCTTTGCATCATGCATATCCTGAAGCACTACTCCCTCTCCCCTACAGAGACAGAGATGTTTGTACAGATGCTGTGGAGGTGCTGGTACCCTGTATTCAATGAGGTCAGGCAGTATAGCATCATAACTTGGAACCTCGCCAGTGGCAAGCAAATCAATAACTTTGCTAAGCTACTTCACTGTGGATTTGATAATCCAGCTCTTTCATAACAAGCAGACTCTCTGTGATGTCTTGAGCTCGCATGGTGGTTGTGTTCTCCTTGAGTACAATTTAATACAGTGTTGCATCCATCTTTTCAACCATTTATGGAAGTCAGTGACAATACCTGCTGCTTTTATTTTCAGTGGTGTTGTTTTCTTTACTAAATAGATCTGTTACCTTGTTGATTCCATCATATATTTCCCTAATGCTCCTTGTGTTATAGGGATTTAACTCTGTGTCCCATTTTTAATCAGAAATGGATTATGTACAATGGAACCTTTCATAAAACTTACTTCAAGTTATTAAAATGGTTGTGTCGCTAAGTGCTGTTTCAAAACATTTTGTTTTCAGACCTGTCACAGTGACAGGGAGGCTTTTCGAACTGAATCATGAAATGGCGAGTGTTAACAAAAAAACCTTTACTTGCCACTTGCCCATTTCTTGACTTGAAAAATGTAGGCAGCAAGTTAGAAGTTGTAAAAAGGACTTTGGGCATCCCTTGGATGACCAGAGCTCATTATCGAGGTGTTAGGCAGATTTCTAAATGTGAAAGCAGGGTACCTGCCAACTTTCATTTGACAATTGTGCTTCAGCACAGCAAATGTAAGTTTTCTATACAGACCTTATCGAACCTTTTTGACAATTTAAACAACTCAATTGGATTCCCCTTTAATTTTTGAAATTTGAGATAATGTGATTCAGATTGATGAAATATCTGTAGTGTACCTGCTTCAAGGCTATAAATGCGTCTTGAGCTGCAGTGTCCTGAACTGATTTCAGCACTCCGAATGGTAGAACCAAGGCTCTGTTAAATTAGGTCAAAAATCACACAACAGCAGGCTTTAGTACAACAGGTTTATTTGAAAACACAAGCATTTGGAGCCTTTCTCCTTCATCAAGTGCCAATGAGAGAGGTGAAGACCTAAGACACAGAATTTATAGGTAAAAGATCAAAGAGTCATACAACTGATGTGAATGAATTGAACATACCTAAGATGGCTGTTAAATCTTTAATCAGTTAGAATGGATGTGTAGGTTTTGATTGATTAATACACAAATCGCAGAATTTCTTTCAAGTCACTGCCCCAAGATAACTTAAGGTTTTATCAGTATAAAAGAGGTGACATCTCAGGTCAGACAATGCATTTTAGGTGTGAGGCCTTATTTAGACTCTGTGTCTTAATCTGAAGTCAGACTATTTTTATTTCAAAAGTAGAAATTTATAAAATGCCACTTTGACTGACTGTCTACAAATTGTGTGCTTTTTGAACAAAATAGAATGTATCTGCAAATGCAAATTCATCCCATAGATTTATACGTGTGTGTGTGAGAGAGAGAGAGAGAGAGACAGTTGGAGAGACAGTGTGTGTGTGAGTGCGAGAATTGGAGAGGGAGAGTGGGCGGGAATGTGTGTGTGTGTGAGAGGGGGAGAAAGAGAGAATGTGTGAGTGTGGTGGGAGGAGAGAGAGTGTGTGTGTGTGTGTGTGGTGGGGAGAGAGTGTGTGTGTTTGTGAGTATGGGGAGAGGAGAGAGTGTGTGTGAGTGATGGTGGGGGGAGGAAGAGAGAGAGTGTGTGTGAGTATGAGAGGGGGAGAGAGAGTGTGTGTGAGTGTTAGAGAGGGAGAGAGAGATTGTGAGTGTGAGAATGGGAGAGAGAGAGTGTGTGAGCGTGAGGGACGAGAGAGAAAATGCGTGTGTATGAGAGTGTGTGAGTGTGACAGGGGAGAGAGAGTGTGACGGGGAAGAAAGAGAGAGTGCAAGTGTGAGGGGACGAGAGAGAGTGTAAGTGTGAGGGTGCGGGAGAGGGTGTAAGTATGAGGGATGAGAGAGACAGTGTGTGTGAGTATGGGGGGTAGAGAGAAAGTGTGCGTGTGAGTGTGAGAGGGGAAGAGAGTGTGTGGGGGGAGAGAGAAAGTGTGACTGTGGGGGGCAGAGAGAGAGAGAGTATGAGAGTGAGGGGGAGAGAGTGCGCGTGTATGTGTGTGCGGGAGAGAGAGTGTATGTGTGTGAGTGTGTGTGTGCTTTAGAGAGTGTGTGTGAGTTTGAGGGAGTATATGTGTGTGAGAAAGTGTGAGTGTGAGACTGCATGTGTGCTTGAGAGTGTGCGCAAGTGTGAGGGAGTAAATGCATCTGAGACAGAGAGAGAGAGTGTGTGTGTGTGTGTGAGAGAGAGAGAGAGAGAGAGACAGAGAGTGAATGTGCGTGTGTCTGAAAGAAAGTATCTGTTAAATCGTAGAATCTCCTGCAGTGTGGAAACAGGCCAATTGACCCAACAAGTCCACACCAACCCTCCAAAGACTAACCCAACCAGACCCATTCCAAGCAGAATTGCCTCTCAAATAAATTCCAGCACCACTTACCACCAAACTCCCAATAAAAGTCACATTTTTGTTTTCTTTTTATATGTTTTTAACAATTTGAGAATTAAGACCATGAATGAAGCTTGACATTAAGATCTTCTGATGATGCAATGCTTTTTTTTACTAATGCATTGAAATGTCAGCTTCAATTGTGTAATCTCTCCTTTGGAAACGAGTATGAACCTATCAAGTGCTGACTGTGCCATCACTGAGCCAAGGAGAAATGAGTAGAATCTAAGTTTGTGAGTCAGACTGTTATTGGACATAGTTTTTCCAAGTAAATGCACTTCCACCAACATGCAACTAAATGAATATTGCACAGTACAGGCAGAGTCAGGATTTGTATGGCTGTGTGGAGTTTGCACGTTCTCCCCGTGTCTGCGTGGGTTTCCTCCGGGTGCTCCGGTTTCCTCCCACAGTCCAAAGATGTGCAGGTCAGGTGAATTGGCCATGCTAAATTGCCCGTAGTGTTAGGTAAGGGGTTGATGTAGATGTAGGGGTATGGGTGGGTACGCTTCGGCGGGGCGGTGTGGACTTGTTGGGCCGAAGGGCCTGTTTCCACACTGTAAGTAATCTAAGTAATCTAAGTAATCTAAGTAATTTCGAAGGAATTGTAAGAGTTCTCTAGGTTTATGAAATGTGAAATTAATTAAACAATTACCTTTCAATTCTCAGTTTTATTTCTGAGTTGATGAGGATACGCCTGGCATCACCATTTAGTTTTATTATTGCTTTTTAAATTATGAGTTAGCAAACTAAATTGGCGGTGAGCCTATTCCTATATTTTGGTTTGGGCATATTATAAAGAATGTAAACAGTGTGAGATAGGGTCAGAGAAGGACAAAAGGTTATAATAGGAAATGTATTTACTAACGTTGGGACCAAGTATAACATAAATTTGTTATATTTGGGAACTAACGTGATCACTTTTCTCAGAATAAATATTGCTTTAAAAATGAACATTATTTCAGAGAAAAGTGTTCATGTTAGTTCCTAAATATAACAAAGTTCAATCAGGCTATTCCATTTAGATTGGTATACATTGTGGAGCTACCTTCATGACTGTGCTAAAGTAAACTATATCACTGCCCTACTTCCACAAGGATTTCATTTTGTTTGTGTATTTTATAAAATAGAATCTTTACAACATTTGTGGTTTTTATGACCACATAGATGCAGTGTTTGATGTGCTGAAAGTGTAAACTGGTATTTTTTTTTACAGATAGCAGTTTGGTGGGTTTGAAACTAATTTCTCCCACAAATTAGCTCTTTAAAGGATGCACATAAGAAAAACACAATTTAAGAAATACAGTTTCTTGATAAGGAAATTGCTTAAAATTGTAATTCTCAAGGGAGTTCAACAGCAAACACTGATGAAAAACAGAAAAGGGAAACCTGCAAGATCCTGCAGTTGTTTCAAGATTTCTTCCTACAACGTGTTCAGAGATGCCAATTAATATATAATGCAAAATTAATCAACAGTACATAAGCCATTCATTGTGAAAATATTTAAATTGTCATATCAGTAATCAGTGATAAGCATTTGTTTTTGTGTTTGTAATATTGTAATAGCTTTTTTAATCTTATGGTTTGTTACTGTAAATATCAGGAACCGTAGTCAAAAGTATGCATTAACACAATTAAGATACAATGTGGAACCACACTACAAGACGTTTAATATTTTCATGAATGAGACATCTTTAGAATGAAGGGTTTTATTCAGTCCAAACAGATAATGTACATAGAAAATTATTTGTACTTGTTATTTATACTTAGAGTCAGTATTACCTTATTCTGAATGTTTCCCATTTTGACTTCCCTACTTTGGGTTAATCTTTCCTACTTTGATTACTTTGCAACAAAGTGTGAGTGTAAAATTCAAGTAGGAGTTATAAACTGGGCAATAATGAAAGGGCTCCTCATTAAATAATCTACCAGTTTTCCTTTTCAACAAAGCAATGGAAGAAGTTACTTTTCGTACCTAATTACGGTTCCAGCTAAAAAACATTTCAATAACTGAAGCTGGAACCAAATGGACATTTCAACTTTAAATATAGTTTTCAAATCACTATTTGACATTTTTACACTGAAGATGTGTAAATGTGCAAAATTTCTGAAATATTTCACAGACTTTCCAGTCTCAGCACTGTGGAGGGTAAATACCCTTAATCAAATTTAATTACTGTATTAGAAACAAAATCTCATCTGAAGTAATTCACTTCCAGGGCATTAATTGTGAAATTAAGTTTGCAGATAAAAACTTATTATCCCCTTCTTTTCGGAGCCAGTTTTGTTAGATAAAAACTAATGCCAACATCAAAGCAATGCTTTGAAGATTTCCCATTGTGGCTCAGCTTTGAAAACTGCAAAAACAATAGTCTAATGAGTAAGAGTTTTGTGGCCTTTTTAATAGACTTTTGGGCTTTACCTTAGAGTACTGGAAGTTTGATCAGCTCAGATCAATGAATGAGTACAAAGCTTGCACGCAACTCAGCACTTTTAGATAAGAGGAGGAGGGAACCAGACCTTGTTTGTCAGGACCAGACTTTCCACATGAAAGCACCACCTCCTCTTGGGAAAGGGATTCCTGTCTCCTTGGTAAACATATAAATTGGATATGATGCCCAAGAAAAAGTACTGTTTTGGCTACTATCCAAGGCATGTTTTTTTTCACTGAATAAGAGTAGAAGATTATAAAAAGGGAGTTGGCAGCCACAGAGAGTACCACCTTGCTTATAAAGTAACATAATCCTCTAAACTTTGAAGTTACCGGAACATTTTTGCTCCCATTCATCAATTATGACAATGTTAACCTTATTAGTGAACTAAGAGGTTTGCCTTAAGTAAATATGCAATCTCGTCTTCTCCTGACAAAACATTTAAAACAGTGCCTTTTAGCTATTTTGCCATAAAAATATACTGCCAAGTCAGAAAAACTATTTGACGTTTAAAGATGTTTAATGACTGATGTGAGCTAGGGTTAAAAGTAGCAACTAGAATCTCCATGATGATCACAATAAATTATTTATCCCCCAAATCTACTGTTCCTTGTTCAGCCACCTTTAAAGAAAGTTTAGTCAATGGGGGATTTCTTCATAACTACCAAGATCAATATGTTTTTATTTCCTGACAGGAAAGGGGAAACCAAGTCAATAAATGTAAGTTTTGTTATGATAATGACCAGTGGGATCTTTTGATGAATGTGAACTATTGCATTTTGGGTAAGTGAGCAAGGGGAGGACTGATACAGATAATGTTAGGACCCTGGGTAGCATTGTCTAACAGAGAGATCTAGGGGAACAGATACATGGTTCATTGAAAGTTGTGTCACGAGTAGACTCGATGGTCAAGAAAGCATTTAGCACGCTTGCTTTAATTGCTCAGACCATTGAGTATGGCAGTTTTTGGCTCCATATCTCAGGAAGGATGTACTGGCCCTGAAGTTTATTTAGAGGAGGTTCACGAGAATGGTCCCAGGAATGAAATGCTTAATATATGAGGCATGTTTGAGCACTCTGGGTCTACACTCAATGGAGTTTAGCAGGATGAGGGGTGATCTAATTGAAACATACAGAATACTGAGTGGCCTGGACAGAGTGGATGTTGGGAAGATGTTTCCTTTGATAGGAAAGAATAGGACCTGAGGGCAGAGCATCAGATTAAAGGGAAGAGCTTTTAGAATGGAGATAAGGAGAAACATCTTCAGCCAGAGAGTGGTGAATCTATGGAATTCTTTGCCACAGAAGGCTGTGGAGGCCAGGTCATTGAGTATATTTAAGACTGAATTAGATAGGTTCTTGATTGTCAAGGGGATCAAGGGTTATGGGGAGAAAGCAGGAGAATGGGGATGAGAAACTTATCAGCCACAATTGAATATTGGAGAAGACTTAATAGGCTGAATGGCCTATGTTTTGCTCCTTTGTCTTATGTTCTTATGGCCTTAAGTTGGGATGCCATTTTGAGCACATTGGTGAGGACTCTTCTGGAGTATTGTAACCAGTTCTGGTCATCCTGTTGTAGAAGGATATTATTAAGCTAAAGAAGGTTCAGATGAGATTTACCAGGATGTTGCTAGGTATGGAAGGTTTGAGTTATAAAGAAAGGCTGTAACTTTTCCACTGGAAAGTAGAAGTTTGAGGCGTGACCTTATCAAGGTTTATAAAATTATGGGGCACACAGATAAGGCGAATAGCAAAGGTCTTTTCCCTATGGTGTGGGAGTTCAAAACTAGCAAGCATATTTTTAAGGTGAGAGGAGAAAGATTTCACAGGGACACGAGGAGCAATATTTTCAGAGAGAGGGTGGTTCGTATGTGGAATGAGCTGTCAGACAAACTGATAAATGCAAGTACAGTTATAACATTTAAAAGGTATTTCGATAGATACATGAATAGGACAAATTTAGAGGGATAAATGCCAAATACGCAAGTGGGACTAGTTTAGTTTGCAAAACTTGGTTGACATGGATGAGTTGGATCAAAGCCTCTGATTCCGTATTATATAACTCTGTGACTGTATGAGCCTATCTATGATTTGTCATGAACAAGAGGGAGAGGAGAATTGAATTATTTTTGATGTCTTCCTCTCCTGTCCATGACAGGGATTGGTTTTTAATTTTCTTGTGATGTTTTTCTTTTCCCCTTTAAAAATGGGTGGTGATGTGGTTCTGTAAACCCCGGTGTGAAGTCTAATTTAAACAGTCTACATCAAATACTTCAAATTTAAACAAAGTAGAGGTTATTACTATATTCAAAAAAGACCAGAGGATGTTTCTCAACATGTATGCATAAAATAATGAGAAGAGAATGGAAAGAAGAAAAAGTACAAATGAAAAATAATGCTACAGGGATCAAAATTAGTTGCCATGAGTTAGCGAGTGCAATAATAATGTCCAGTTGAAATTTCTTCAGTTATCTCTGCACAGGAGTCTTTTCACAAGGAATAAATACTGTCAGATTGCTGGTGAAGGTGCAGTAGTGATAAGCTGGAAGTTAAGATGTAAGCTGGTTCATTTTGTAGGCAAAATAGAAATAGATTTCTTTCCTGAACTTAAACACGAGAGATATTTAGAGCAGAGGCAAGCATTTAGTTGAGGATGGAGCTGCTCACTATTCTAGTAATACAGGAAAACTGACAAATATGCCAAATTTGTATGATTAAAAGTGATTAAACAAACAAGCAGTTTTAATCAAATTAGTGGGATTTCAGGTGGAGACACATAGTTAACAAAATGGATTTGATGTTCCTTCTTCAGAAACTGTTGTGTTTTACAGCAGGTGTTTGAACAATCACTAGAACTCAGACATGCAGTAATGATTTTCAAAGGATTTCCTTGGTTTAGAACTGATTGAGGTAGACATCTCATCCACTAGAGCTTTACATTGCCTTGGCTGAAACTGTCATATAATGCAAGGAGTGTCATATTCTAGGTTGCTCATGTAAGCTTTTGTATTCTCTAGTAATTTTGTATAGCAGCTGTTTTAAAATTCTTGGAAATGTACATTTTAAAAACGTTTAATCAAGAGAACGTAGTTTAAAAAAAACTTAGGATATCTCTCTTACTGTCTTCTAAGCATGAGACATCATTTGTTGATGTCAAACTTTCAGTCTGGAAATTGAATCACAAAAATTGAAAATATGTTCAAATTCAGAAAAGTTACATGCATGTGATTATTGATACAGAACCAAGTAACCTCTTTACTCATCAGAAACTGCTTCACACACAACCTTTTGGTCATGAGTTACAACCCCCACCAAACCAACCCTGTTCACTTCCCCTTTGTTGGTGGTTCGCCCATGGATTCTAGCACTGGGTACTAATAGATGGTCTGGAGAGTATCAACTGCCACTCAGTAACCTCCTTGCCAAACCTAAGCTCACATCTATAGGCTTACATGATCAACAGTTCATGGTTGATTGTCATGTTATTGTCACTCCACACCAGATTTGCAAGGCACTCTTGATCTCTACAATTCTGCATATGAGACACTCAGACTATCCTTTAACGTTGCCAAAATATTTCCTTTCAACCCAGATCTAGTTAGTCAAATATTTCATTCACATATGTATTAAGGGAAAGACTCTGGAATATGTTGAGCATTTCACATATCCTTGGCTGCCACTTCACCCTAAAGGCCAACTTTGAAGAAGAGATCTAACACCAGATGTCCAGCTCAGTCTTCTACAAACTATGGCAGTTTCACAAAAAAAGATGTCTGCAAATCAACAAAAGGTCTCATGTATAGACTTTTGCTGTCATAATGCTCATCTAGTGCAATTAGACCTGTGTAAGTGACTCATAAAACTGTTAAAGAAATTTCACCAGCAGTGCTTTTGCTGTAACCTCCAGATCAATGAGGTGACCATGACACAAATGCTGATTTGTGTTGATGTCCTTCTTGAAGCAAGCTCCACAAGCAAAACCCCAGTAAGGTCATCCATGTTGGGCTAGACACTGTGTCCTAATGGTTAAAATGGATGGACATCTTATTTTCTCAAGCCTAATGGCCAGCATTCCAAGAGAGGATATAGAATGTGGTATAAAGATACTCTGGAACTCCCCTTGAAGTGCAGAAATATTGACACAAATAATTAACAGGAATTTTTTAATAATCCTTCAAAATAGTGACAACTTATCCATCAAGTGCATCACATTTTGAGTCTGAACATCTTTATCTAATTAGAATAGAATCAGCCTGTTCGCTTATGGCAGAAACTGGAAATTCTCAGCATATGTCCTTCAGGCAAGCATCAGCCAACGATAATCATTAGCTCCCTATCTGCATTATCTTAATTTTTTCACCTTATGCATCCTCACCCCTCACTGATCCTGATCTTGTCATCTTATATATTTCTGTCCTCACCCACCAACCATCACAATCTTCTCATACCAACCATCCCAAACACTTTATCCTTCATGTCCTGATCTCCTCTTACTTCCATCCCAATTATGCTCCTCTATACCACCACCCACTACAGCTTTTTCAAGTCCCCTATCCTAATTAATCTTCTTATTTTCCACTACTATCCAATTAATCTGCCCCACAATAACCTTCTGATTGATTTTCTTAACCTCCCTATCCATCTTGATCTTCCATCGCATTCTATTTCAACTTCTACAGCCACATATCCTGCCTTTCTCAAGCTCTCCACTCATTATGCTCTCCTCAGACGATTCCAATTTCACTGTCTCTCTCATTCAGATTTTCCCATCTCTCCAACACAGCTTCCACATCTCTCCACTCTGATTTCTCATGTTCCACTTATCCTGAACTCAGACCTAACATCTCAGTTTGATCATCTCTTCTTGTCCTTATCTTTTCACTCAGCTCTACACCACTCACCCTCGTTATGTGCTTTTGATCTTCTCAGTGGCTCCAAAAATCCCAATGAGGACCAATTTCATGTGACTCTTTTGGCTTGAATTTCAGACATAGCCCTGACTTTTGCTATTGCCTCTCCCGAGTTCAGACACGAAACATTCAATTATTCTGTGCAGCCCTACTCCCAACTCCAATCTCTCTGGGGATCTTTTCCTCCTAACGCACAGTGGCATAGTGGTTAGCACTGCTGCTTCACAGTGCCAGAGACCCAGGTTCAATTCCCGCCTCAGGCAACTGGCTGTGTGGAGTTTGCACATTCTCCCCGTGTCTGCATGGGTTTCCTCTGGGTGCTCCAGTTTCCTCCCACAGTCCAAAAAAAAATGTGGAGGTTAGGTGAATTGGCCATGCTAAATTGCCTGTAGTGTAAGGGGAATGGGTCTGGGTGGGTTGCTCTTCGGAGGGTCAGTGTAGATTTGTTGGGCCGAAGGGCCTGTTTCCACACTGTAAGTAATCTAATCACCCCGTCAACTGGCTTCATGCAAATGCCAAATGTGCTGAAATACAGCAAGCACCTGTTTCACTCCCTCAACTTGTCAGTTACACTTGAATAAGACCCAAACTTCAAAATAAACCAGGCCTCCCAAAGGTGGGTTTGGGTGAGTGCCACAGGCAGAGTGCAGACTTCACACCTGTTTTAGATCCATGTTAAAAATGACTCCCAAGCTGCCTTAAATGGGAAGGTTTCTCCTGCCGTGAAAAGCTTTTTACTTGCCCTCTGTTAAACCTGGCTTTAATGCATAGTTTCAGAAAAAACCGCAAAACCCTGTAACTTGTTATCACTCACTGCTTGGCAGCATGTCCCATCTCCAGTCATTTGTGGAATGGTTTTAACAAAAGACAGGTGATGAGCAAGGCCCACGCTCCATCAACTGCTGAATATATTTTCTCCGTTTCTCTCCAGGCTGTCATTATCATAGAACAGGCGTACTTCTTCTACCTTCCTATGCAATAGTTCTACACCATAATAAATTGTGAGCCCTGTCATTCAAAACTGTGCATGCCCCCATTCTCAAATCTTCAACGTGTCCTCATCAGCAACAGTAAAATGGCAGAAATGAAACAACAATTGAGTTCTAACCATTTATAAAAACAAACAGAACGTACATCTGCCTATTCCTTATCATTGATACTTTCCTCTTTCCTGTGTTTCCATGGATGCATATCCCTGACGTTGCTGAGTGAACATCCCTTGCAGAAGACTGAAAGAATTCCTGCTACACAGGAATAAGATGCCCTTTTGTCTCCTGAAACTTTGATTAATGTAAATTCATAGTTACAGCATATAAAGCAAAGAACACTTTTCAAAAGAGAAACTTGCATTTATCATAGAATCCCACAGTGTGTAAACAGGCCATTCAGCTGATCGAATTCACACTGACCTTCTGAAGAGCATCCCTCCCAGACCCACCTCCCCATAACTTATCTCTGTAACTCTAGAGAGCTTTCAGGTCACTTGCAAAGAAAATGAGATTGTAAGAGATTCCTGTGCACTCATCCTCCACTGTTCAGATGCTTAAAGTCCAAACTCAACCCCAATAACCCCAAAAGGTGCTGTCCAAGAAGTATCAAATATATTGTGTGCTGTATGTTTCTGTTGTCCCGTATTCCTCTAGTTTATACAGGAGAGAGAATTTTTCACTTGGCCTTACCAATGTTGTTCTGTAACAGCTTTACCTAAACTATTTCCAATTCATTTTCCCTGTTGGACTGGGTGTAAGTTATGCTCATTTTATGATTTGATGTAACATGCTGTATTGTTAAGTAAAAGCATGTCACTGCAGGATTAATATCTCTTTTCTCGAATGCCATCTACCACATTATTTTCATTAATTCACAATTGTGCTGCTGTGCCAAAGCACACTGAATATTTTTCCACCTCTGTACAACAGATTATTTTACTTAGTGGCTTGTGTCATATCTTATTAACGTCAATTCCCATCTAGACAGCACATGTGCTACTGTTAAGGGAAAGGCAATACATGAATTAAATCACCCAATTTTACATAGCAAAATAGACACTGAAGGCAAAGAAGGATGCTGCCTGAGAGCAATAATCCCTTTAAAAATAAGGTATAAAGCTGTGCCTGGCTAATCTATCCACATTATTTAGGAATCTTTCAATCATTGCTCTCTTATACACAACCTCAAGCTGATTTATTATGAAGTTGACGTGAGTGGATTGGATGAAGCTGCATCCACTGCGATCCACTTTTAATTCTTAAACATTATAAGCTTCAGAGAAATGCGTATATAAGCAACATATATTCAGTTTTATTACAATTATGATGGCACATTGTAATTTTCAGTTTCCTTAAAACAGTTTTTCATGGGAAAACAGAAGACAGAATGTAACATATTATTTTGTTTCTTTGCTAAGTTTAGTGAACTCTACTTGAGCGTCATGCATAAGCATACTTATTATTGCTTTGCAGGGTATATTACATTTTCCATTTTATGTTTCATTTGTAGTGTATTTGCCCCTGAAGCAGATGGTCATGAATTTGAAACCTACCTCGAGACTTGACCATATAATTTAGGTTCGGATTTTCTATAGTTCTGAGGGATTGTGATACTGCTGGAAGCGCTGTCTTTCAGAGTGGTTACTAAATTCTGCTCAATTAGTGAGATTTTTAGGATCATGTGACACTGTATTGAAGAAGAGCAACATGGTTTTGCTATTTAAACAAACCTAAAAGAACTGCAGATGCTGGAAATCAGAAACAAAAAGAATTTGCAGGTCTGGCAGTGTCTGTGTAGAGAAAGTAGAGTTAATGTATCAGGTCTGGTGATCCTTCTTCAGAACAGTTCTGCATATCAGTTCTCGGTTAGGTGGTTTGACCATGCTACGTTGCCCACAGTGTGCAGGGGTGTGCAGGCGAGGTGGATTAGCCATGGGAAATGCAGAGTTACAGAGATAAGTTATGGGGAGGTGGGTCTGGGAGGGATGCTCTTCAGAAGGTCAGTGTGGATTCGATCAGCTGAATGGCCTGTTTATACACTGTGGGATTCTATGATAAATGCAAGTTTCTCTTTTGAAAAGTGTTCTTTGCTTTATATGCTGTAACTATGAATTTACATTAATCAAAATTAGACAGACAGGATGCAAAAACCGAAAGATGGTATCCCAGCACCACTTTGACTTCAGCCTGACAACAGTAGTATCAGAAAGGGAGTAAAGCCAAACTATTAAACAGAATTTTGCAGACATTTAATAATAACAAAGTGCTTGAATGCATGTGTAATGCTCTGTGGTTTATGACCAGAAAATAATACGTGGCTTGCTGTACTACTCTGGTCTGTCAATCCTACTGTAACCAGCAAAAAAGAACTTTAATTTAGTAAAAAGGATTTTTAAGGAATGTAGACAAATAAAATTTGACATTGAGTTATATAAACAGATTTTAAGACACTTGATTAAAGAGGTCAGATTTTGGGAGCATCTTAAAGGAGGAGAGGGGAAATACAGAGATAGAAAGCTGTCGGAGGAAATAGCAGAGGTTAGTATTTTGCTAGCTGAAGGCCTGGCTGCAGTGGTGAAATGCTGAAATTTGGGGAAGAGGTCCCATTCTCAAATCAATAGAAAAACACTTAAAGAGAGCCATATAAAATGTACCACTATGTTTATTTGTGACATCTTTACAAATCCCCACTATGGGGGCATTTGTTAGCTCGATAGCTGGTGAATAGTGCCAACAGCACTGGTTCAATTCCCACACCAGCTGGGGTTACGATGAAGGGCTCTCCTTTTCAATCTCTCCCCTCACCTGAGGTATGGTGACCCTCAGGGTAAAACCACCACTAGTTATCTTTCTCTGTTAAGACAGCAGCACAGACATTTGTTGTCTATATGTGAGAAACAGAGGGTCAGACTAAATAAGGAAAGATGTAGGTGCTTGTTTATGAGACATTGTTCTGGTACTAAATTGAAAATAAACTATTATTGATGAAACAAAGCAATGTAGCAAATAAGAGAGGTTAGGAGACAGTGGAAAATGTAGTGAACCTCTGGATTGATCTATCAGGCATTTGCACAACTATATTTCTTATTCTTTGTGATTCCTGTAAATTCTGAAAGGAGTGTTTCAGAAAACTAAAAAGAATCCAGGTTTTTACCATACCTAGAATTGTAAGCAGAGTTGAATAAGAGTCAGCTAAATTAATATCATAACTGGAATTATTTCAAGCTAAGTATTTCGACTGCCAAAGTCAAACCCCATTGACGCAAATTTGATGCAGAACCTGGTCTGATTCATGTTGATGCAACTTTTGACTACTGTAATCTTAGAGATTCCCTGAGATAGCTTCTCAATTCTTATGAAAAGTGAACTTGACCCTGATCAAAACTGACAGCAAGGCCTCCACACGCAGTCAAATATCCTGTAAAAACAAAATTCCTCTGCTCAAAAAAAATCATCTTTTCTTGATGTAGACTTTTTGGGTTCCAGCATGAAACCTGACCTCACATGATGACAAAGGAATATTCTATCCTTCTGTAAAGTGAACCCGCCAAATTTAATCTTAAAAAGTCATGGAAACATGCAAACACCTTTGTGAACACAGAATAGGATATTGAATCAGTGCCTGTGCTACAGGAACTTGTATTTCTGAACAACTGGATAATAATGTAAGACATTCAGTAACTTTTTTTTACCTTCGCAAATGTGGAAGGCAGATGCAATGACTGCTTGTTCCCCCTTCTCCATCCCCTGGAAGGGAAGTCAGTGGGGAGCCAATGGACTAGAAAGAAGCTGGGTCAGGAGCCATGGGGTGCTTTGGGTGGCCTGATATGCTGGAGAGTCAGACCTCCACTCCTCAGCGAGGTCAGAAGAACCATCCTCTGTGCCTGCCTGGCCATCTGATTGGTTAGCAGCTCCAACCGACCTGTCAGTGCCAGAACTCTGTGGTGGGAACTGCCAAGATGGTAGGAAGGCTGAGATGGACTCCCAGCAGGGAAGTTGGGAGTGGGATGAATATTGCGTAGGGTGAGTTTGGCCATGGTACGGATTCCAAATTAGTGCTATGAAGGGTATACTTATAGAGTGGTGTTGGGGTGCATTTTGGACTATAGGCAAGCAGGAAGAAAGAGAGTTACTGATTTTTGGTGGGGTTCCCCTAATGGACAAAACAAACCCTCCAAAGTTCTTTCTCATTGTTTTTTAAAAAAAATTAAGATAAAATGGCTGTTCAATCATGCTGCCTATATGCATTAAAGATATTTTTAATCAAATGTTCAGATATATTATGACACACATCTGGAGCAGGTGGAACATATTTTGTTCACTTACAGGTTGGGCCAGCATTTACTACCCATCCCTAGTTGCTCCTGAGAAGGTGGTGATGAGCTGCCTGCTTGAACTGCTAAAGTTCATTTGCTGTAGATTGACCCACAATGCCATTAAGGAGGGAGTTCCAGGATGTTAACCGACTGACAACGAAGGAATAGCAATATACTGCCAAGTCAGGATGGTTAATGGTTCGGAGGGAACTTGCAGGTGGTGATGTTTCTAGGCATCTGCTACCTTTGTCACAGAGTCATAGAGATGTACAGCATGGAAACAAACCCTTTGGTCCAACTCGTCCATGCAGACCAGATATCCCAACCCAATCTAGTCCCACCTGCCAGCTCTTGGCCCATATCCCTCCAAACCCTTCCTATTCATATACCCATCCAGATGCCTTTTAAATGTTGCATTTGTACTAGCCTCCACCACTTCCTCTGGCAGCTCATTCCATACACGTGCCATCCTCTGAGTGAAAAAGTTCCTCTTAGGTCTCTTTTATATCTTTCTTCTCTCACCCTAAATCTATGCTCTCCAGTTCTTGATTCCCCATCCCCAGGGAAAAGACTTTGTCTATTACCCTATCCACGCCCCTCATGATTTTATAAACCTCTATAAGGTCACCCCTTAGTCTCCGACGCTCCAGGGAAAACAGCCCTAGTTTATTCAGCCTCTCCCTATAGCTCAAATCCTCCAACCCTGGCAACATCCTTGTAAATCTTTTCTGAACCCTTTCAAGTTTTGCAACATCTTTCCAATAGGAAGGAGACCAGAATTGCACGCAATATTCCAACAGTGGCCTAACTAATGCCCTGTACAGTCGCAACATGACTTCCCAACTCCTATACTCAATGCTTTGACCAATAAAGGAAAGCATACCAAACACTTTCTTCACTATCCTACCTACCTGCGACTCCACTTTCAAGGAGCTATGAACCTGCACTCCAAGGTCTCTTTGTCAGCAACACTCCCTAGGACCTTATCACATGACAGTGGTCATGGATTTGGAAGATGCTGTCTGAGGAGCTTAATGAATTTCTATAGTGCATCTTGTGGATGGTACACATTGTTGCTACTTAGTGTTGGGTTGGAAGTGGACCTTTATGGGTGTGATCCAATCAAGTGGGCTGTTTTGTCCTAAATGGTGTCAAGCTCCTTGAATGCTGCTTGAGCTGCAGCTATCCAGGCAAGTGAGAAGTATTCCACTTCTGACTTGTGCTTTGTAGATGATGGACAGGCTTTAGGAAGTCAGGAGGTGAGTTATTTGGTACAATATTCCTAGCCTCTGACTTACTCTGGTAGTTATTGTATTTATATGGCTAGTCCAGTTCAGTGCTTGGTCAATAATAACCCCCAGGATGTTGATAGTGGGGGATTCAATAATGGTAATACCATTCAATGTCAAGGGCCAATGGTTAGATCTGTTTATTGAAGATGGTCATTGCCAGGCATTTGTGTACCATTAATGTAACTTGTTACTTTTCAGCCCAAGCCTGGATATTGTCCAGGTCTTGCTGCATTTGGACATGGATTGCTATTGTATCTGGGGAGTTGCAAATGGTGTTGAACACTGTACAATCATCAACAAGCATCTGCAATCCAAGCCTTGTGATGGAGGGAAGGTCAGTCATGAAGCAGCTGAAGATGATTGGGCTTTGGCCACTCCCCTGAGGAGCTCATGTAGAAATGTGCTGGAACAAAAATAGTGGGTGCTGGAAAAGCTCAGTAGGTCTGGCAGCAGTTGTGGAGAGAAATCAAGGTTAATGTGTTGGGTCGAGTGACCCTTCCTCAGAACACAGAGATGTTCTGGACCTGAGATATCTAACCTCTAACATGCATAGCCACCTTCCTTTGTGCCAGTTTGACTCCAATTAATGGAGAGTTTTACCCCGATTCCCTTTGATTTCAGTTTTTCTAGGGGTCCTTGATGCCACACTTAGTTGAATGTGGCCTTGAGCCTTGATGTCAAGGGGAGTTGCTCTCATCTCCTCTGGAATTCAGCTCTATTGTCCATGTTTGAACCATGGTTTGTTCAGATCAGGGAATGAAAATAAAGGTACTGTAAGTGAAGTGAAGTTACTTGTAAGTATTTATGGCAAAAGTATATTTATTCTAAGAGTAACAAATAGTTTTTAGAATCACTGGATGGCAGGTGTGATGGGCCTAGTGGAGTGTATCCTGTGGTATATATGAAGTCATTGATATACAGTGTGTTGCAGAAAAACACAGCTGAAGGAAGTGTCACCAGCTGCATAGACTTTCTTCTGGGGTTCAGTGTTTGAACTGTGGTTGGAGTTGTGAAGGTGCTTGCAAATGTTGTTGTCTCTGTAAAAATCACTAGGCTGAATCATGAGGGGAGTGTATGTTAAGCTAGATATGCTTGTACAAACAGCTACAAGTAGCTGCATCTTGCTTCCGCAGAAATTGCAAGGCGGAATCATTAGGGTGTATACCAAGAAATAACCAACCGAAAAAGGAGGTGGTCGACTGGTAGAAGCAGATGTATTGACATGACAGTTGCAATTGTCACGCACATAGGGAGTTAGTATGAACAAGATAACCAAATAAGGCATAAAATAAATATGAGTCAGGGGAGGGGGGGAGCGGTGACAGGCTTAGAGTAGTGGGAGATGTAAACAGAGGCAGTGTGAAGCTAGAGCTTATGATAGGCTACACGCAACAGCAAAAGCAACCTATGGAGTAAAAGGGTGTACCGAGAGACTCAACTGAACTGTATAAATTGTAATGTAACCTTCTGATCGGGGTACCTATTTGTTGGACACCCCCTCTTGCAAGAACGTTTTAATAAAACTGCTGCTTTAGAATGTGACTCGGACTGAAATTATTGAACAGTGAGCTTTGTTTCTCACAGAGTCATTAGAATTAGAACAAGCTTTATTGTCACAAGAACTCAAATGAGTACAATGAATAGTTTACAACTCGCCACTTATAGCAACATCTTAGGTACAAAGGTACAGATTTTAAAGTACCAATTCTTATGAAAAAATAGAAAATAAAAGAAATAAACAATTCAGAATAACACTCCTTCCAACCTAGCCCATGACAGCCACGAGCTTTGAGTCTGCACTGGACCTTGACTCCAGACAGGGCTGCGCTTCACCTGGAGACTTTTGAGGCTGGGGGACTGCTCTGGAATCACCTTGAGGGCAGACGTCCACATGCTGGGCTGAAAGACTGCAAGGCAGGGCTGCCGCAAGACTGCTGCACTGGGCCGCTGAGAGACCTTCATGCCAGGCCAGCAGACTTCCACACTGGGCTGAGAGGACCCCATGCTGAGCTGAGAGATTGCCATGCTGGGTCCATACTGAGGCCAAGAGTTCAAGCTTGTGCTGAGGCCGGGAGTCCAAGTCTGAGGTGATGCCAAGAGTTCAGGATATTGCTAAGAAGAAAGAAGGAATAAAATGCACAAAAGAGGGAAAAAAAGGGAAAAGAAAAACGGACGGAATGGGTGAACTCCAGCTGAATATTATTATCATGTATCCGTCAGGCACAGGACTAAATGGATAGCATTAATAAGGAAGTAGTCTCACTGCAAGTTAGAAGCATACAGGGAGAGAGGCAATAGATGACTGGCAGGCAGTTTAGGAGAACAAGGGATCCAGGAGTCCCTGAGTCTATCCTGTGTCTCAGGTGTATAAAAGGGTGGCTAGGAAGAAGAATGGAGGGGCAATAGTGGTAGAGGACTCCATTGTCAGGAGATTAGGTAGCTATGTACCATTAAGCATGACTCCAGGATAGTGTGTTGCTTCGCTGGTCCAAAGGCAACAATGCCGTGGAGCAGCTGGACAACTCCTTTTGTGGGATTGGGATCAGACAGAAGCTGCGTTCAATATTGGTACCACCAAAATGGGGAGGAAAAGGGGTGAGGTCCTGAAAGCCCTTCAAGACTATTTTGCCATTCAGTGAGGTCATAGCTGATCTAAGTCCTAACTCTGTATATCTTTCTTTAGCCCATATCCCTTAATAACTTTTCTTAATGAAGTTAAAAATCACACAACACCAGGTTATAGTCCAACAGGTTTAATTGGAAGCACACTAGCTTTTGGAGTGACGCTCCTTCATCAGCTGGTAGTGGAGGGCTCAATCCTAACACACAGAATTTATAGCAAAAATTTACAGTGTGATGTAACTGAAATTATACATTGAAAAATTGATTGTCTGTTAAGCCTTTTATCTGTTAGAATACAGCTCCGAAAGCTATGTGCTTCCAATTAAACCTGTTGCACTATAACCTGGTGTTGTGTGATTTTTAACTTTGTACACCCCAGTCCAACACCGGCATCTCCAAATCATTTCTTAATGGAAGTTTATCTCTCTCAGATTTAACAATTGATCCTCCATCCACTGCTGTTAGTGGAAGAGAGTTCCAAACATCAACTACCCTTGTGTGCAGAAATGCTTTCTGTCATCTCTCCTAAATGGGTTGGCCTTAATTCTCAGACAGTGCTCCCTCGTTCTAGAAACCAAAGGCACAAGTAGAGATACATGGATTTCTATGATCTAATTACTAATTGGCCAACCACTTCAACTCCCCCTCCCATTCTGCCAAGGACATGCAAGTCCTAGGCCTCCTCCACCACCAAACCCTAGCCACCTGATGCCTGGAGGAAGAACGCCTCATCTTCCGCCTTGGGTCCCTCCAACTGCACAGCATCAATGTTGATTTCACCAGTTTCCTCATCTCCGTTCCCCCATCCAACCCTCCAACTTGGCACCACCCTCTTGAACAGTCCTACCTGTCCAACTTCCTTCCCACTTATTCGCTCCACCCTCCACCCTGATCTATCACCATCACCCTCCACCTGCATTTACCTATTGCCTTCCAAGCTACCTGCAGTCCCACCCCCTCTCTTATTTATCTTTCAACTCCCTTCCCCCCCCCCCCCTCACATTCCTGATGAAGGCATATGCCTGAAAGGTCAACTCTCCTGCTCCCTTGATGCTGCCTGACCTGCTGTGCTTTTCCAGCACCGCCCTTTTTCACTCTGATCTCCAGCATCTGCAGTCCTCATTTTCTCCTCATGGTTGCATGGTGACCAGATCTGAGAGCTGATTCTTCAAGGATAATTGATGTTCAGGAAGGACACGCTAGAAGGAACAGGAGGTGGAGTTGTGCTGATCATGTGAGATGGGATCAGTACGTGAGGATAAGAGGATGTCAGATTGGAAGATCAATATGTGGAATCTGTCTCAATGAAACTCAGAAACAACAAAGGGCAGCAGACATTGTTTGTAGTTATTCATAGCCCACCAAGAAGTAGTCAAAGATGAGAAAAGCATATAGTTAACATGGATGGCATTAATCTGCATAAAGTCTGGTTAAACAATCGAGCATTAAAGCTGTGGAGAACAAATATGTTTTTGTTGTGCTTAAGGGATGGTTTTCTCGACCAGTATGTTATAGATCCAACCAGACGACGAGTTATTTTAGATCCAATATTCTGAAATGAAAATAAGTTTAATTAACAATTTTGAAAAATAATGTTTTGGGATAAATAACCACAATATGATAGAATTTTACATTGAAAGTGAGGTAATTGAATTGGAAACAATAGTGTTAAATTTTAATAAGGGCAATTATGAAGGGATAGAGGCACAAATTAGCTGAAGTAGATTGGGAAGAAATATTAAAACCTATGACTGCACATGGGCAATGGATAGTCTTTTACGAGCTATTACATGGTTTACAGAAACCACACATTCCTTCAAAGTGCATAAACATTTTAAAAAGTCAGTCAAACATGGGTAAAAAGCAAATTCAGGATAGTATAAGATTTAAAAAGTGGCTTATAAAGCTGCTAGAGGTACCAGTAATAGGTTTTCTTTTTTACTCACTTGTGATGTGGGAGTCGCTGGCTGGGCCAGCATTTATTGGCCATCCCTGGTTACCCTTGAGAAGGTGGTGGTGAGCTTCTTTCTTAAACTCCATTTCTCCTCTCTATATGAGAAGGGAAGCTTTGCTGTAGTGGGACAATGACTATAACCATCATGTCCTGGCAACCAAGTAAGAATTATTGTTAAGTGTGGTGTTGCTCTCCCATTACAAGAACTGTGAATGTGTTCTTAACAAGCCAAAACTACCACTGCTTCACTACTCATTTTCTCTTATCTCTTGCAGGCATTGACTCCATCTGCATCATCTCTGACATGAAGACAGCAGCTCCTCAGGACATCATCTTCACTTCCATTTCCGAGGACCCTCAAAGGAAGCACCGGCAAGGCTTTCTTCCACATTTGACACCAGCTCTGATGCTGATATGTCAGTGGGTACCTTAGGTAGATTAGAATCAGAAGCACATTCGGCTGCTATCTTCCTTTCCACCTTCCTCCCTGACCTATCACCTTCATCCCCACCCCCATTCCACTCCACCCTCCTCCCTGACCTATCACCTTCATCCCCACCCCCATTCACCTATTGTACTCTTTGCTACCTTCCCCCACCCTCCTCCCTGATATATCACCTCCATTCCCACCCCCAATCACCTATTGTATGCTATGTTACTTTCTCCCCACCTCCACCCTCCTCTCATTTATCTCTCCACCTCTGCCTCTATTCCTGATGAAGGACTTTTGCCAAAAACGTCGATTTTCCCGTTCCTCGGATGCTGCCTGAACTGCTATGCTTTTCCAGCACCACTCTAATCTACCATCTTTGATAACATCTCAGCAGACTGAGGAAGAAACACACTAGAATACTGTGAACAATTTTGGGCCTCTTATGTAAGGAAGGATTAAATGGCATTGGATGCAGTCCAGACGAGGCTCGCTAGACTGATACAAGATGTGTTTCCTGATGAAGAGCTCTGGTCCGAAACGTCGATTTTCCTGCTCCTCAGATGTTGCCTGGCCTGCTGTGCTTTTCCAGAAACACATCTCAACTCTGATCTCCAGCATCTGCAAACCTCACTGTCTCCTACAAGATGTGGCTCAATTGCCTTATGAGGAGAGGTTGAGCAGATTGGAGCTGATTATAAGATAGAAGAATGACAGATGACCTTATTGAAATATACATCGTTCTTAAGGAACTCGAAGTCATAAAGTCAGAGACTTGGTAGGGAAGATGTGAAAAGATTGTTTTGACTTGTGGAGAGTCTGGGACCAGAGGACATATATCTTTGATCCCTTTTTCTGAGTTGAAGACTGAGATGAGGAGGAATTTCCTCTGTCAGAGGGTCACGAATCCATGGAATTCTTTACCAGAGAGGGCCAGTGAGGCTGAGTCTTTAAGTATATTCAAGGGTGACAGAGATTTTTTAATCTGGAAGGGAATAAAAGGATATGGGGAAAAGAGGAAAGTAGAGTTGAGGATTATCAGATCAGCCATGATTTCATTGAATGGTGGAGCAGTCTCAATGGGTTGAATCTGCTCCTATGAGAAAGTGAGGTCTGCAGATGCTGGAAATCAGAGTCAAGAGTGTAGTGCTGGAAAAGGTCACGCAGCATTCAAGGAGCAGCAGAATCAACGTTTTGGGCACGAGCTCTTCATCATCTATGCCTTATAGCCTTATTTTCTTACTCAAAATCACTAGCACTCAGACAGCTATTAGAAACCAGGCCCCTGCTCAGCCCCAGGTAGTTGGCCTTTAATAATTTCATTCAAATGCACAGGCAGGCACAGGAACAGCAGACAGCTTCGATGGATGCACTCAGGAAACTGAGTTCAAGGTTGGAAGAGTCCACCAATGCTAACTGTACCATGTTAGTGTTAGAATGGGTGTGATTGGTTGCCTCTGTGGACAGGTTGGCAGCTGCCATGGAGACCCCAGATGCAGCACATTGAGTGTTGGCTGGATACATGCACAGACCTACTCTCCATCATTCCAGCCATGATTCCAGTCTCCAGTTAAGACACTATAGAGGCATTGACTCCTCGACCTCTCATGCAATCCACCACCTTATAGGAGTACAAGCTGAGGAGGCTGAAGCTGGTTCTAGGCACGACAATTTCAACAAGTGGGACCCTCTAGCCGAAAGCCCCAAACCCAACAGGCTCCACTCCACCCCAGCTAAAGATAGTGGGAGGAAAAGAAAATAAAACAATTTCTGATGGCACATAAATGAAACATGAATCATGGATGATACGTCATTGTAAATGTACCATCACATTTTTGCTGCTACTACAAGAGGCTAACTCTCCTTAGAACCTAGTAGTAATGAAGTGGATAACTGAGTTAGAGATGTGCCATGATGATATAGAAAGGCTCATGCCTGTCTGGTGCCAATGCCCATGGACAATGGATGCAGGCAGTCACTGCCAATAAAGCTTCTCCTAAGGTTTTGAGGACTGCCATTGGACATCCAGAAGAGCAAGCAGGAGACATCAGATACCTGCCCAGACTTTCATTTGTCATGGTCTAGTTTCTCTCCGCTGTGTTGGAGAATAGCAAAGTGCATATAAATAAATGATAGTAAGGAATAATGACATGGAAATGAACATAAAATAAGCCTCAGGCTGCTTAATAGTGAGATTTCTTGTCTTGCTTTGCCTGGAAATTTGGATGTTTGCTTCTCAATGTGAACAATCTAATTTTTCCAACTGATTCACCATTGTCCATGTCATTCGGGGCGTGGGAGACTTTCACCCGTTACTTTTGATGAGAAACTACTTTGTAATATTGATACACTTAAGTTTTAAACATAGTATCAGAATACAGATTTGTCTCTGGCAAAAAGTTCACAAACACAGGTCATAAAAGCTGTGCTATTCTTATCAATGTAGAAACACTTTGTTGATCATTTACTCTTTGAGCTCCACTGTAAATCTATATATAACCCCCAAGGTGCTTATCAATGGAAATTGTATGGTGATATAAAGCATGATAAGGAGAAAGTGAGGACTGCAGATGCTGAAGATCAGAGTCAAAGTGTGCTGCTGGAAAAGCACAGCAGGTCAGGCAGCATCCGAGGAGCAGGAGAGTTGACTTTTCGAGCATAAGCTCTTCATCAGGAATGTCAGCGGTGGGGCTAGGGGGAGGTAACGGGTCTGAGAGATAAATGAGGGGGGTAGGGCGGGGGGCAAGGTAGCTGTGAAGGGGTTGGTAGGTGAAGGTGGGGTGTGATGATGATAGATGGGAGTGAGGGTAGAGCGGATAACTGGGAAGCATCTTTCTCCACCTTATCCCAGATCCAATTGTCCAACGTGGCACTGCTCTCTTGAACTGTCCTACCTGTCCATCATCCTTCCCAACTACCCACTCCACCCTCCACTTTGATCTATCACTGTCAACCCCCCACCTTCATCTACCTATCGCATTCCCAGCTACCTTCCCCTCAGTCCCACCCCCTCCCAATTATCTTGCAGCCCCCTTGCTCCACCCTCCCACAGCAACCCCCACCCCCAAATTCCTGATGAAGAGCTTATGCTCAAAACGTCTTTGGATGCTGCCTGACTGGCTGTGCTTTTCCAGCACTACACCTTTTGACTCTAAAGCAGGTAGAGGTCAATTTATGTCCTTGAAAGGTTAAATTTGTTTGAGGTACAGAATTATAAGAAACTCTAATTATAATGCATGAAAGAAAATCAGATTTTACTGTGCAGTTTACATTGTAACCTTTGTCTGTATAGTTGATTTGTGTAGTTACACATTAATAATTGTTTGTGGGTTTCACCCATGAGAAGGTTAGCCTTAAAAAATGAATTGTTGTTAGCAGAGTGTATTTAAAAGAAAACATCGCCTCTAATTATTTGCTATTGTTTTTGAATGTTTAAGACAGTGCAAGGTTTTATTTTTCTCTCATCTTCAGTGTGCCAGAGATATTGTGAATGACTTTATGAAGCATTCTTGATGAAGGGCTTTTGTCCGAAACGTCGATTTACCTGCTTCTCGGATGCAGCCTGACCTGCTGTGCTTTTCCAGCACCACTCTAATCTTGACTCTAATCTCCAGCATCTGCAGTACCCATTTCTGCCTTTATGAAGCAAATGTTGTGTTTAAAATAAAATAAAATTCGGTACCATATCGCTAAACTAAATCTAATAGGTCTTAAACTGAAACTGCATCAATCTACTCTCTTGAGCTGACAAACTAGACATACAACCCAAACTAGGGATTTAATTACAAAATGTAGATAGAATTCTAATGATTTAATTGGAATCTGATCTTCTCTTTCTGTTGATGACCAAGTCAGGCAGCATAGAACAGCTCTTGGGTGGTGCAATTTAATCTCCAGATGCAAACCAGAAAGCTTCTGAATTTGACCTGTAAAATGTAACCTTTTATTTATTAGGTGGGGCAATAGGAGAGGTGATCGTTGATACCCTAGGGAGCTAAAGAACTTTAGCAGTCTTCTGTTCATGATTACTGTGCTGTAACCCCTGCTAAGTTGGCTGGTTTGGATGAATTTACTCTAAGGCTACATTGGAAATATAATATGTTATAGGACCAGCAAACATACACATACAAAGGCACAGGTTAACAGGTAATAATCCAACTGATAATCCCTTGTTCAATAAGCAGTATAATGTTTATGATAATTACATTGACTGCATTGAAACCCCCTAAAAAATTTTTTTGTCTACATTTACTGCTGACAGAATCAGTACCATTAGAAATTTGTTTTTGTTAGATAGTGATACCCTCAGGCGATAATGAACAGAAAAGCTCGGTGAAGATTTCACAGATCTCAGCACCTTTTCCATTTTGTACTGTGCTCAATGGAAGTGTTAACTACTCAGTTTCAGTTTCCCTGTATTTCTTCTCCTTCGTTTATTTTTGTTTCCCATCTACCACACAGCATCATATGAGATGGATGAAGGATGCTGCATTGAAACTATTGGCCTTTCACAATCACATTGAGAACTTTCCTATTTTATTTTTTCATGCTACGGCAGCATCTATTATAAAATTATGAAGGAAATAAATAAGATAGAAACAGGGAGATTTCACCACTGGAGGGTAAAACTAGAAAAAGAGGCCATAGCCTCAAAATAAGAGGGAGCAGATTCAGGACTGTGTTGAGGAGGATCTTCTTCACCCAAAGTGTTGTGAATCTGTGGAATTCCCTATCCGAGTGAAGTTGTTGAGGTGATCTCACCGAATGTTTTTAATGCAAAGAGAGATAGACTTTTGAACAGGGATTAAGAATTATAGTGAGCAGATGGATAAGTGGAGCTAAGTCCACGAAAAGATCAGCCATGATCCCATTGTATAGCAAAGCAGGCTTGAGAGGCCAGATGGCCTATTCTTGTTCCTATTTCTTATGTTCTTATTGTCTATCTATAAATTGCCCTTAAACTGGTTGGTTTGCTAGATTATCCCAGAGAGTAATTCCGTGTCAACCACATTTCTGTAGAACTTGAGTCACATATCCGACAGACCAGATAAAGATGATAGATTTTTTTTCCATTCGTGAGTGAATCAGATGGATTTCTACAACAATTGACAATAGCTTCATAATCACAGTTCCTGAAATGAGCTTTTAAATTCCAAGCTTTTTTAATTGAGTTTAAAAGCTTCACTTGTAGCAGGATTCGAAATGATGAACCTCAGAATATTAGTGAATTACTAGTGAATTACTAGTAAATTAACAGCATTGTCACTATGCTGCCATTACGCACAGTAATCAGTTACACCTGATTTGAAAGGGACAGCTGTTGAAAATATTATTTTCATGAATTATAATAATGAGTATCCTTGTTTGATCCAAATTCATATAAAAATGTATGCAAATAGGCCTACCTCACAACACCACAAGCTTTCTAAAACTTAGAGTTTGACATTATTTTATGAATAATTTAAATTAATTACCAAAATGCATACAAAATAAGTATTCTCTAATCAATCTTCAATCGTCACAAAGTTAGAATTGCTATGTTATGTTGAAAGAGTTAAGATTCATGATCAATAGCCATTACAACTAATACAGATTTCAGGGGTTCTTATGGTGTAGTGGTGGTGCCCCTACCTCGAGGCCAAGAAGCTAGGTTCAAGGCCCACCTGCTTAAGAGACATGGCAGTCAATTCAACAGAATGTAGGAGCAAATTACTGCTGGAATCTGAACTGAAAGCACCAAGTGCTGGAGATTACAGCAGGTCAGGCAACAAGAATTGTATAACAACATCTATGAGCCAGTTGATTAGAAAAACATCTAAATGCAGATTTGAATCATTTCATATTTACTTTAATATCCATAAAATTGATGTGGTTGTTTTGATATAAAATTGGAAATAATGTCCTATGAGACACTGAATCCCATGTTCTCTTGTAATTGTTAACTTAAAAGGAGGGAGACGTGTATATGTAAAGTACTGTGATGCCTTCAATTGATTTTAGTTAGTATTCTTCCAGTTGTTCTCTCAGCTTGCTTATCTTCATAGGCTGTTTAATAGAAAACTGATGAGCAAACTGAGCACGATGATAATGTTTTATCAGGTCAGACTATGAAATGTCATTTGAAAACTGTCCTTACACATATCATTCTGATGGTCTTTTCAGTTTGTAATATGAAATCTGTACCCAGGGATTCATGCACTAAGGCTGTGTTGATTTTGTTAATCATAACACTGCCTGTAAAACACTATAAAATGCAAACTACTTACTCCAATGTTGTGAGTTATTCTTATTAGCCTATTAATGTTCCAAGAGATTAAATAGATATTTTAAATATGTATTGATGAATGTTTTATCTCTGTTTCTGTGTATTATCTAATTTCTGATCTTCTACTGAGTGTGAATACAATACTTTCAACTTTGAGTTTTGCTATTTCAGTCACACTGCTTTTTGACAAACACTGTACGTTATGTTTATACTCCAGTCTGTCACATACAGGTCATTTGTCAATCGATGCAAAGTATTTTTGTTGTCAAATAATGCACGCTGTGTGTTAAGCGCTGATCGGCCTATTATACCAAAAGGACAAACAGCTGGTCAATTGAATACCTCTATCAGTGAATGGATCGTAGGTGGAGTCAGTAATGTCCACTGAGACACCAATACAAGTAGTGGAGACAGGTCATGTGGTAGATTAATACTTTGAAATCTGTGCTAAAGTTCACAACCATTTTAGATATAAAAATCTGAGCAGTGACATTTTTTTTAGCTCTACCCTTCATGTTCTTGCCTCCTTCATGACTTACTTGGAATAAGTGTAGCTCCCACAACACCCAAAAGAAATCAAGTCATCCAGGGTAAAGCAATCTTCTTTATCAACTCTCCTGAGGTTAAATATTTACTTCCTGTCTACCATTGGCATACTGTGGTAACAGTGTATACTGTCTATAAGATCACCAATCACCAAAGCCTCATCGATAACATTTTCCAAACCTTCAAATTCTACCACATAGAAAGATGAGGGCAAGAGATCCATGGGACCACCTGTCATACAATTTGCCCTGCAAGTACAGCTTGTACTAATTGGGAAAAATGTTACTGCTCATTCACAATCACTGGATCAAAATTCTGAAATTCCTTTCCTAATGGCACCAACATGAATTGCTGCAATTCAAGAAAGTAGCTCAACAATGTCTTCTCAAGGAGTTGCTCGAAAAGCTCAGCAGGTCTGGCAGCACCTGTGCAGAGAAATTAGAGTTAATATTTTGGGTCCAGTGACCCTTCCTCGGATGGTAGCTAAGAAACTGTCAGTTTATATGCAGAAGATAGGGTAAGGGTAAGGGGGGTAAGAAGTAAATGATAGGTGTGGATAAAGCCCAAAGAGAAAGAAGAACAGCTGGACAGACAAAGGATAACGGTCTGGCTAGGAGAGTGAATGGAGACCGTTATTGGCTAACAATAGGTAGTATGTAATGGCAGACTATGAGATAACATGCCTGGTGTGTGGGGTTGGGGGCTAGGACATGGAGAGTTCAGGCCTAAAATTATTGAACTTGATATTGACTCCAAAGGGCTACAGGGTCCCTAAGTGGAAAATAAAATGTTGTTCTTCCAGCAGTGCTGAGCTCCGCTGGATCATTGCAGCAAGTCTGGAACAGAGATATTGGTGTGGTGTGTTAAAGTGGCGGATCTCTCTTGAGTAATGTAAGATATTTTATTATAAGCTCTGGTCAGTTATAGTTTAGATTAGTAATTAATTGAGTTTTGTTTTCTCCTTTTTTTAATCTCTTTTTGTTTGTTAGGTTTTGGTTAGTATTTATTTAATATTTAATTGTGTATTAATGTTTGTATTTGTGTGTATTATTTTGTGTTTGTAAAAACATGTTAAATTTTTAATAAAAATATCTATTTAAAAAAAAGTGGCAGGCACCTAGAAGCTCAGGGTCTTTTTTGCAGGCTGAACATAGATGTGAAAAATCCTAAACAAAGGATCACTCATATTTCCATTTATCAGAACTAACACTGGCAATGAGCTTCAGGTTCAGTTATAGCTTGTGGTCCTTTCCAGCAGAATCTGTTACAGTCAAACAGGAAGTGGAACAACATTTTGGAAAACAGATAGAAAGTAGTAATTCAAGACCACAACAAGGAACTTCTTCTGAACAAAGAACAAATAAAAAGTAACAAAGTATTTGCCTCTATACATGACTTCATCATTCTCAGGATATATTTTGCAGACAGTTATGCATTTTTTAAATGAACCACTATCCTTGCATGGATAAACATGACAGCCAGCTTGTGCACAATAAGTTTCCACTAGCAACAATTCAAGAACAACCACGCAATTTTACTTGCTAAGGCATTAATTGATCAAAAAATACCGACCAGGGCATAGTGAAAGCTACTTTTCTGTGAAAAAGTACCACAGGATCTACTTCATTCACCAGGGCAGCCAGATGGAGCCTTGGTGTAATGTCTCATTGCAAATGCTGACACCACTACCAGTAAAACACTCCTCTAGCATGGCACTGATCTACACTGTACTCAAAACTATAATGACGCTTGAATCCAAAGCCTTTGGTAGATGTGGCATTATTGGAACAGAGTCAAATTGACAAAAAAAAGAGCAGAGCAAAGCCATGAACATTATGAATCTTAATAGGAAGAAAATGCTGGGTATACACAGCTGGGCAATGAGCATCTTGAAGAAACTGTGAAGGTTAACATAACACTTCCATTTTTCTACATCCATTTATTTGCTTACTTTTACCAAAGTTAAATATATGTTTTCTAAGGTTAAATATACCTCTTTAGTAAACCGAGAGTGGTGTGGGAGCTAAAGCAGAGTCAGCAGCCAGTTCAATGTCAATGAAAATAGCAATTCAAAGTGACCGACCTGCCACTGATAAAAAGAAAATAAGATTTATTCTGATACAGTTACGAGTTTTTAAATGTGGATTTTTTGTTTTTATTTTTAAAGATCTTGTCTGCCTTCTGAAAATTAGTAACCTACATAATTATGAATTAGAAGTTGGCCGAGATACAGGAAACGTTTGAGGTAATTATCAATTTAACACTTACCAGTTAGTCAAACAATTCACTGCTCAGCCATTGTTTGTACATTGACCTAAGTTTAACATTGTCTGGTGAATGCTATTGTTCCAGTAGCTACTGAAGAGAAATATTGAGACAGTAAAGATAATAGGACAGCCCTACTGATGCACTCAAAATCTAAGATATATTAACAACATTGATAACATTATTTTATTTTCCTGCATGATATTACTGTTGTTAAGGTCCACATTAAAATCTTTTGCTGTGCTTACTGCACAAACTGTTTTTCAGAATAATATCTATTATTCAGTTTTCAACTGTAAATTTTGGTTTTCAAATTGATACATTTGTGATGGATCAGTTTTTGTAGTGTGAAGTATAAATGAGGGATAGGTTAGCAAAATTCTATTCTTTTGTTTGGCTGAAATACACTGCCAGAATAAGACCATAAGACCATAAGAAGTAGGAACAGGAGTAGGCCTTTCGGCCTCTTGATTTTGTGCCACCATTCAATAGAATCATCTGACACTCCTCACATCCACTTTCCTCGTAACCCTTGATTCTTCGACCGATCAAGAATCTATCTACCCTTTTTCTATCTACCTCAGCCTTATGTTCACACAAGGACTGTGATGTCATAGCTCCCTGTGGAAAGGAGTTCCAAAGACTCACAAATTTCCAAGAGAGGAGATTCCTCCTCATATCTGTCTTAAATTGGCACCCCTTAAATCTGAGACTGTGCCTTCTGGTCATAGACTCTCCCATGAGGGAAAATATCCTCTTGGCATCTACCCTGTCAAATCCCTTAAGAATCCTATATATTTCAAAGAGATCACCTCTCATTCTTCTAATTCTGAATGAGCAGAGTCCAGTCTTTGCTCATAACTGCGTTGTGTGTCCTACAGCCTCTTCCTCTCATTGTGTTAGCTAAACCATTTCATTGGTCAATCTGTTAGTGTCAACAAGAGAGCCAAGAAGTAAAAATAAATATTGGCAATCAGTACAAAGGTTAGGGGAGACTTTTTAACCAGTAACAAGCATGCCAATATGAATTGGGCTGGGGAAGGTAATTGCGGGTGGGTTAAGGATTTGCTTTTGAGACAAAACTTTACTTTCTTCTATACTACAAGATATAAGTGAAACAACAATGCAATTTTTTTAAAAAAAGTAAATGCGCGAAAGCAGAGTCAATGTTTAGAGTCCTGCATGTCTCCTACTCCGAACTGAATTTCTGAAGAAGAGTCAGATTGGACTCAATGCCAACTCTGCCTCTCTCTTCCCAAAAGCTGCCTGACCTGCTGGATTTCTCCAGTATTTGTTTCAGATTTCCAGCATTTGTTTTTAGCTGAGGCCTGAAGGTGGACTGGTGACTGACCACACAAAGGGGATGATTGTTTACTTTAAATATGATATTGAGAGCCTCACTGTTATTCACATTTAAACAGTCACTGCAGTTGATATGAGCTCCTGGAACCTCAGCAAATTCAGCAGCAACATTCAGTACAGAATTTAATGGATCTGGTAATGTCTTTATGACTACTTCCTGAAATAGGAACTTGCAGAATGCTCATGCACCTACACACTGACCTTGTGCACAGGGCATCTGACATTCCACACTGAGAACCTAATGCCCTCACTCCCACAAAGCCTCAGACTTGCTCTTTAGGGCTTTAACCTTTCCCCTAGACCTCCAACACTCCACATTAATACTTCTGAACCCATCACACTCAGGTATTCTATTCTCCAAACTACCCAGACCATTTGGAGAAGGTGAGGACTGCAGATGCTGAAGTTCAGAGTCAAAAAGTGTGGAAAAGCACAGCAGCTCAGGCAGTACCCGAAGAGCAGGAGAGTCGACATTTCGAGCATAAGTTCTTGAGCTTGAAAAGTCAATTCTCCTGCTACCCAGACCTTTTGGTCTGCCCCTACCCTCTAACACTGTACTCCCTTCTAAATCTTTCCTTACACAGGATTCTCCCACAGGACTCAAATTTCCTAGGATGCTGACTTCTTTGAACAACCTTTATTTCACCCCAAAGTTCCACCAAATGTGGACTTTCAATTCTCCCCTTTGATGCCACCAATTTCCTCCCCATCAAGCTACCAATTTCCACAACAGGTCCAAACAGTTCAGGTTAGTAAAAATCCAGCCCTAGGTTTTAGTGGTTCAAAACTACAGAACAAATTACAAGAAGGAATGTTTTGTTTTTAAAGATCTCAGAAACCTATCTGGAAATTATTGGACTATTTCAGGACTTTCCTACTTGCAGGTCTATGAGGGCTTCCTTCCCATCAGGTTCCCAAGGATGTGGCAATTGCTATTAACATTGAGTTAACATTGAGATGGGCTACTAATTCCTGTTGTTCAGCAATGGAAAAACTAACATTCTTGTCTTCAACTTTCCTGTAAACTCCATCCCTTTGCTGGATGCCAACCTCTTGGTCCTTCATGATCTTGACACATCATCAAGACCATCATTAAACCTGACATTCTACCCTTCTCTTCTAAAACTCATACCTTGATCACCATTGAAACGTTTCTGATACACCCCCCCCAGTAAACTCCCATTAGTTAAGCTCCATAAACTATGATTTGTCCGAAGCTCTGGTACAGGTTTCCTGTCCCGCAGATTACTAAGAGGTCCCAGGCAGTCACAATGAAACTGCTCAAGATGATAACATTCATCCTTGCACTCCTCCAATGCAGTAACTTTTGCTCTCGGCCAATTAACTCCTGCTCCCCATCACACTGAGGCACTGCAGTCTCAAACAGGCCTCCAGGCCAAGAGCTGCTCAAAAGTGTTCTCCAAGACCCTATACAATCTCCCATAGTGAAAGTCGTGCTGCAGCCCACAACTTAAGATCGCTAGGACAAGAAAAAGCACCAACCAGCATGGAAATTGCAACGGGGAATAGTTAATTTCCTGCTGTATAATTTTTACTGGATAAAGTTGTCAATGAAAATGATTTTGTGGGTAGATTCTATTGGTGTTACTTCAATGAAGCTGCTCAAGTAGATGCAATGTTGAAGTATAGTAGAAAGGGGAAGTATTTTTACTGACAGTGGAGTCTGTGAAAGCTCTCTCTATCAATTTGTTTGAGGTGCATTGTTCTTGGCATTCCCACTCACTCCTCCTGCTCTTTCTTTTTCGATTGAGGGAGTCCTAAGACAATGGTGGCAACGTTATAGAGGATGCTGAAGACCACAACAAAACCCATTCTGGCTTGCTCTCTAATGGTGCCCTCATTCCAGGCAGCCAAGGTTAGTGCCAACTGTTGCAGGAATCTTCTATATTCAGCACCTTCATCAACTCATAGAATAAGGCGGGGTGGGCATGCAGATGCATGGGAACAAGCTCCATTCCGATTCAAACACCACCCCGGGGGCTTGGAGCTATATCGGTATTTCTTCACTGTCACTGGGCCAAAACCCTGGATTAGTTGCCCAGTGGGAGAAAGTGAGGACTGCAGATGCTGGAGACCAGAGTTGAAAAGTGTGGTGCTGGAAAAGCGCAGCAGGCCAGGCAGAATCTGAGGAGCAGGAGAATCGACGTTTCAGGCATAAGCCCTTCTTCAGGAATGAGGCTGGTGTGCCAAGCAGGCTGAGATAAAAGGTGGGGGGGGGTGGATTTTGGGGGACGGCCACTGGGAATACAATAGGTGGAAGGAGATGAGGGTGAGGGTGATTGGCCAGAGAGGGGGTGGAGGCGGAGAGGTCGGGAAGAAGATTGCAGGTCAAGTGGGCGGTGTTGAATCCGGAGGTTGGGACTGAGATAAGGTGGGGCGAGGGGAAATGAGAAAGCTGGAGAAATCTACATTCATCCCATGTGGTTGGAGAGTTCCTAGGCGGAAGATGAGGCACTCTTCCTCCAGGCGTCGTATGACCAGGATCTGGCGATGGAGGAGGCCAAGGACCTGCATGTCCTTGGTGGAGTGGGAGGGGGAGTTAAAGTGATCAGCCATGAGGCGGTTGGGTTGGTTGGTGCGAGTGTCCCAGAGGTGTTCCCTGAAACGTTCGGCAAGTAGGCGGCCTGTCTCCCCAATGTAGAGGAGAGCACATCAGGTGCAGCGGATACAGTAAATGATGTGTGTGGAGGTGCAGGTTAATTTGCGACTGATATGGAAGGATCCACTGGGGCCTTGGAGGGAGGTGATGGGGGAGGTGTGGGCGCAAGTTTTGCACTTCTTGCGGTTGCAGGGGAAGGTGCCAGGAGTGGAGGTGGGGGTGTGGACCTGACGAGGGAGTTGCAGAGGGAGTGGTCTCTCCGGAATACTGATAGAGGTGGGGAGGGAAATATATCCCTGGTGGTGGGGTCTGTTTGGAGGTGGCGGAAATGACGGCAGATGATACGATGTATCTAGAGATTGGTGGGGTGGAAGGTGAGGACCAGTGGGGTTCTGTCTTGGTGGCGATTGGCCAGTGTACTAGCCCAGTGTACTAGCCAGAGACTTTTCCCCAGGGCAGGATTGATTGGCACAAGGGGTCATAGTTTTAAGTTATTAGGAGAAAGGTATAGGAGGGACCTCAGAGGAAGGTTCTTTATGCAGAGGGTTGTGAATGCATGGAATGCGTTGCCAGCATGGTGGTGGAAGCAGATAAGTGACTGCTGGACAGGCACATGGATAGCAGTGAATTGAGGGGTGCGTAGGTTAAGTTATCTTATTTTACATTAGAATTAAACCTTGGCACAACATCGTGGGCCAAAGGGCCTGTTCTGTGCTGTACTTTTCTATGTTCTATGTTCTATGTACCTGTGTGGTTACTGCATGTGGTTACACCCATCAGCCAAGCGTATAGAAATCAGACTTTGTCCCTGAAGATTCAGAAGCTGGATCTCATTTGAAGAGTGAGGACAGCATGCTGCATGATTACTGCAAGGTGAATGTATTGTGGCAGCTGCTTTGTGAATGTGACCTCAAACATGACAGATTTGGAGTGGCCACACACCATCTGCACATATAGAGAATGATGGCTCTTGCCTTTTCTGTACCTCTCCCAAGTAGCATGGGGCACCCACAGAGTCATTTGCACTCAGTTGATGGTGTCCTGCACATTTGGAATTCTCAGCATCTGTCCTCTCAAATCCTTCTTATCACAGCTAAGAGAAATAATGACATTTGTAGCTCAGGTTGCTGTGGTTGTGGGTATGTTCGCCAAGCTGGGCAGTTTATTTGCAGATGTTTTGCCCTTGTCTAAGTGATACATAACACCTAGACCCAACACACTGGCCTCCACAATAAACAACTGGAACTCGCAATCAGAAGCAGCAGGAACGGAACCGGATGAATTCCAGAGTGGGTTATGGTCAGTCCTGGGGAGTCTGCTCACTGAACATCAAGAAGGATTATCGGGATCACTGCAGTGGTTGGGAAGTTAGAAGAGTCAAATATAGGTATTGGAAGCACCATGTTGAGAACAGAGAGGGTGATAATTGTGATGGATGGAAGATAAAGCATAGGAGGGCATGGATTCCAGTGGGGTGGGAGTCATGAATGGCCACCACCAACCACACTTCAATGTGGGGACAGTGAACCACATAGATTGACATTATTAAGTTGTAAGCCGGTGTTCCAATGGGTAAAGTGGAAGATGATGATTTAAGTGTAAAAGTTGGTTGGAAATATGTGGAAACTTATAACTGATGGTCTTGACTAGGGAATGCAAAGAAGAAGCTGAAAATGTGTTGCTGGAAACGCGCAGCAGGTCAGGCAGCATCCAAGGAGCAGGAGAATCGATGTTTCGGGCATGAGCCTGAAGAAATGTCGATTCTCCTGCTCCTTGGATGCTGCCTGACCTGCTGCGCTTTTCCAGCAACACATTTTCAGCTCTGATCTCCAGCATCTGCAGTCCTCACTTTCTCCAATGCAAAGAAGAAAGCCACATTAAGGGTTGGGGGGGGGGGGGGGGGGGGGGGGGGGGGGGGGGTTACCTAGATTGAGAAGATGAGCATGTGATCCACCCTGTGAAGCATTACTTGGTTTTTTGTCTATCCTCATCTGAATCATAAATATAAGGTAGAAATATTAAACAGCTGCCACCAGACCCAGAGTGGGGGTAGTTGGTGTTTTTTCTTCCGTTTGAGAATGAGGGCTCTTCCTGTGAGTGATGTGAAGCACTTCAAGGGGCAATTGCACCCACCAGGCACTTAGTGCAGATACTAAAAATCTGAAACAAGTACTCAGAATGATCACATGCTGTGCTCTACACTACTAGAGCAGACCAAGAGTGGATGTGTTGGATGCTGAGCTGGGAAAGAAGTAGCAGTTTTCTGAGAAGAAGAGTGAGGACATTGAACAGGAGGGACATCAGGATAAAGCTTTGCAGCATCGTGCTCAACAAGGACTTGATTGATATTGGTTTTCAACAGATCTGTGTTGGGTGAAATCATTTATTGGCTCTAGATTTGTTTTGGGTCAAAACTGTTTAGTTCCAGAAGCAAATGCAGCTTTATTGTTTCATCTTTATCTTTTCTGTTATTTAACAAAAGTTACAGGTAGCTGTTTGAAAACTTTACAACATGTGTTGTTCCCACAAGGGCAAGTGACTGAAGTATCAATGGGGGGGTGCACTTTGGGGCAAGTGATCATCCTTCTATTAGTTTTAAAATAGCTCTGAAAAAGGATAGACCTGATCTAAAAGTTCAAGTTTTAATGTGGAGTTCGGCCAATTTTGACAGTATTAGGCAGGAGCTTAGGAAAGTTAATTGGGGAAAGCTATTTGCAGCTAAAGGGATGGTTAGAAAGTGGGATAGGAAAGTTAGAAAATGAGATAATGAGAGTTCACAGACTGTATGTTCCTGTCAGTATGAAGACAGGTAAGGCTGGTAGGTGAAGGGAATGCTCAATGACCAGAAAAATTGAGGCTCTGGTCAAGAAAGAGAAGGTGGCATATATCAGGTATAAAGAACTTGGATCGAGTGAATCCCTAAAGGAGGATAAGGCAGTATAATTAAGAGGGAAATCATGAGGGAAAAATGAGGAACTTAAGATAACTTTGGTCAATAGGGTTAAAGAGAATCAAAAAACATTTTGCAAATACATTCAGGCAAAAGCGTAACGAGGGAGAGAAGGGGGTCCCTTAAAGATCAACGAGGTTATCTATATGTGGAACCACAGGAGATGGATGAGATACTAAATGAATATTTCACCTCAGTGCGGAGAGGGACATGGAAGCTAGCAAACATGAAGAAATAAATAGTGATAGCTTGAAAAGTGTCCGAATGACAGATGAGGAGGTGCTAGGTGTCTTCAAATGCATAAAGGTAGATAAATCCCCAGGACCTGATGAGGTGTGTTCCAAACTCTATGAGAAGCTAGGGAAGAGATTGCTTGGACCCTTAGTGAGATATTTGAATCATCGACAGCCACGTGTAAGGTGCCAGAGAATGGAGGATGGCTAATTTGGTACCATTATTTAAGAAAGGTGGGAAGGAAAAGCCAGGGAACTAAAGACTGGTGAGCCTGACATCAGTGATGGGTAAGTTGTTGGAAGGAATTCAGAAGGACAGGATTTACATGCATTTGGAAAGGCAAGGGCTGATTAGATATTGTCTACACGGCTTTGTGCGTCAGAAATCGTGTCTCATTAACTTGATTGAATTTTTGAAGTGGTGACAAAGAAGATTGATGCAGGCAGTGTGGTAGATGTTGTCTGTACGGATGTCAGCAAGGCATTCAACAAAGTTCTGCATGGTGCACTGGTTGGCAAAGTTAGATCACATGGAATCCAAAAGGAGCTAGCCATATTGATACAAAATTGTCTAGAAGATAGGAGACAGAGGGTGATTGTAAAGGATTGTTTTTCGGAATGGAGGCCTATGACTAGCAGTTAGCTGCAAGGATTGGTGCCAATTCCTCGGCTTTTTAATATTTATTTAAATGAATTGTATGTGAATATAGGAGGTATATTTAGTAAGTTTGCAGTTGATACCAACATTGGTGGTGTAGTGTACAACAAAGAAGAGTACTCAGAGTGCAACAGAACCTTAATCAAATGGACTAATGAACCAAGGAGTGGCAGATGGAGTTTAATTTAGATAAACATGAGGTTTGAGTTTTGGTAAGGCAAACCAGGGCAGGACTTATACAGTTAATGTTAGGGCCCTGGAGCATGTTACCAAAGAAGGAGACCTAGGGGTGCAGGTGTATAGTTCCTTGAAAGTGGAGTCGCATGTAGGCCGGTTGGTGTAAGAGGACATTTGGCATGCTTGCCTTGAGTGTCAGTGCATTGACTATAGGAGTTGGGATGTCATGTTACAGCTGTACAGGACATTGGTGAGGCCAATCTTAGAATACTGCATTCAATTCTAGTCTCCCTACCACAGGAAAGATGTTGTTAAACTTGAAAGGGTTCAGAAAATATTTGCAAGGATATTGCTGGCATTGGAGGGTTTGAGCTATCAGGAGAGGCTGAATGGGCTGGGACCTATTTCCCTGGAACGTTGGCGGCTGAAGGGTGACCTTATAGAGATTTTAAAAATCATTGAATAGCCAAGGTCTTTTCCCCAGTATAGTGGAGTCCAAAACTAGAGGGCATAGACTTAAGGTGAAAGAGAAAAGATTTAAAAAGAACCTTAGGGCCAGCTTTCACATTTATTTGGGTGAAATCTGGCAAACGGGATTAGATCAGTTTAGGATATCTGGTCAGCGCAGACGAATTGGACTGAAGGGTCTGTTTCTATGCCGTATAACTCTGTGACAAAATGTTATGTACTTAAGGCATTAGGGAAAGAGTAGCACTCTTTCAGATAGGGTCTGAACATGGAACGGTACTAATGCTGGGTAGCCTATGTAGCTTCATTTTTGTAGCTGAAATTACAAGGAGACAGGTAATGTATTAAAATAACAATGCATTTACAAAGATGATCTTCCATTTGCAATGAAGTATCACCCATGCCACTTATGTGCCGTTTTCTCCTTACTGTGAACTCCTATTCTTGGCTGCCAGTGCTTCAGTGAGGCTTTATTCCCTGGAATTTCCCAGCAGTAGCAAGTACTTCTGCCTCTGTTGAGTGAACGATAGTGTAAGTGAAGTGCTTATACAATGAAGAGAGCAATGTAGAACTGTAAGAGATAACTTGGGAGTTGAGAAACCTTCTGAACTCCCATGAGTTCTCACATAACGCTCTGCTACTCACCTCACTATACAAACACCACATCTCCATGGCACCATGCTGGGTGTTCTTAGTGAAATCCTCCTTGAGAGTCTACAAAATTGATGCAGCTGAATTATGATAATACTTGATCTTATGTTTTTGTCCTCAGATGCTGCCAGGCCTGCTGAGTATTTCTAATGCTTATTACTTCTTTATTTTATGTAGAAAATGAGTTGAGTGAATTTATTTCTCCTTGTACTTTAAGGAATGGCCATCAATTTGCATTATTCAATTTCCTGCATGTGTTTATTAAAATAGAGAATGATGTTCTGTCTAATGTTGAAGTAAAAATGGCAAGTATTGTGAAATGTACCGCTTACATTCACAAGTAAGATTCTGATTTACAGCATCTCCCATCCCCCTTCTTCTACAAAGACTGCCATAGGAATGAATTTCAATACTGTTCCAGGACCCTTTTTACAAAGCTTACATTGTTCACCACAGCTCATCTGAATCTCTTAAAATCATCTGCACAGATCTCAGTCCACCAGATGTATGAAGAGCAATTATTTCCACCACCGGAATTAACACATTTTTCATTCACTGCCCAGTAGATACAGTCAAAACTGAACCTTATGCATTCCCTGCCACAATTCTGTCAATGTAATTAATCAGGTAGTCATCTATAATTTCAGACAATGTCAATTCAGCATTACAGAGGTCTTCTAATTCCAGTTAGAATTTCAACACTGGACATTTTGAGCAATTCAAACTTCTTAATGCAGATTTTGGCAACATTTAAAACATAAACGTTTTCACAATTGGTTGTAATGGTTAAAGTGTTGGGTTTTATTCAAAAATACAACTGTCTACAGCTAAAGTCATCTTAACATGAGCATGCAAATACACTTAATCAAGAGATCTATTGCAGTTGTAATGAGTTCAAATTAAAATGTAATGAAAAATGAGCTGCTTTATGTATGAAAGAGCTCCAGTTGAAAAATTCCTTAGGCAAGACAAAAGCACAGGCAGTCATAGTTTTTAATTGTGCAATTCAAAGTAAATAGTTTTGCTGTTGCTTCAGTGCAAGAATTCTCATTCAAATTATTATACTTATTGCTGATGAATGCACTAGTCATTAGTGTTTTGAATGTTGTTTGAACAATGTGTTTAATATGCGCAAGCAGAAGGTTTTTAATTCTGATGATACTCAGAAATGTCATTGCTGTTATATTGCTCATTAAGATTAGTGGGAAGTAATTTAGTGCAATCTCTGTTTGTGTAATGCCTAGCCTACAGTATTAAATCAGTCCCGGAAACCATGAGGTTATTCACTGTAATCTCTTTATTCCACAATGAGTGAGAGCTGGCAGCCTGTCACTTTAGGATTCAGTGTAAAGAATGAAACTCTGTTTCTGCTGCAGGAAATTTCATCATTTTTAAAAAATTCCATGTCACTCTCAAAAATTGGATGGTCCAGCTGACTTTGAGTAACTTTATTAATAATATCCATCCAACTATTCAGTTACAGAATCAATAAAAGCAGAAGTTTAACAAAAGTTAGTCTATATTATATCACAAAGTACCCCTGTTATACCTAAAGTGCCAGGAAAGACAAAATATGTAAGATGTCCAGCCTTACAAGTAGCTATACAGCTGAACTACTACTAATAATGTACTATTTGGGAGTTAATGAGAAAATAGTTAATGAATAAGCAGGTGAAAAACACAAGTTGGGAATACATTTGTTATTACTGCTATTTTAAGCTTTGTTCCTAAAGTGAATGGTAGGACATTAAAGCAGAAAATACTCTTGCTTGTCAAGAAATGTGAATACCTCATTAAAAGCTCATTATAAGAAGCTTGGGAGATAAGAAAAAACAGTCCTGACCTCAAATTTAGAGGTTATTCATACTAATGAGGGGCAAATGTTGAAATTTCAACATTTGTTTGAATTTTGTATTAGGGATTGATCTATTCTTGTTGAACTACTATATCATTTAAATTGTTTCAAACACTGCAAACATTATCAGCTATCATCAAAATGAGCATTTTAAAAATGATTGGATTCTATAAGATAACGTAATTTACTCTTAAATTTCACCAATCTTTAGTCAAAATAGGATAGTAAAAGAGCTGTTTTCACGACTAGAGATTAAAAAGACCCCTAAAATATTTCAATAAATAATTTTGAAAACAAGGTATTGACATAAAATATTTTTTTTCTTCTCCTGCAAAGAGTATTTAATGTCATGAATGATATTGAGTACATTTTTATATCTGTATAAGGGACTTACTGGGTCAATATTTTAGTTTAAACTAACAGCTGAGAATTTTCTCATTGGTTCTCCCGATTGACATGAGTAACTTTGTTCAAAACATTGGGCCTTCATGGGGTATAAAAATATTCTTCACCTTCATAACCATGACATGCCAATGGTGACGAAAAACAGTGGGCAAAGAACAATTATGTGAAATATACTCAATGGAACTCATCAATTGACTGTGGCTTCAAATGGTAATAGGTCAAATTACCAATGTAATAATTTCAATGTTCTCAATTTCAATTTCAATTGAATCCATCTTGATACAGAAGGATGAAATGAGTTTGACAAAAAGTGCCTCTCCTGTTATTAAGATTGTCACTACACAAGACAAGTTAGTCATTCCCAACATCATCGCTGCCATAATTGTGTTGCTCTGCAAATTGATGTTTGCTACCTTGTTATTTCAAATGCCCTTTGCAATTACTTAACTCTTCTATGAAATTATATTGCTTCTTTGTGCCATTTGTTTCTTTCAATTAATTTTATTTGGAATGGAACAACCATACCTGAGTATTAATCATTACTTTGCACAATTGATCAAAATACAACTCTTCCAATATTTATCAGAAATGAGAAAAAAGTTTTTATAGGAATTTGTGGCATAGAAACACGCCATTCAGCTGAATAGATTTGATGTCAATGTTTATCCTCTCCTCTCATCTTACGTCATCTCACCCGATCACCATATCCTCATGTGTTTATCTAGCTTCCTTAAAAATAGCTATGTTATTTGCCTCAAGAATTTCATTCTCAAAACTCTCCATGTAAAGACATTTCTTATTCTATTTATTAGCGACTATCTTACGTTTAGTCATTCATTTCATAATATATCATTGCAATATTTCAAGGGTGAAAGGACACAGAATATGAAATGCACTTGAAAATTCATTCAAACTTACTTTAAAGTATAATATCTGATAATTAACTTTTAATACAAAATTTAATTAGCACTTAATAACATTATGGCTATACAATTTTCATGGCAAAATTGGAATTTCTAGATCATTACTTTTCTCAGCACAGAAAATTTCTGTTCAATGTGAGGAAGAGACTGAATGCTAGAGGATGGCCAGTAGAAAAAAAAAACAAGCTGTGTTACTGGAGTGATGGAAAGACATGGGTTGGAAAGGTTTCTGAGAACAGAGAATCTGGTGCCAAGGTAGGGAATAAAGGCTAATAAGCTGTAAAGGATGGTTGTATAGAATTGGTCCGCACTAAGAAAGGAAGGAGTAGTAGCATCTGTCAGTACCAAGACACAGTGATAGACAGAGGAGGGAAACTTGACATCAAATTGTGCAAATTGCCGTTTCCATGCCGAAAAATGGAAATTTGATATCATGAAAATTAAACATTTGTTTAATAATTTTACTGTACATGGTTTGTGACTATTTGCATTGTTGTGATATACCACATTATGATTATTAATATGATCTGACAACAGTAGCTGCAAGAGCAGTGCATTCCCACATGAATGCAGCCAAAGTTGCTTGGTCATAGCCTAGTCAATTAAGGTTCATATGAACAAGTATACATAATTGGATGGACACACACATTGCATGTGCACATGTGGGTATTGGTATAAACCATGATTACACTTTTGTTTATACACTAAATGCTGTTCAAAGACAATGTTCCTCTTTAGGCAAACCAAAGGCTACAGTGTCAACTGTAATCAAGAGGGGGGAGAAATGAGGAATGCTTTAGGAGAGAAGCAAAATACAAATGAAAATGTCAAAAAAAAAGTAGAACTAAGAGGTGGGTGGTAATTTGAAGATATGTTGTGGAGCACTGATGACAACCAGTGGCAGGAGCAATGAATTTATAAAGCTATCTAATTTTCCACTGTTTAATTGGAGGAAGGGGCCAGAAAGCCTGACAGCTGTGCCTTCAGCCCTGCTTTCTATTGCCTGACAAGAAAAAATTTACATTGTTGTTGCAGCCAAGCTTTTAGCCTGACTTCTGGTATTCATAAACTATAGTTTCTAGACAGATATTTTTGTGTGCCTTTCTTCAGCTGTTATAGAATACAAATTTATAGAGAGTTTGATTAACCACTTGTAGGCAATCTTTGCCAGAGGTTTCCTTTAAAATGTGTATTTAAAATAATTAGCTTCGTTATTTGTTTTGCTTATTTTAGAGATGCATGTTTGAAGTGTCATTGGTAGTAAGATGAATGGACAACTTGACAAGCCTCTCCACATAGGCAGCTGTCCATCTCCTGCATTCTGAGAAGATCAGAGAGTTTAGTTAAGACATGTTTTCACAGATAGTTTAAACTCAGTGGCCATATTAATGGGTCTATTATCGTGTACCTGGTGATAGCCAATTTTAATGTTAACAGCAGAAGCCTAGATGTACGCATGCAAGGGAGTTAGAGAGATACAAGAATTAAAAGGATATTTTAAAGGATACTTTTAATATCCAAAAAGAGACTGGGATAATAATAATGCACAGAGCAGAGGGGTAAACAGTTCATGAAAATCTTCTAGACCAGTATGTTTCTGGCCCAATCAAGGAGGTTGCATTGTTGATTTGCTTCTGAAGAATGAGATAAGTTAATGGATCGAATAATCATAGTATCATGAGTTTTGGATTGGCTATGAAAATGAACAAGGAACAATATAAAGTAAAAATCAATCAATTAGGTGAGTGCCAACTTCATTAGGAACAGGTAAACTGGAGTTAAGGATTGGCAGACACATTTGTGATGGAACAATTGGCTACCTTGAAAGAAGTAATAACTTACGCATGTTCAATATACATTCTGCAAGGGGGAAGATATCCTAACAAAGCCTTTGGATGACAAAAGAGATAAGAAGTATGATGAAGGAAAAACAAGGCTATATATGGCAAATGTCTGGTTGATAATACAAATAGAGAGACAATTTAAAAATTGACAGCTTAGAGAGGTGTGACAAACAAATAAGAGAAGCTAAGAGTAATTATGAGAGGAGCCCGGAAGTTATCATAAAAGAGAATCCAAAGAAGGATGGTGGATGCTATCCAATGATTGGGACTCCAAGGGCAGGCATGTGAATTTAAAAGGTATGCATGAAGACATCTCTCTCTCTCTATCATGTAATATTCTTATTTATCAAAGGGATTGTTCAGTCATGGCTCCATGATACCATGGTATCACAGTGTAGTAAGAATAAACAGATCTGATCAAATACTGCAAACAATAAGGAAACTGAATCAATGCACTTTAATATGATTGTGCACAGCACTAAACTAAGGCATGGCACGAAGTGCCCCTGCCAAGGAACCACAGTGAAGTTCTTGGACTCACCACAGATTTGTAAAGTCAACCAAGAGATAAAGTCAAAAACCTGAAATTCTGATATTTCATCTCACAGCCGCATTAGCGACAAATTCAACATTCTAACACATATGTTCTGAGTTGTTTTCTTGGTCTTCCATCTTCCAGCCTCAGCTAAAGATGAAAATGGAAAGACTGAATGATGTATTAAAGGAAACATTGCTCAGTACTGTTTAGGAAAGGGGGTAAGGAAAAGCCAGGGAACAATAGACCAGTGAGCCTGACGTCGATGGTGGGCATCTTGTTAGAGGGAATCCTGAGGGACAGGGTGTACATATATTTAGAAAGGCAAAGACAGATTAGGGATAGTCAACATGGCTTTGTGCATGGGAAATCATGTCTCACAAACTTGATTGGAGTTTTTTGAAGAAGTAACAAAGAGGATTGATGAGGGCAGAGCAGTAGATATGATCTATATGGACTTCAGTAAGGCGTTCAACAAGGTTCCCCATGGGACACTGATTAGCAAGGTTAGATCTCATGGAATACAGGGAGAACTAGCCATTTGGATACAGAACTAGCTTGAGGTAGAAGACAGAAGGTAGTGGTGGAGGGTTGTTTTTCAGACTGGAGGCCTGTGGAGTGGAGTGCCACAAGGATCGGTGCTGGGTCCACTGTTTTCCATCATTTATATATATATGATTTGGATGTGAGCATAAGAGGTATATTTGGTAAGTTTGAAGATGACACCAAAATTGGAGGTGTAGTGGATAGCGAAGAAGGTTACTTCAGGTTACAATGGGATCTTGATCAGATGGGCCAATGGGCTGAGAATTGGCAGATAGAGTTGAATTTAGATAAAGGTGAAGGGCTGCATTTTGGGAAAACAAATCTTAACAGGATTTATACACTTAATGATAAGGTCCTATGGAGACCTTGGAGTGCAGGTTCATAGCTCCTTGAAAGTGGAGTCACAGGTAGATAGGATAGTGAAGAAGGCGATGGTATGCTTTCCTTTATTGATCAGAGTATTGAGTGCAGGAGTTGGAAGGTCATGTTGCAGCTGTACAGGACATTGGTTCGGCCACTGTTGGAATATGATAAAAACAATGACTGCAGATGCTGGAAACCCAGATTCTGGAATAGTGGTGCTGGAAGAGCACAGCAGTTCAGGCAGCATCCAAGTAGCTTCGAAATCGACGTTTCGGGCAAAAGCCCTGTTGGAATATTGCATGCAATTCTGATCTCCTTCCTACTGGAAAGATGTTTGAAACTTGAAAGGGCTCAGAAAAGATTTACCAGGATGTTGCCAGGGTTGGAGAATTTGAACTATAGGGAGAGGTTAAATAGGCTAGGGCTGTTTTTCCTGGACCGTGGGAGGCTGAGGGGTGATCGTATAGAGGTTTACAAAATCATGAGGAACATGGAGAGGATAAATTGACAAAATCATTTACCTGGGGTGGGAGAGTCCAGAACTAGAGGGCATAGGTTTAGTGTGAGAGAGGAAAGACATGAAAGAGACCTAAGAGGCAACCTTTTCACTCAGAGGATGGTACATACATGGAATGAGCTGCCAGAGGAAGTGGTGGAGGCTAGTACAATTGCAACTTTTAAAAAGCATCTGGATGGGTATATGAATAGGAAGGGTTTGGAGGGATATGGGCCGGGTGGTGACGGGTGGCTAGATTGGATTGGGATATCTGATCAGCATGGACGAGTTGGACCAAAGGGTCTGTCTCCGTGCTGTACATCTCTATGACTCTATGTCCTTACCTAAGCCAAAGCGAATTCCTGAAGTATTTTAGATGAAATAACTCCACAGAGGCAGATATCCCATCACTAAGTCACATGCACAGTACAGGGACTCTGCCCAGCCTGCTCAGAGCCAGACCCAAGAATAAGGAGAAACTTGGAGACTCTTGTTTGTTTTTTTATTTATTTTTTCTTCTGAACCTCTCACACTCCTGTCTGTTTATTTTTTTTTAACCCCCACACTGCCACCTGACTGTAGTAGTGCTTATTTTTCCCCAGCACCCGTGTTGTGTGTGTGCAGCTGTGAGACACAGTGAAAGACACAAGGTGCACGAATCTTTATTCAAATTTCCACCACCAGGGAGAAAGGAAACACTCAAGTGGCCTGTGACGAGCAGTGCCCTTCACATCAAAGGGCAATGTTGTGTGATCAAACAGTGAAGGGGAGGACAGGGATTAAATCAAAATAGAGTTGGAGGGGGAAATATTGCACTCCACTCCCTGCGGTGCACACCGCTCCCTGAACAACTCCAGGTGTTGGTGGACACAGCGTGCTCCTTTTCCAGAGACACCCAGGCTTTAACGTAACCGCGGAAGAGGGGCAGGCAGTCGGCCCTAACGACCCCTTCCATGGCCGGCTGCCTGGACCTGTTTATGGCCAGTTTGGCCAGGTCCAGAGCAGACCCACGAGGAGGTCTTCAGACCTGCCCTCCCTCCTCCGTATCGGGTGCCCGAAGATCAGGAGCGTGGGACTGAAGTGCAACCAAAAGCAGAGGAGGAGGTTTTTGAGAAAATCAAAAAGGGAGTGCAAATGCCCACACCCAATATACACATGGTCCACGGACTCCACAGCGCCACAGAACAAGCAGTTGGGTTGGGAGTCCATGAAACACCGCAATCTGCGGTTGCAGGGGACTGCTGCGTGCAGCACCCTCCACCCCAGATCCCCGAGAGAAAGGAGGAGGACTCCCACATAGAGAGCCCTCCACTGGGGATCTCCACTGCCCGGTGGCAAGACTCCTGTTTATTTTTTTTCCTGTTTATATATTTTATTAAACAATTACAAAAGAGGTTACAGAGAAACAGTTAACATTTACAGCTGTATACAACAGCAATTTTACAAGTGAGAGGAGCAGCAAAGCTAGGCCCCAAATCCTACCATTCAACCAGTTTACAGGGGAATGAGGACAAACCCCAAATCCCAATTTCAAATATGAAAAGACATCAACAATGATATTTGTACACAAGACAATCCTGTTACATTAAAAAAGTGCAGACAATACAGACCCAGCAAGCCCCCATTCTCCCACCTTCCAGCCACTCGAAGGCAGCCCGCCCCTATGCACCTTCCGGCTCTTGATCAAGACTTCTGTTTTTTATTATTTTTTTAAATTTTTTCTTCTTTTTTCCTTTTTTTCTTTTTTTTCCCTTTTTAACCCCCACACTACCAACTGTGGTAGTGCTTATATTTTTGCCCCAGCACCTCTGATATTTATAAAATTTTTTCTTATTTTTTTCCCCAGCACCCATGGTGTGTGTGTGCAGGTGTGATACACAGTGAAAGACACAAGGTGCACAAATCTTTATTCAGTTTCCACCACCAGGAAGATAGGAAAAACACCCGAGTGGCCAGTGACAAGCACTGCCCTTCAAACCACAGGGCAATGCTGTGTGAGCAAAACAGTGAAGGGGAGGGTAGGGACGAAATCAAAATAGAGTTGGAGGGAGAAATAATGCACTCCACTCCCTGCAGCGCCCACCTCTCCCTGAACGACTCCAGGGTGTTGGTGGACACCGCGTGCTCCTTCTCCAAGGACACCCGGGCTCTAACGTAACCCCGGAAGAGGGGCAGGCAGTCGGCCCTAACGACCCCCTCCACGGCCCGCTGCCTGGACCTGTTGATGGCCAGTTTGGCCAGGCCCAGGAGCAGACCCACGAGGAGGTCCTCGGACCTGCCCTCCCTCCTCCGTACCGGGTGCCCGAAGATCAGGAGCGTGGGACTGAAGTGCAGCCAGAAACAGAGGAGAAGGTTTTTAAGAAAATCAAAAAGGGAGTGCAAATGCCCACACCCAATATATCCATGGTCCACGGACTCCACAGCGCCACAGAACAAGCAGTTGGGCTGGGAGTCCGTGAACCACCGCAATCTGCGGTTGCAGGGGACTGCTGCGTGCAGCACCCTCCACCCCAGATCCCCGAGAGAAAGGGGGAGGACTCCCGTGTAGAGAGTCCTCCACTGGGGATCTCCACCGCCCGGTGGCAAATGGGCACGCCAAGGCGTGTCCGGACGGTGGATGAGGGAGAAGAGGTGGACGGTGTGCAGCAGCAGTCGATACAGGGCCTTCCTTTGTATATCCCTTAAGGGGACAAAATTAAAATTCCGGAGGCGGCTCAGGTTGTGGGGCACAGGCTCCCGCGGGAAGTACGGGACCTTGGGGCCAATGTGAAATTCCGTCCGGGCCGGGGTGAGCGCGGACGGGATCCCACCGCACACCTGAGCGTCCTCCAACTGGTGCACTACGTCGGGTCCGAGCACCGCCGTTTTAAGGCGTCGGATGGCGGCGGCCACGTACCGGACGTCTACCGCTGCTTTGCTCACTATGTCCTGCGGCAGCGTCCAGCCCAGGCCCCCGGCACCCAGCACGTCCCCGACCCTGGTCACCCTTGCCGCCATGGCCCGCCCCTCCGAAAGCCACTCGAACCCGCAAGACTTCTGTTTGTTTTTTTTTCTCACGGCGGTAGTGCTTTTGTTTTCCCAACACCTATGGTGTGTGTGTGTGTTGTGTGTGCAGGTGTGAGACACAGTGAGAGACACAAAGTGCACGAATCTTTATTCAAAAACTTCTGTTTATTTATTTTGTTTTTTTTTCTTTTTCTTTTTTTTTCCCCAGCACCCATGGTGTGTGTGTGCAGGTGTAAAACACAGTGAAAGACACAAAGTGCATGAATCTTTATTCAAAAACTTCTGTTTATATATATTTTTTTTTTATCTTTTTTTTTCTTTCTCTTCCATGTATGTTTTTTTTTAAAACCCCCACACTACCGCCTAAGTGCGGTAGTGCTTATTTTTATTCCCGAGCACCCATAGTGTGTGTGTGTGCGCAGGTGTGAGACACAGTGAAAAGACACAAAGTGCACGAATCTTTATTCAAAAACTTCTGTTTATTTATTTTTTCTCCTGTTTCTATCTTCCTTTTTTTTTTGCTTATTTTTATCCCCTGCACCCATGGTGTGTGTGTGCAGGTGTGAGACACAGTGAAAAGACACAAAGTGCACAAATCTTTATTCAGTTTCCACCACCAGGAAGATAGGAAAAACACCCGAGTGGCCAGTGACAAGCACTGCCCTTCAAACCACAGGGCAATGCTGTGTGAGCAAAACAGTGAAGGGGAGGGTAGGGACTAAATCAAAATAGAGTTGGAGGGAGAAATGATGCACTCCACTCCCTGCGGCGCCCACCTCTCCCTGAACGACTCCAGGGTGTCGGTGGACACCGCGTGCTCCTTCTCCAAGGACACCCGGGCTCTAACGTAACCCCGGAAGAGGGGCAGGCAGTCGGCCCTAACGACCCCCTCCACGGCCCGCTGCCTGGACCTGTTGATGGCCAGTTTGGCCAGGCCCAGGAGCAGACCCACGAGGAGGTCCTCGGACCTGCCCTCCCTCCTCCGTACCGGGTGCCCGAAGATCAGGAGCGTGGGACTGAAGTGCAGCCAGAAACAGAGGAGAAGGTTCTTAAGAAAATCAAAAAGGGAGTGCAAACGCCCACACCCAATATATACATGGTCCACGGACTCCACAGCGCCACAGAACAAGCAGTTGGGCTGGGAGTCCGTGAACCACCGCAATCTGCGGTTGCAGGGGACTGCTGCGTGCAGCACCCTCCACCCCAGATCCCCGAGAGAAAGGGGGAGGACTCCCGCGTAGAGAGCCCTCCACTGGGGATCTCCACCGCCCGGTGGCAAATGGGCACGCCAAGGCGTGTCCGGACGGTGGATGAGGGAGAAGAGGTGGACGGTGTGCAGCAGCAGTCGATACAGGGCCTTCCTTTTTATATCCCTGAAAGCGACAAAATTAAAATTCCGGAGGCGGCTCAGGTTGTGGGGCACAGGCTCCCGCGGGAAGTACGGGACCCTGGGGCCAATGTGAAATTCCGTCCGGGCCGGGGTGAGCGCGGACGGGATCCCACCGCACACCTGAGCGTCCTCCAACTGGTGCACTACGTCGGGTCCGAGCACCGCCGTTTTAAGGCGTCGGATGGCGGTGGCCACGTACCGGACGTCTACCGCTGCTTTGCTCACTATGTCCTGCGGCAGCGTCCAGCCCAGGCCCCCGGCACCCAGCACGTCCCCGACCCTGGTCACCCTTGCCGCCATGGCCCGCCCCTCCGAAAGCCACTCGAACCCGCAAGACTTCTGTTTGTTTTTTTTTCTCACGGCGGTAGTGCTTTTGTTTTCCCAACACCCATGGTGTGTGTGTGTGTTGTGTGTGCAGGTGTGAGACACAGTGAGAGACACAAAGTGCACGAATCTTTATTCAAAAACTTCTGTTTATTTATTTTGTTTTTTTTTTCTTTTTCTTTTTTTTTCCCCAGCACCCATGGTGTGTGTGTGCAGGTGTAAAACACAGTGAAAGACACAAAGTGCACGAATCTTTATTCAAAAACTTCTGTTTATATATTTTTTTTTAATCTTTTTTTTTCTTTCTCTTCCATGTATGTTTTTTTTTAAACCCCCACACTACCGCCTAAGTGCGGTAGTGCTTATTTTTATTCCCGAGCACCCATAGTGTGTGTGTGTGCGCAGGTGTGAGACACAGTGAAAAGACACAAAGTGCACGAATCTTTATTCAAAAACTTCTGTTTATTTATTTATTTTTTTTTCTTTTCTTTTTTTCTTTTTTTGTAGTGCTTATTTTTATTCCCCAGCACCCATAGTGTGTGTGTGTGCAGGTGTGAGACACAGTGAAAAGACACAAAGTGCACGAATCTTTATTCAAAAACTTCTGTTTATATCCATCAGCCAGGACTCCCTGATTGGCCCAGGTTAATAGCCTTAATCAGGGAACTCATACTCAAGCAGATCCACCTGACCAAATTTGTTTCAATCACCACCTACGTTAAATTTGCCTGCAATCACTATCAACATTTCACCAGATTTCAAAATTTATAATAGTGCAAAAGGCAGGCAAGTCTTATTACAGGGAATTACGTGGTAGAAATGAACTCTATAAGGCAGCATAAAACATGGTGCTTCATGAGCTGTCTATCATATTTCAGACTGAAACCTAGTTCCATTGAAGTCAATAAACAAAATATTGATGAGATATACAATAGGTGGTTCATGCATTATTGCCCAAGACACATTTTTATCCAATGTTTCATTAAACATGTTCGCATCTGAACAATTGATTAGTTTTACATTTATATGTAACATTTATATATGTATTCTCGTAATTATATGTGCAGCGATCCTGACAACATTTGCACATATTTTAAGTGGGTGATGAGAAGATGGGAATGAAGGATACAAGAAGAGAGAAGACTTATGGGATTTGAGTGACTACTCACATGCAGGATAAACATCAACACAAATTATTTCAGTGTTGTAATTTCTATGTAACTCTATATACACATGCAGTTGTATAAATATGGACCATCTGCAATCCAAAATTTTCCCAGATGGCCAGCAGTGATGGTTTTAAGCAGATTTTTCAGAATAGCCGGTACCACAAACTCTCCTAAAATTAAAGCAAGGGGTTATTAATAAACACATTTTGTTTTCTTCACAAAAATGCGTTTAATAAAGTGCAGATGGATGCATTTATTCGGTAATGCACAAACAAGATACAGTCAGTAGAATGAGTTGTCAGGCAAAAATTGCACATCATTTTCTTTTACTTGTTCTGCTGATCTGAGCTGCAACAACAGATCAGTTGGCTTGAAAGGATTTCGAGTAAACCAAGTCAGATCATTTCACATTTACAATACTTCATCACTTGCTTCTCAACTGATTTCTTTTTGCTATTTTCTCCATCAAAACTCTTCGTGATTTAAAGCAACCTTGATTATATCTCCTTTCAGCCAACATTGCCAGTGAAAACAATCCATTCTTGCATGGACTGTGCATGTCATTAGCTCAGCTGGTATTTTTCACTCATCCTTAATTGCCTTTAAACTGAGCTGTGTGTTAAGTGACTTCACACTAGACAGGCTGGAAGAACACAGAAAGCCAGGCAACATCAGGAGATGGATAAATCAACGTGTCAGGTGTAACCCTTCAGGACTGTGGGTGGGTATCGGGAGAACTGCAGGTAAAGTGGGGTGGCGGGGGCAGGGTGGTGAAGTGGACATAGGTGAAGATGGGTAGAGGGCACAACGTGGTAAGTCAATGTGAGGAATGAATCCTGTTGTTGGCAGAGAGCAATGGAAGGGATGGAGAGGGGCTGGGAAGAGAGTCAGGGGATGGGAAGGGAGGTTATTTGAAATTGAAGAATTCAATGTTGAGACTTCTAGGCTGTAAGCTGCCCAGGCGGAAATGAGGTGTTGTTCCTCCAATTTGCACTGTGGTTCGTGGTGGCAATGGAGGAGGCCAAGGATGGTCATGTCAGAAAGAGAGTGGTTAGGGGAATTGAAATGAGCAGTGACTGAGAGGTCCAGTCGGCTCCTGTGGGCCTGGCTGAGATGCTCAGTGAAATGTTCTCTTAGTTTATGTTCGGTCTCCTCAATGTAGAGATAACCATATTGGGAGCACCTAATGCAGTAAACTAGGTTGGAAGAGAGGCAGGTGAACCTCTGTCTCACCTGGAAGGGTTGTTTGGGGCTCTGAATGGAGGTGAGCGGGATGGTGTACCTGCAGGTTTTACTGGTTGCAGGGGAAGGTACCGGGGGTTGGGGCAGTGGGGAGGGGAGAGGGCTGGGTCGGTGGGGAGAGTGGTGCAAACCAAGGATGATCATCGAAGGGAGTGGTCCTTGTGGAAGGCAGAGAGGAATGGGAAAGGCAAGATGTTCTTGGTGATGGGGTCAAGTTAGAGTTGGCAGAGGTGTTTAAGGATGATGCAATTGAATGTGGAGACTGGTGGAGTGGTAGGTGAGGACAAAGGGGCTCTGTCTTTGTTGTGTTCAGTGGGGGGAGTGGTTTAGAGCATTGGAACAGGGAATGGAGGTGGTATGATGGAGGGCTGTCCAGATGACAGAGGGAAGAAAAGCACGTTGTTTAAAAAAGGTGGACATCTGGGGGGCTTGTGAGTGGAATGTCTCCTCAGCCGAGCAGATGTGGTGGAAGCGGGGGAATTGGCAGAAAGGAGTTCTTACAGGATACTGGATGGGAGGAGGTGTAGTCCAGGTAGTTATGGGAGTCTGTTGGTTTGTAGTAATCGTCTGTCTGGAGATTGTCACTGGAACTGGAAATGGTGAGGTCCAGAAAGGAGAGGGAGGAGTCTGAGGTGGACCAAGTGAATTTGAGGGTGGGCTCGAAGTTGTGGGCAAAGTCGATGAACTGTTCCAGTTCAGCCTGGGTGCAGGATGCTGCACTGATGCAGTCATTGATGTAACGGTGGAAGAGTTAGGACACAGTGCCTTTGTAGGTACTGAGGAGGGACTGTTCGATAAAGCCAACAAAGAGGCAGGCGTAGTTGGGGTCCATCTGGATGCCCATGGCCACCCCTTGGATTTGACGGAAATGGGAGAAGTTAAAGGAAAAGTTATTGAGGGTGAGGACCAGTCCAGCGAGATGGAGGAAGGTATTGGTAGAGGGGGACTGGATGGGTCTGTTGGAGAGGAAGCAGCAGAGGGCCTAGAGGCCATCCTTGTGAGGTGTGGATGTGAATAAGGACTGCACATCCATGGTGAAGATAAACTGCAGGTAGCCTGGGAATTAGAAGTTGCTGAAGAGATGGAAGGCGTAGTTGGTATCGCAGATGTAGGTGGGGAGTGCCTGAATTAAGGGGGAGAGGATGGAGTTGAGGTCGGACGATATAAGTTCGGTGGGGCAGGAGCTTGCCGAGACGATAGGTTAGCCGGGGTAGTTAGGCTTGTGGACCTTGGGAAGCAGGAGAATCGGGCAGTGCAAGGCTGGGGTCTATGAGTTTGGAGGCAGTGGAGGGGAGATCATTGGAGGCAATGAGGGCACAGATAGTGCGGGTGATTTTGGCCTGATGGGTTGCAGTGGGGTCGTGGGCAAGGGGAATTTGGGACGTGGTGTTGGAGAGTTGGTGTTTGACCTCTGCGACACGAGATTACGGCACGAAGTGATCTTCTCTGCGTATTGGGTTTAAATTAGCAGAGAGGTTTACCCTGTGTTGTAACAATTACACATAGCAGACTCCTTAAAAAATTATTATTCTCTATATTTTAAAGAATAGTAAAGCATGTCAGACTTTGTGTCACAGGGTGAAAAGACATTCACTGGCTTGGATGACATAGGTCCAGTATTTCAATCGTAGTCCCTTCAGCGTCTTCTGGTGTTAGCTTGTATACTTAGATGTATAATTACAAATTTCATCAATTATCTTTTGTGCATACTAAGTAAAACATTGCTTCAGTGCCCGTTTTTAAAAAGAGAAATAGAGACCTGAATTTTATGTGCTTTAATTAATTTTCTGCTTTCAAAATTGAATATATTACAGGGGGTAAAGGGGATTTGATTGAAAAATGCAAACCGATGAGAAGTCCAGATCGAATAGATTGTGAGAATCTTTACCTGATGGCAGATGTGTTTAAGACCACAGGGGACAAAGTTTATGGTGAGGAATAAGTGGGTGAGAGGAGATCTGATCAAGCATTTTTTCACCCAGAAGATCTCAGAAATATGGAACATTCTGCTGAAGAAAGTTTTGGGGAGGCAGGTACTCTCGCAACATTTTAAAAGCACTTGGATGTGCACTTAAAACGCCATGGCATAGTATGTTATGGGCCAAGTGCGGGCAAATGGGATTTGCGCTGTTCAGTGTTTGTTGGTCAGCATAGACAATGGTGGGCTGAATGACTTGTTCCTATGCTGGACGACACTCTATGACTCTATGTTAACTATTTAACTATCCTTTGAAATGCCTGAGAGTCTATAAATTCAAAAGTAATTCAGGAAAGGCAACAAGAACTGTCCTTCTGAAAATAACAAATACTGGCGATCACCGTGGGTCAGGCAGCATCCATGGAGAGAGAGAAAGCTAATGTTTCGAGTCAAGATGACTCTTCAACAGAAAGCTGTGATGAAGAGTCATCTAGACTCGAAATGTGATCTTGTTCTCTCTCTATGGATGCTCCCTGACCTGCTGTGATCTCCAGCACATGTTGTTTTCAGTACAGATTTCAGAATCTCCGGTAATTTGCTCCGAAAACCTTCCTAGTACTGCTAAAATAAACTCTTTCTTCTTCTTATAATACATTTTTATTTCACTGAATATTATACAGAACATAATTAAGATAATTAAAGAAATGTAATACTTTAATTTGAAATTATTTACTGATTACTTTTCAGCTATTTTGGTTTGAGATATTACTGCAGTTCCAGATGAGTTATTACATTATGAAGTGCTTAAGGCAACATTCTCTAGAATCAGTTAAAATGAACAATTAAGTGGGAAAGATGCCAAGTGAGAAATCTCCAAATAAGGCACTAAGACTACATTACGTAGTATTGTTCTGAAGTGCTGGTACTTATATCTGTATTGTTAATGTTTGGAATGAAAACTGAAAGAAATTATGAGATAGATTAGCTTTCTCCAACATGGACAAAAGTAGTGAGGAGCTAATACTCATCTATCCAAATGCATTTTCATCTGCCAAAACTTAAATTCATTGATTTTTTTGAGTGACATTTCAGTCCACTATGCACAGAACAAATATTAGGCAAAAGTGAGGACTGCAGATGCTGGAACCCAGAGTTTAGATCAGAGTGGTGCTGGAAAAGCACAGCAGGTCAGGCAGCATCCGAGGAGCAGGAAAATTGACGTTTTGGGCAAAGGCCCTTCATCAGGAATAGAGGCAGGAAGCATCGAGGGTGGGGACATAAATGGCGGGGTTGGGGCTGGGTAGAAGGTAGCAAAAAGTACAATAGCTAAATGGGGGGTAGGGATGGAGGTGATAGGCCAGAGAAGAGGGTGGGGGAAGGTAGCAAAGAGTACAATAGGTGAATGGGGGTGGAGATGGAGGTGATAGGTTCGAGGGGAGGGTGGAGCGAATAGGTGGGAAGGGAGATTGGCAGGTAGGACAGGTCATGAGGACAATGCTGAGCTGGAAGGTTGGAACTAAGGTAAGGTGGACGGAGGGGAAATGAGGAAACTGGTGAAGTCCACATTGATGCCCTGGGGTTGAAATGTTCCGAGACAGAAGATGAGGTGTTCTTCCTCCAGAGTGGTGAGAGTGTGGCAGTGGAGGAGGCCCAGGACCAATGTAATTTATTGTATCCGTTGCTCCCAATGCGGTCTCCTCTACATTGGGGAGACTGGACGCCTCCTCGTAGAGTGCTTCAGGGAACATCTCCGGGACACCCGCACCAATCAACCCCACCACCCTGTGGCCCAATGTTTCAACTCTCCATCCCAGTCTGCCGAGGACATGCAGGTGGCCTTCTTCACTGCCGCTCCCTCACCACCCGATGCCTGGAGAATGAATGCCTCATCTTCCGCCTCAGACCACTTCAACTCCAGGGCATCAATGTGGACTTCACCAGTTTCCTCACTTCCCCTCCCCCCAACTTACCTCTGTTCCAACCTTCCAGCTCAGCATTGTCCTAATGACCTGTCCTACCTGCCAATCTCCTTTCCCACCAACCACTCCACCCTCCCCTCTGACCTATCACCTCCATCCCCATCCCTATTCACCTATTGTACTCTTTGCTGCCTTCCCCCACCCTCCCCTCTGACCTATCACCTCCATCCCCATCCCTATTCACCTATTGTACTCTTTGCTGCCTTCCCCCACCCTCCTCTCTGACCTATCACCTCCAATCCCACCCCCATTCACCGATTGTACTCTTTGCTACCTTCTCCCCAGCTACACACCCCCATTTATCTCCCAACCCTGGAGGCCTCCTGACAGAAGAAATATTTCTAACCTAATGATACAGTCAAATAGCCAAACACCAACATTAATAAAATCTGTTGGATCACAGATACATTGTACAACAATGAGGAAAACACCCAGTAGAGTATTTACTCAAGTAAAATTCTCAGCATTCTTGAAGTTAATTTTTTATTCCAATTGGCAATCATTAAAACAATTGTCATTTTATGAGAGATTCCCAAAAATTGATTTGGAAAAGCATCAGATTATGACATATATTCTGGAATACACAAGCCTGTAGTTTTCGGATTGTTATATGAAGTTGTGACATGTGACATTCTAATATAAAACTATCAGCCTCACCCTCAGTAAATCTCTGTGTAATGAAGACAGCTATGTGCATGTAACATATAATAAATAGTAAGGGTAAGCACAGAACTCACAGTATGTCTGCACGCCTAGCACATTGCAACTATGTAAATAGTGTTAATAATGAACTTCCAGACATCTGCCTCAATGAGCATCGAAATCTCTGTAGTCTGTGTCATGCACACTAACATATAATAAACCACAAACCACATCACAGATCTCCAAAAGAAAACAAGACTATCGTTGTCTTTAAAAACTTCTTTCGAGCAATGTACAAGAATTTTAATGTTGGCCAATCAGGTGCATAATGTGGTAATGATGAAACACTTTAACCTGAATTTGAATTGTAGGAGAAATCAATACACAAGCCAGGAATGAGATGGATTAATTGATAACATTCAAAATAGTTTCCTAAAGCAATACCTCTTCTATGCAACAGAGAGAAGTGCAATATTCAATTTAATTCTGAGTAACAGTGTTAGTTGTCTTGTAATGCAGCAGTGCCTTAGGATGTTAGGACTCTTGTTGAATTAAATTCACTATCCACTTTGAAGAAAAGAAGGGATTGGTTTTTAAGAGGATTAACTTTGAAGAAATGGATCAAGAACTCGCTGAAATAGGATAGAAGAAATGATTTTAGATTGTTTCAAATCCCTGAAAGATAAAGAGAACATTATCACAATTAAAAAAAACATAATCACAAAAGTGAATCAGGTTTGAGAAAGAAAGGTTTGTGAGGGGAAAGTTTGATGCCAATGTTGAATCCTGAGAGAATTATAGAAAGCACTAAAGCAGACCAATAAATGTAAATAAAAAACAAGTGTTGGACTTCCTTATGAAGTATATGAAAGCACAGAAGTGTTAGTACCTTTTATACACAGTTCTGGTCAAATCATATTTGGCGCATGGTCTTCAGTTTGGGCATTTCGCTTTAAGAAGGATATGCTGTCCTTGGAGAGAGTCCAGATATGATTCATCAGTATGATATCTGGATGGAAAGAATTGAACTATTATGAGAGACTGGGTACATTTGCTTTGTATTACTTGGAGATGAGGACATTCAGGAGAAATCAGGTTGAGATACTTCAACTAATGAAGGAGCTGGCAGAGAATGACTTTTCATTTCTGTTTAAAATACTCGATCATTACAAGAGTTACAATTAAGAAACTTGCTCAAAAATGCTCAATATATCATGATTAGATTAGGCTTCCAGTTTAGCATTAATATTAACTTTCATTCACATGATCACAAATCGTTTTATTAAACAGTACCCTTTGACACATTGTTGAGGAAATCCAGTTCGTGATACATACATTCTAAAATATTACATTTAGTTTTCAGGAATATAACTTTTAGGTTGATGTTTAAATAGTTAAGTCAAAGCTTTATGTGGATACCTGGCTGAGAAGCTTGGAAAAGCATTATTGATGCAAATGCAACTCAAACTAGCACTGCTGCCTCACAGCGCCAGAGACCCGGGTTCAATTCCCGCTTCAGGCGACTGACTGTGTGGAGATTGCACATTCTCCCCGTGTCTGCGTGGGTGTGCTCCGGTTTCCTCCCACAGTCCAAAGATGTGCAGGTCAGGTGAATTGGCCGTGCTAAATTGCCTGTAGTGTTAGGTAAGGGATAGATGTAGATGTAGGGTATGGGTGGGTTACACTTCGATGGGGGGGTGTGGACTTGTTGGGCCGAAGGGCCTGTTTCCACACTGTAAGTGATCTAATAATTATATAGTGCCTCCTTTGTTTAATTCTTTTTGATAGGCTATAAAATTTGTTTTCGTTCAACACATGAAATCTTGTATTATAATTCTGTTCTGCTAGGTATTCAAGTTATTTAAATGTTAACAGTCTCTAACAGAATTGTAATAATATATAAGAGTGGTTACATCACACAGCTTTATTAATAGAGCTGAAACTGACCAAAAAAAAGGCATTTGATACCCATCGACAACCTGACTAAAGGCTACTGAAAATTACTTTTAAAACCTATTATTCAATAGTTTCACTGCTATGTACTATTAGGATTCTGAGTAAATTAAATTATCATTTAAGATGTGCTTAATGCAATTTCAAGAACTTTCTCAAGTCATTGTAATCAGCAGAATCTCACTAGTTCAAACTCTGGGCCTGGTCACTATTGTGCATGTGGCCTGATTTGGACAACCAAATTTCAAACTAGCTTAAAACATTGATTTTAAAAACACATACATTGACAGTTTTGGGCCTAACTCACTGATCCTTAAGATTCTTTGACCATTGCTGCCTGCACTGATAGAATGAGCAGAAACAGATGGAAACTTAAGCCCATTATCTTTGTTTTTGGGTTAATCACATTAAATGTGAACTTAAGAAAAATAGAGCATTTTCAGACTGTGGGTTTTCACTGCTTCATAATATTAATGCATACAAAATGAATTAAGACGATTGAATGGAAAATTATATATTTTTAGGGAAGTATGAATATTGTCTGTGGACAGCAATGGTGCAAGGAAGCTGCTCACCACTGCCTTTTTAAGCTAGTTATGGATAGTTACCAAATTCTAGACTTCTCAGTGATGCTCACACTTCATACATAAATTTTAAAAAGCATATACGAGCAGCAATATGATGAAAAAATGAGATGAAAAGATAGATTGAAGTCAGGTAATGGATTGGTGATAAACCAAATAATTCTATATTTGGAAGTCAGCAAAAACAGAAACATCCACAAAACCGATGTTTGACAGAAATGCCTCCAACCATCAATCCCCACTTCCATAATGAACTATGAGAAAATTAAACTTGAAGATGAAGTAGTTACGCAGTGGAATTAATTGAATTAAAGTGCTAGGAATGGAAAATGTTTGAAGGTCCTAGAGTTAGTCATACTGTATTTTCATTACATGTAAAAACTAGCTCACTAAAATGATAAAATCTTATCTTGGCGTCCTTGCAACATGAGGGTGGTGCACTGGGAGCAACTTCAAGAGGCAGCTGCTGGAGTAAGCAGGTCACATTTGGTAGTTCTGAATTTTTAACAGCTTAAGGCTAACCCACTAAATAGAGTCAATTCACACCCACTTGCTATGTCCCCATATCAGCTCAAATTCCCTCACTCACCAAGATTTCCTGCTAAGTTCCTTTAAGGCAGATGCTTATAAACTTTCTGTCATCATTTAGCCCCAAGATGTTGAAAGCCCATCCTAAAATGAACACACAGCTATAAGTGAGGAAGCTGCCTTTACAACATTCACCAGAATGCTAACAAAGTCAATACCCCACTTCTACTTCTGTTTATGAACACTTATTATCCCTTGTACCAGCTATCTGAGTTAGACTCATTGTTAAACAGCTGCTCCTACAATGCTTTCTTTGTGATATTGAACAGTGGGTGTAGTTTTCTTCCTAGATGACCAGTCCTGGCATCTTGTGGTATTTGCCAGTTTGGTTAGTATGCAGCGCCGAGTAAGAGTTTTAGATTAGATTCCCCACAGTGTGGAAACAGGCCCTTCAGCTCAACAAGTCCACACTGATTCTCCAAAGAGTAACCCACCCAAAACCAGTGCTTTATTGTCACTCCTACTCACATGAATACAATGAAACGTTTACAAGTTGCCACTTAGTCACAGAGTCATGCAGCGTGGAAACAGACCATTCGGTCCCACCAGTCTATGCCAAGCATAATCCCAAACTAAACTAATCCTACCTGCCTGCTCCTGGCCCATATCCCTCCAAACCTTTCCTAGTATAGTATTTATCCAACTGTCTTTTAAAAATTGTGATTGCACCTACATTCCCCACTTCCTCTGGCAGTTCATTCTCACAGGTACCTAGGTACAGAGTTTGTGTGTAAAAGTATAGCATCTCTCCCAAAAGGTATCTCTCTAATTTTTAGATTATGCCCCTAAGTTCTAGTATCCCAACCAGTCGAAATAGTTAAATTTATCTACCCTGTCTTTTCCATGATAGCAATTTTTTACAACTATTTTTGATTTGGCATAATTTCTAGGGAACCTTGGGAATTCATAGAGATACAGCTGTTTGCTCTGGAAGCTAAAGGAGAACATATTTTTTCCACTCGTGTTTCCACATCAGTATGCCATGATTCACTGGGATAGTATGCTGGAGATAATTGCCTCCTTCCTCTGGTGGGAATGGCAGTGTCACACTACACCCTCCTGAAGACAGGCCTGTTGCATCAGAAATGGCCAAAGGTTCATGCATTTTCCCTGGGGTTATCCAATAGTGCTGAGATAATATATCTCTTTTTGAGCCTGCTAATGTTGGTAGACTGCTTTAGAGTGTAGATCTGTTGGTTTGTGCTTGTGTAAGGTTTCACGTCATTTCTTGATCTCTAATTGGATAACTTATACTGATTTGGTGCATCTGACATTTAATCTCGAAGAAAAAGTTCATTCTTATCAATCAAGTTCGAAATCCCTGGGATGGCTGGGTTGTAGTGTCTGAGGACAGGCTGATTGGGGATGGTAACCTCAGGCGACCAAGTCTAACGCAGCAACTCTGAAACTGAGATCATTCATAAGCATTTTTTTCATCTATGACTGTTGTTTGAACTTGACTCCTGCTTACATTCAAATCTGAGACCACACAGGGAGGAGCAAGACAGATTATTTGTGTACACCCATATCTCAGACAATAACCTGGCTATTTTTGGGAGGGCTCTTTTCACTCAGTGGGCTACTGATATTTATGACCAAAATATTCTGCCTTTGTCATTTAAAAAGAGCTTCGATATTAGATTGTGCAAATATTTGTTACATAAATATTTTACAAACTATTGTAATTCTTTAGTCATCTATTTTAACTGTGGTGTTAACACATGAAAAATAGTGATCAATCGAATTTCATAGGAATTTGCTAAATGTTTTACATGTCAACATTTATGGTTTTGTTTTACAGCCCACCTCATTTGCCATTGAGGTGTCAGAGTTGTAAAATTATAGCCAGAACTTTATGAATGGTTTTGCTGCTGGGAGGGGGGGAACAATGGACAAATGGCATGGGAAAACCCTTCTCTGCTATTTTTCCAGTCATTCCAATGTCAGGAAAGTTGGTAGATCCGCCACATGCCTGGAACCTAACTGAGCCATCTAAGAGCCTTATTTTGATATGGACAAGGTGTAATCTGTGGGGTACACAACAAAATGGGGAGGTCACCTACTGGAAACTGGTGGCTGCTCATTGGGCTACAGGGAGGCCAGACCCTCGTTTTAGGAAGTAACATGGTCCTTGATGGGAAACCCCTGTGACAATAGCTGACCTCACAGAATGGTGCTGTCTGCACAATGATACGAATGCTTCTTGTACATTTGCATAGGAATACTTTTCATGCCTGGTACTGATCACCCTCAAGACCATACACCAAAGGCACCAGCCACTGAGTCGCCCTCTTCATACAACTGCACCCTCAGCAATGGTCACCACAAATGATGGTGCTCCTAAACTGTTAGCACTTCGATTGGATTGGCAACCCTCCAGGGCATGCTACAATTCTTATTTGGATCGTGGCATCAATGGCACAATTTTTTAGGTCACAGCCAGGAATATATCCCCTTGGTACCTACTGCCAACCAACACTGGTTGCCTTCCATTTTTCCTTCAGGGGCACAAAATTTACCCACAGGGCTTCAAATAAATTGAGAATTATGATCTGCAAATAGCAGCAAATAATAAAGAATCTGACAGTGTGACAAATTATATTTATATTACCTGTGCAAAATTTTCTGTTTCAATTATAACATCAGGCAGGCCTGACAGCAAGTGGGAGATCAACTCTAAGAGATCACTCCTCAAAAACTGAAGTTGAAAGTTAATCTCAATACAGGTCGTGCTGCTATAATGTATGTTTTGTCAACACAAATTGGCTGCAATGCGATTGAGGGTTAGAGTGTTATAAACCAAGCCAGACCACTCAAAACATTCTTAAGCAGGCAGCCCAGACCATAACTTTGCAATTTTTTTCATTAAATGTACAGTGAAAATTACCCGGAGTAAGATTGCTAGGTGGACGACTAGATTTTAAAACAGACAAAAATTTATTCACAAAATTACACAATGAAACATAAAGAACAGAATAAAGAACGCCTACATAACTCAATCTATCCAAACTAGACTCAAGTATGATGCTCTGAATATACATAACAGTCCTAATAAGCAAACTCCCTTTAAAAATCAGTATAAATGGAACATAGGTTGAAGTTCAAGGGCAGAAAGAGAGAGAGAGTTTCTACACAGCTCACTGTTGAACTCCTCTACAGTGGACTTATACACTTAATGGTAAGGTCCTAGGGAGTGTTGCTGAACAAAGAGACATTGGAGTGCAGGTTCATAGCTCCTTGAAAGTGGAGTCGCAGGTAGATAGGATAGTGAAGAAGGCATTTGGTATGCTTTCCTTTATTGGTCAGAGTATTGAGTACAGGAGTTGGGAGGTCATGTTCCGGCTGTACAGGACATTGGTTAGGCCGCTGTTGGAATTTTGCATGCAATTCTGGTCTCCTTCCTATTGGAAAGATTTTGTGAAACTTGAAAGGGTTCAGAAAAGATTTACAAGGATGTTGCCAGGGTTGGAGGATCTGAGCTACAGGGAGAGGCTGGACAAGCTGGGCTGTTTTCCCTGGAGTGTCGGAGGCTGAGGGGTGACTTTATAGAGGTTTACAAAATTATGAGGGGCGTGGATAGGATAAATAGCCAAAGTCCTTTCCCTGGCGTTGGGGAGTCCAGAACTAGAGGGCATAGGTTTAGGGTGAGAGGGGAAAGATATAAAAGAGACCTAAGAGGCAATGTTTTCACGCAGAGGGTGGTACGTGTATGGAATGAGCTGCCAGAGGATGTGGTGGAGGCTGGTATAATTGCAAAATTTAAGAGACATTTAGCTGGGTATATGAATAGGAAGGGTTTGGAGGGATATGGGCCGTGTGCTGGCAGGTGGGACTAGATTGGGTTGGGATATCTGATCGGCATGGACGAGTTGGACCGAAGGGTTTGTTTCCATGCTGTACATCTCTATGACTCTATGACTCTAAATGCTGGTCAGTCAGTGATGCCAATACCCCACAAGAGAATTTAAAAAAAGTTGTCACCCTTTAGTATGAGCATTGCCACCATTACCTTTCGGCTATATGAGGCCGGTCTGCTTGGAACAGTGAAAGAGCAAAGAAATAAATTTAGACCAGGACTAGGGAATTAGGATTGATTATTAAAAAGAGGGGAAATCCTAAAAATGGTTAAGCATTAATAGTACAGAGATACAGTACTAAAATGACCAGACTTAAAAAGCTTGGAAGTAGTGAATTGTTACAGAACAGCCAGAAATGCAATTTAAAGATTTAGTGAAGAATTTACTATAACCATACAGTAATGCAAAGCTGAAAAGTATCTGGTATAAAAAAAGGAATGTGGCATAAAGCCGAACAAGTTCTACTGTAATTCAATTTAAACAGTATTTGTGAATACAGAATACAACCTTCAGGAAAAATAGATTTGCATTGATACAGATATAAAACTACTTATAGCAATAAAAATAAGCAGTTCATTACCATGAAATGGAAGGATATGTAATTCATTTCAACAGATTCAAGGTCAGAGAGAGACCATACAGAATTCAAACTTATACTCCAGATACTGACAGTTCTTAAGATGCAATGTTTTCTCATAGCCAAACATCAGGCGCAGACATAGGAGTTTACACATTCAACAATCTTAATATGGTATAGCAATTCCTTTTAGAAAACAAAACTGAAGCATTGATAGGGAAGAAAGGTGATCACAATGATCTGGGATTTACAAAACTTGTTTATGTCAATGAACACAATATTCAATGTAAGACTCATGTCATTGCTGAGGTCTGGATCCTGTCAGTTCAGATCCATGGCCAAAGAGGCAGAAGCTACAGGATAGCGAAATCAGGACATGTGGCATAGATGAAATAAATATTATGAGCATAAGAATACTCCAAGTGACGCTGTAACACAAGGAGAATCGGTGAGTTGAAGCTGTAGTGTGTGTAGTTTGTCATCAGCACTTGTTTTAAGTCAGCATGTGTGCTTGTACCTTAACATCGTTAAGAGGTCAGGGTTCTGATAACTAGCCAACAAAGGGACAATCATCTAGTCAAAGGGACGAGCAGTAGAAGACCCATTAAATTGAAGACATGCAACAAATGGTTCTTCAAGAGACTGGGAAGAACAGTGGCCAACAAGCCCTAAATTTGGGCTGAGTGTCAATTTCTGGGGCTTCATGGAAGATTTCCTTTCATGAGGTCTAGTGGCTTTTGCACACAATCTTATGCTGTTCATCTCATTAAGTATGCACCACCCTTCCATGATGGTGCTCATACAACCTTACACTCAGCAGCAGTATAATGCTCACTGGTGCCAGGATCCTATATAGTTCACACTGGTAGGCACCTTATTCAAATCCTAGCTTCATATTATGTTAAATGCTGCCAGCCTGGTCTGAAGAGCTGCTGGGGTCAGTGTGGTGAGCATGATCTGGAGAAATATACAGCATACCTGTGGGAAGGTTAATGACCTCCTGTGCTCCATCTCCATCTTCTCTTTGCTATCTCATGCTCTAACACTGCCTTTGCGCCCACCTCCCACAAGGTCATGGTCTACTGCTCTCACTGTTGCACTACAACTCTCACCCAACCCATTCCCCAAAACTACCACCGTTCCTGCATCTGCGCCTCCATTTTGTTTAATTGGGCTACCACACCAACATTCCTGACTGATGATTCACCAGCCTTCTGATTGAACTTAGACCCCCTGGCTGTTTATTACTGCCAAACCTGACAAGTTATCTGGCTACCTGCCTGTGCTAAAATGCAAGGCAAGACAGGGCAGAGATACCGTGAGCATCCAAGTAAGTGCAAAACGAATGAGTGCTCAGAAAGTAATCTAAGAGCCATAAGTTGCACATTGTTCTGATGTTTTTATGAGCACCTGTCTTTGTGGACAGCAGCCTCGCAACATGTGGTATTGCTGTGGTGATTGTGTCCCACACTGATATGATGAGGCAAGTGCTTTGCTGATGTTAACCTCTGTGAACAGACTATGTAGCCAGTCACATCCATGGAATATGCCCTGCGATGTTGGAGAGGTCTAGACAAAATTAATGATCAGAGAAGACACGAGTGATCTGTAGCTTCCAGCTACTGCCTTAACTTTCATTTCAGGAATTATCGCCATCTAGTTTCTGTCCACCACTTGAGAAAATAGTGAACTGCATAGTAATGAAGCAAGGTTAGAGAGAGAGACAGTAGCTTTTATTTGTTATTTCTACCATACGTGACCGATACAGTAAAAACGAGACAGCGTTCCTCCAGGACCGAGGGTGCTACTGGACAGTACGAACTATACAATCATACACGGTATTATCAAATTATCAAATAGGCTTTCTCCTTCTCAGAGACAAGGAGGAATTTCTTCTCTAAGGCAGTAGTGAATCTGTAGAACACTTTGTCACAAAAGTTGGTTGAGGTTGTATCATTAATCATATTCAAAGCTGAGAAAGGCAGGTTTTATTCAGTGACGGAGTTGAGGTTTATAGGGAAAAGGCAGGAAAATAGAGCATCATCAGATCAGCCATGATCTCATTGAACGGCTGTGGAGAACAGATGGGCTGAATGATGCACTTCTGCTCAAATGGTTCATAATCTTAGGGTCTTAGGCCCTTTGTTGCTCATTAGTGAAATTCTCATCAAGTGGAATATTGGACCTTTCTTTCTCAATATACAAAATCTCATTTCTTCATTATCACTGCAGTTCCTCAACTGTCTCACCATTGCCCTTGGCCCAGCAAGAACAAAAGCATGGATGTAAGTTTGCTCACTGAGCTCGAATGTTTGTTTTCAGAAGCTTCACCAGAGGCTCACTGATGATGTTCCCTAGTTTGGTGATAAAACATCTGAAAATGAACCTTCCAACTGAGTGAGCAAACTTACCCCCAGAACCTCAACTTGTGCTACACATCTTCTCAAACTCGCTAACAAAAGCATCCCAAGAATGTGCTACCATTTGCCAATATTGTGTTGAAGATGGCCAGACCATAATGAGCTGGCTGACAATACATACTATGAGCGCCAACAGCATTTTACAATCATGAATAATTCTGCACTGGATCAGAAGAAAAGTCATTTGTCAGCTTCTGTTTGGGAAGGATGCATTGGTTGCCAGGTGTTGTGGAAATTTCAGGGCTTGATAGTATCACTACGATCTTCTGATGCTTATCAACAGACGGCGATCAGAGATACGTAGTGTGCTAAAATAGCTTTAATTGCTTAGCTATAGCAAGAGTCTCCAGTGTAACAGAAAATGCACACTGGACACCTGGAATTAAAGATTACAGAAGCAGTTGTACTCTTGGATTCGGTCACAAAAAATTAATATATTCCAATTAAGAGGTTCATAGTTATCTAAATTAAATCATTACTATTAATTAGATTTACATCATGCATAAATTTATCTATCACTGCACCAGTGCACCTGTCTAATTGTAATATATTATTAGTGTACAGGCATGTATATATTATGAGGTCTGATTGCACTATTGGCTACAATTTGTCCTTAATATAATGGTTCGTGATGTGGAAGTGTCAGTGTTGGACTGGTGTGGACAAAGTTAAAAATCACACGACACGAGTTTATAGTCCACCAGGTTTATTGGGAAGTATGAGTTTTGAGGTGAAAGCTAGTACTTCTAAATAAACTGTTGGACTATAACCTGGTGTATGATTTTTAATAAGGGTTCATGACTGACTTGTGTATATCAGTTGTCCAATTTTCCCTGTATTGTAATAATTTCTTTCAGAACTGAGAGGTTCAATGAATAAACAAGCTCTTTCTTTAACTGTGAACATTATCATTATTGTGCTTTTGCTATCTTGCAGAAATGTTAGCTCCAAGAATAAATGGTCCATGTATTGTTTAACTAACAGTTTTGTCTTCTTAGACCATAAGACCATAAGACATAGGAGTGGAAGTAAGGCCATTCAGCCCATCGAGTCCACTCCGCCATTCAATCATGGCTGATGGGCATTTCAACTCCACTTACTCGCATTCTCCCCGTAGCCCTTAATTCCTTGTGACGACAAGAATTTATCAATCTCTGCCTTGAAGACATTTAGCGTCCCGGCCTCCACTTCACTCTGCAGCAATGAATTCCACAGGCCCACCACTCTCTGGCTGAAGAAATGTCTCCGCATTTCTGTTCTGAATTTTCCCCCTCTAATTCTAAGGCTGTGTCCATGGGTCCTAGTCTCCTTGCCTAACGGAAACAATTTCCTAGCGTCCACCCTTTCCAAGCCATGTATTATCTTGTAAGTTTCTATTAGATCTCCCCTTAATCTTCTAAATTCCAATGAATACAATCCCAGGATCCTCAGCCATTCCTCGTATGTTAGACCTACCATTCCAGGGATCATCCGTGTGAATCTCCGCTGGACACGCTCCAGTGCCAGTATGTCCTTCCTGAGGTGTGGGGACCAAAACTGGGCACGGTGTTCCAAATGGGGCCTAACCAGAGCTTTATAAAGTCTCAGTAGCAACTGTGCTTTTATATTCCAACCCTCTTGAGATTCCAACCCTCTTGAGATAAATTAATCACGGACTCAGCCTGCATGTTTACCTTTAGAGAATCCTTGATCCTTGATCCCAGATCCCTTTGTACTTTGGCTTTATGAATTTTCTCACCGTTTAGAAAGTAGTCCATACTTGTATTCTTTTTTCCAAAGTGCAAGACCTCGCATTTGCTCACATTGAATTCCATCAGCCATTTCCTGGACCACTCTCCCAAACTGTCTACATCCTTCTGCAGCCTCCCCACTTCCTCAGCACGACCTGTCTGTCCACCTAACTTCATATCATCAGCAAACTTCGCTAGAAAGCCCCCAGTCCCATTAATAGAAAACGTGAACAGCTGCGGTCCCAACACTGAACCCTGCAGGACACCACTTGTCACCGGCTGCCATTCCGAAAAAGAACCTTTTATCCCAACTCTCTGCCTTCTGTCAGACAGCCAATCCTCAATCCATACCAGTAGCTCTCCTCGAACACCATGGGCCCTCAGGAACACCTTATCAAAGGCCTTTTGGAAGTCTAGATAGACCACATCCACTGGGTTTCCCTAGTCTAACCTACTTGTCACCTCTTCAAAGAATTCTAACAGGTTTGCCAGGCACGACCTCCCCTTACTAAATCCATGTTGACTTGTTCTAATCTGACTCTGCTCTTCCAAGAATTTAGAAATCTCATCCTTAATGATGGATTCTAGAATTTTACCAACAACCGAGGTTAGGCTAATTGGCCTATAATTTTCCATCTTTTGTCTTGATCCTTTCTTGAACAAGGGGGTTACAACAGCGACCTTCCAATCATCTGGGACTTTCCCTGACTCCAGTGACTTTTGAAAGATCGCAACCAACGCCTCCACTATTTTCTCAGCCACCTCCCTCAGAACTCTAGGATGTAGCCCATCGGGGCCAGGAGATTTATCAATTTTAAGACCTTTTTAGCTTTTCTAGCACTTTCTCTTTTGTAATGGCAACCGTACTCAACTCAGCCCCCTGACTCCCTTTAATTGTTGGGATATTACTCATGTCTTCCACTGTGAAGACTGACACAAAGTACTTATTAAGTTCTCCAGCTATTTCCTTATCTCCCATCACTAGGCTTCCAGCATCAGTTTGAAGTGACCCAATGTCTACTTTTGCCTGTCGTTTGTTTCTTATGTATTGAAAGAAACTTTTATTATCATTTCTAATATTACTGGCTAGCCTACCTTCATATTTGATCCTCTCCTTTTTTATTTCTTTCTTTGTTATCCTCTGTTTGTTTTTGTAGCCTTCCCAATCTTCTGATTTCCCAGTGCTCTTGGCCACTTTATAGGATCTCTCTTTTTCTTTAATACATTTCCTGACTTCCTTTGTCAGCCATGGCTGTCTAATCCCTCCCCAGATAATCTTTCTTTTCTTGGGGATGAATCTCTGTACAGTGTCCTCAATTATACCCACAAACACCTGCCATTTTTGTTCTACTGTCTTCCCTGATAGGCTCTGCTTCCAGTCTATTTTCGTCAGTTCCTCTCTCATGCCCTCATAATTACCTTTATTTAACTGTAACACTATTACATTCGATTTTGCCTTCTCTCTTTCAAACTGCAGACTGAACTCTACCATATTATAATCGCTGCTTCCTAAGTGTTCCCTTACTTTAAGATTTTTTATGAAGTCTGGTTCATTACATAGCACTAGGTCCAGAATAGCCTGCTCCCTTGTGGGCTCCATGACCATCTGTTCCAAAAAGCCATCCTGTAAGCATTCCATGAATTCCCTTTCTTTGAATCCACTGGCAACATTATTTACCCAGTCCACCTGCATATTGAAGTCTCCCATGATCACCATGACCTTGCCTTTCTGACATGCCTTTTCTATTTCCCGGTACATGTTGCGCCCCTGGTCCTGGTCTGTACATAACTCCCATTATGGTTTTTTTGCCTTTGTGGTTCCTCAATTTCACCCACACAGACTCCACATCATCCGATGCTATGTCATTCAGTGCCATAGATTTAATTTTGTTCTTAACTAACAAGGCAACCCCGCCCTCTCTGCCCACCTCCCTGTCTTTTTGATAAGTTGAAAACCCTTGGATGTTTAACTGCCAGTCCTGACCTCCCTGCAACCACGTCTCTGTGATGCCTGCCACATCATAATCATTCATGATGATCTGTGCCATTAGTTCATCTGCTTTGTTACGAATGCTGTGAGCATTCAGGTAAAAGTGCCTTAATGTTAACTTTCTTATCATTAGAGATATTGGAAGTCATAAAATGTCCTAAGTTATCCTTCCTTTTTGCTGCATTCCCAGTCTGCCTCAAGTTTAAATCTGCCTGCACATATGCTATAGTGCTGCTTATCTTTCCATTTAACTCCATACTCCCTGTCGCTTTCACTTTCCCTTCCCCCCAACTCAGAAGTTTAAAGTCCTACTGACCACCCTATTTATCCTCTTCGCTAGAACATTGGTACCAGACCGGTTCAGGTGGAGACCGTCCCAACGGTACAGATCCCCCCCGGTTCCAAAACTGATGCCAATGCCCCATGAAGTGGAATCCCTCTTTCCCACACCAATCCCTTAGCCATGTGTTTACTTCCCTAATTTTCTTATCCCTATGACAATTGGCACGTGGCTCGGGCAGTAATCCGGAGATTATGACCCTTGAGGACCTGTACTTCAATTTCCTTCCTCGTGCTTGATAATCCCCAAACAGGTCCTCCACCCTAGCTTTGCCTATGTTGTTAGTCCCAACGTGGACCACAACTACTAGCTCCTCCCCCTCCCGCTCCAATATCCTTTCAAGCCGGTCTGAGATGTCCCGCACCCTGGCACCGGGCAGGTAACACACCATGTGAGACTCCCGATCCGGCTTGCAAAGGATACTATCTGTCCCCCTAATTATAGAATCCCCTATAACAACTACTTGTCTTTTTGCTCCCCCCTCTTGAATGGCCTTCTGCACCATGGTGTTGTGGTCAGCTGGCTCATCCTGTCCAGAGCCCTTTTCCTCATCCGTACAAGATTATTCTTGTGAGTAATCCACAGCATGTACACGATAAGTTCATAAAAAATGTGCCATTATATATTCTTCTGCAAGTTATTTTGTGAAATTATTATTTTTAAACCTTTTCACCAGCCAGGGCTCAGTCATTAGTGTCAGGGATGAAGATCTCATTGTTTATTGTGAAATTTACAAAAACACAGGATGATCAGGTTTGAAAATCCTTCCTGTCATCACTGCTAACAGGTTAGAAGACAGAGTTCAGATAGAGACAGTCCACAGTTTCAGTGCATGGTCAAGACAGAGATTGCCTGGTCTAGCCAATTATAAAGACCAAATTTTCACATAGAACAGAACTCAACCAACAGCAGATGAGATGAGTGGACAACTAAATAAAATAAAGAACAGCAGACACTGGAAATCTGAAACAGAAATTGCTGGAGAAACTCAGTAGGCCTGGCAGCATCTGTGGAGAAAAAGCAGAGTTAACATTTCAAGTTCAAAAACAGGTCACTTGACTCAAAACATTAACTGCTTTGTCTCCACAGAGGCTGCCAGACGTGCTGAGTTTCTGTAGCAAATTCTGTCCTTTTTGTGAGTGGACAACTTATCTATTTTTGGCAAAGAGAGAAATGTTGCTTAGAATACAATATTGGGGTGGCATGATGGCTCAGTGGTTAGCACAGCTGCCTCACAGCACCAGGGACCCAGGTTTGGTTCCAGCCTTGGGCTGTGGGGAGCTTGCACATTCTCTCCGTGTTTGTGTGGGTTTCCTCTGGGTGCTCCAGGTTCCTCCCACAATCCATAGATGTGCTGGTCGGGTGAATTGGCCATGCTAAATTGCCCATAGTGTTAGGTGCATTAATTAGAGGGAAATTGGTCTGGGTGGGTTACTCTTTGGAGGGTCGGTGTGGATTTGAAAGGCCAAATGGCCTGTTTCCACACTGTAGGGAATCTAATTAAAAAAAACATCAGGACAACTGG